>NC_086445.1:453231797-453584814 GCF_028390025.1 Pseudophryne corroboree | reverse complement strand
GTTTTAAAGTTCAGGAGGGAAACATTCTTCAAAGGAAGAGAAATATTAGAACTAGAGGACATACACTGAAACTGGAGGGAGGCAGGTTCAGGGGAAATTTAAGGAAAAATGAGTTCACAGAAAGGGTAGTGGATAAGTGGAAGTGGTAGAGGCTAAGACGGTAGAGTTGCAGGTGCAGCGCAGCTGCAGCCGTCACTAGGCTCTTCCGCGCACGCGTGCAATTACGATGGTATAAACCATAGAAGGTATAACATTCAAAAGTTTCATACTATTGATGGTTGGCTGCCCCCGATTGTAACCATCGATAGGAAACGTATTGATGGCCATCCCTACTACTCTAGCGCTGCTGCAGCAACCTCTCTCCACACCACATGCTGCTGTGTGCTGGCCTGGGTTGGCGAAAGTCGAGTCTAGGGATGGCCATTGACCATCGATGATTACTAATCATCGATGGTTTATGGCAAATGTAGAATAGTTTTGTCATCAATGGGAGAGAACCAGATGGTTTCTCTACCTCGATAGCTTAGCCTAAACCAGGGGTGGGGAACCTTTTTCCTACCAAGGGCCATTTGGATATTTATAAAATCCTTCGGGGGCCATACAAAAATTATCAACTTAAAAATTAGCCTGCCCCCAGTCAGTTGTTATGCCCCATTAGATATGCCCCCCAGTCAATTGATATGCCCCAGTCAGTTGATATGCCCCATTAGATATGCCCCCAGTCAGTTGATATTAGTGATGAGCGGTTTCGTATCCTCGGGATCCGAACCCCGCCGAACTTCACCCATTTTACACGGGTCCGAGGCAGACTCGGATCCTCCCGCCTTGCTCGGTTAACCCTAGCGCGCCCGAACGTCATAATCCCGTGGTCGGATTCTCGCGAGATTCGTATTCTATATAAGGAGCCGCGCGTCGCCTCAATTTTTTACTCGTGCATTGGAGATGATCGTGAGAGGACGTGGCTGGCGTCCTCTCCGTTTCTATGTTCAGTGGGCTGCAAATTGTGCTGTAAATATCTGTGCTCAGTTTGCTGCAAGTGCAAATATCTACGTTCTCTGCCTGAAAAACGCTCCATATCTGACTGTGCTCAGTGTGCTGCAAATATCTGTGCTCAGTGTGCTAATTGCTTTATTGTGGGGACTGGGGACCAGCAGTATTATATAGTAGGAGGACAGTGCAGAGTTTTGCTGACCAGTGACAAGTGACCACCAGTATTATACGTTCTCTGCCTGAAAAACGCTCCATATCTGTGCTGCATTGTAGTATATAGTAGGAGGACAGTGCAGAATTTTGCTGACCACCAGTATAACTATATATATAGCAGTACGGTACAGTAGTCCACTGCTCTACCTACCTCTGTGTCCTCAAGTATACTATCCATCCATACCTGTGGTGCATTTCAGTTTTGCACAGTTTGCTGACCACCAGTATATACTATATAGCAGTACGGTACAGAAGGCCACTGCTCTACCTACCTCTGTGTCATCAAGTATACTATCCATCCATACCTGTGGTGCATTTCAGTTTTGCACAGTTTGCTGACCACCTGTATAACTATATATATAGCAGTACGGTACAGTAGTCCACTGCTCTACCTACCTCTGTGTCGTCAAGTATACTATCCATCCATACCTGTGGTGCATTTCAGTTTTGCACAGTTTGCTGACCACCAGTATAACTATATATATAGCAGTACGGTACAGTAGTCCACTGCTCTACCTACCTCTGTGTCGTCAAGTATACTATCCATCCATACCTGTGGTGCATTTCAGTTTTGCACAGTTTGCTGACCACCAGTACATACTATATAGCAGTACGGTACAGAAGGCCACTGCTCTACCTACCTCTGTGTCGTCAAGTATACTATCCATCCATACCTGTGGTGCATTTCAGTTTTGCACGGTTTGCTGACCACCAGTATAACTATATATATAGCAGTACGATACAGTAGTCCACTGCTCTACCTACCTCTGTGTCATCAAGTATACTATCCATCCATACCTGTGGTGCATTTCAGTTTTGCACAGTTTGCTGACCACCAGTATATACTACATAGCAGTACGGTACAGAAGGCCACTGCTCTACCTACCTCTGTGTCGTCAAGTATACTATCCATCCATACCTGTGGTGCATTTCAGTTTTGCACAGTTTGCTGACCACCAGTATAACTATATATATAGCAGTACGGTACAGTAGTCCACTGCTCTACCTACCTCTGTGTCGTCAAGTATACTATCCATCCATACTTGTGGTACATTTCAGTTGTGCGCAGTATATATAGTAGGAGGCCATTGCTATTGATATATTACTGGCATATAATTCCACACATTAAAAAATGGAGAACAAAAATGTGGAGGGTAAAATAGGGAAAGATCAAGATCCACTTCCACCTTGTGCTGAAGCTGCTGCCACTAGTCATGGCCGAGTCGATGAAATGCCATCAACGTCGTCTGCCAAGGCCGATGCCCAATGTCATAGTAGAGAGCATGTAAAATCCAAAAAAATAAAGCTCAGTAAAATGACCCAAAAATCTAAATCAAAATCGTCTGAGGAGAAGCGTAAACTTGCCAATATGCCATTTACGACACGGAGTGGCAAGGAATGACTGAGGCCCTGGCCTATGTTCAAGGCTAGTGGTTCAGCTTCACCTGAGGATGGAAGCACTCATCTTCCTGCTAGAAAACTTAAAAGAGTTAAGATGGCAAAAGCACAGCAAAGAACTGTGCGTTTTTCTAAATCACAAATCCCCAAGGAGAGTCCAATTGTGTCGGTTTGCGATGCATGACCTTCCCAACACTGGACGGGAAGAGGTTGCGCCTTCCACCATTTGCACGCCCCCTGCAAGTGCTGGAAGGAGCCCCCGCAGTCCAGTTCCTGATAGTCAAATTGAAGATGTCACTGTTGAAGTACACCAGGATGAGGATATGGGTGTTGCTGGCACTGAGGAGGAAATTGACAAGGAGGATTCTGATGGTGAGGTGGTTTGTTTAAGTCAGGCATCCGGGGAGACACCTGTTGTCCGTGGGACGAATATGGCCATTGACGTGCCTGGTCAAATTACAAAAAAAACTCACCTCTTCGGTGTGGAATTATTTTAACACAAAATCGGACAACACGTGTCAAGCCGTGTGTTGCCTTTGTCAAGCTGTAATAAGTAGGGGTAAGGACGTTAACCACCTAGGAACATCCTCCGTTATACGTCACCTGGACAGCATTCATCAGAAGTCAGTGACAAGTTCAAAAACTTTGGATGACAGTGGAAGCAGTACACTGACCACTAAATCCCTTCCTCTTGTAACCAAGCTCCTGCAAACCACACCACCAACTCCCTCAGAGTCAATCGTCATCCCAGAGGGGAAGTCGGAAGACCACTTGTACTACTTCCAGTAAGCAATTGACTGTCCAACAGTCCTTTACGAGGAAGATGAAATATCACAGCAGTCATCCTGCTGCAAAGCGGATAACTCAGGCCTTGGCAGCCTGGGTGGTGAGAAATGTGTTTCCGGTATCCACCGTTAATTCACAGGGAACTAGAGACTTGATTGAGGTACTGTGTCCCCGGTACCAAATACCATCTAGGTTCCATTTCTCTAGGCAGGCGATACCGAAAATGTACACAGACCTCAGAAAAAGAGTCACCAGTGTCCTAAAAAATGCAGTTGTACCCAATGTCCACTTAACCACGGACATGTGGACAAGTGGAGCAGGGCAAACTCAGGACTATATGACTGTGACAGCCCACTGGGTAGATGTATTGCCTCCCGCAGCAAGAACAGCAGCGGCGGCACCAGTAGCAGCATCTCGCAAATGCCAACTCGTTCCTAGGCAGGCTACGCTTTGTATCACCGCTTTCCATAAGAGGCACACAGCTGACAACTTCTACGGAAACTGAGGAACATCATTGCAGAATGGCTTACCCCAATTGGACTCTCCTGGGGATTTGTGACATCGGACAACGCCACCAATATTGTGCGTGCATTACATCTGGGAAAATTCCAGCACGTCCCATGTTTTGCACATACATTGAATTTGGTGGTGCAGAATTATTTAAAAAACGACAGGGGCGCACAAGAGATGCTGTCGGTGGCCCGAAGAATTGCGGCCCACTTTCGGCATTCAGCCACCGCATGCCAAAGACTGGAGCACCAGCAAACAGTCCTGAACCTGCCCTGCCATCATCTGAAGCAAGAGGTGGTAACGAGGTGGAATTTAACCCTCTATATGCTTCAGAGGATGGAGGAGCAGCAAAAGGCCGTTCAAGCCTATACATCTGCCTACGATATAGGCAAAGGAGGGGGAATGCACCTGACTCAAGCGCAGTGGAGAATGATTTCAACGTTGTGCAAGGTTCTGCAACCCTTTGAACTTGCCACAAGTGAAGACAGTTCAGACACTGCCAGCCTGAGTCAGGTCATTCCCCTCATCAGGCTTTTGCAGAAGAAGCTGGAGACATTGAAGGAGAAGCTAAAATAGAGCGATTCCGCTAGGCATGTAGGACTTGTGGATGGAGCCCTTAATTCGCTTAACCAGGATTCACGGGTGGTCAATCTGTTGAAATCAGAGCACTACATTTTGGCCACCGTGCTCGATCCTAGTTTTAAAACCTACGTTGTATCTCTCTTTCCGGCAGACACAAGTCTGCAGAGGTTCAAAGACTTGCTGGTGAGAAAATTGTCAAGTCAAGCAGAACGTGACCCGTCAACAGCTCCTCCTTCACATTCTCCCGCAACTGGGGGTGCGAAGAAAAGGCTAAGAATTCCGAGCCCACCCGCTGGCGGTGATTCAGGGCAGTCTGGAGCGAGTGCTGACATCTGGTCCGGACTGAAGGACCTGCCAACGATTACTGACGTCGTCTACTGTCACTGCATATGATTCTGTCACCATTGAAAAAATGTTGGAGGATTATATGAGTGACCGCATCCAAGTAGGCATGTCAGACAGTCCGTACGTATACTGGCAGGAAAAAGAGGCAATTTGGAGGCCCTTGCACAAACTGGCTTTATTTTACTTAAATTGCCCCCCCTCCAGTGTGTACTCCGAAAGAGTGTTTAGTGCAGCCGCTCACCTTGTCAGAAATCGGCGTACGAGGTTACTTCCAGAAAATGTGGAGAAGATGATGTTCATCAAAATGAATTATAATCAATTCCTCCGTGGAGGCATTCACCAGCAATTGCTTCCAGAAAGTACACAGGTACCTGAGATGGTGGTTTCCAGTGGCGATGAATTAATAATCTGTGAGGAGGGGGATGTACACAGTGAAAGGGGTGAGGAATCGGACAATAAGGAGGAGGTGGACATCTTGCCTCTGTAGAGCCAGTTAGTGCAAGGAGAGATTGATTGCTTCTTTTTTGGTGGGGGCCCAAACCAACCAGTCATTTCAGTCACAGTTGTGTGGCAGACCCTGTCGCTGAAATGATGGGTTTGTTAAAGTGTGCATGTCCTGTTTATACAACATAAGGGTGAGTGGGAGGGCCCAAGGACAATTTCATCTTGCACCTCTTTTTTTCTTTCATTTTTCTTTGCATCATGTGCTGTTTGGGGACTATTTTTTTGAAGTGCCATCCTGCCTGACACTGCAGTGCCACTCCTAGATGGGCCAGGTGTTTGTGTCGGCCACTTGGGTCGCTTAGCTTAGTCACACAGCTACCTCATTGCGCCTCTTTTTTTCTTTGCATCATGTGCTGTTTGTGGACTATTTTTTTGAAGTGCCATCTTGTCTGACACTGCAGTGCCACTCCTAGATGGGCCAGGTGTTTGTGTCGGCCACTTGGGTCGCTTAGCTTAGTCATCCAGCGACCTCGGTGCAAATTTTAGGACTAAAAATAATATTGTGAGGTGTGAGGTGTTCAGAATAGACTGAAAATGAGTGAAAATTATGGTTATTAAGGCTAATAATACTATGGGATCAAAATGACGCCCAAATTCTATGATTTAAGCTGTTTTTGAGGGTTTTTTGTAAAAAAAACACCCGAATCCAAAACACACCCGAATCCGCCAAAAAATTTCAGGGAGGTTTTGCCAAAACGCGTCCGAATCCAAAACACGGCCATGGAACCGAATCCAAAACCAAAACACAAAACCCGAAAAATTTCCGGTGCACATCACTAGTTGATATGCTTTATTAGATATCCCCCCAGTCAGTTGATATGCCCCATTAGATATGCCCCCAGTCAGTTGCTATGCCTCCTAGTAGCGCCGCTTACACACACACATTAAAAGAAAGAAACCCACAATACTCACCAGCCCTGCTCCTGTTTCCGGACCGCTGCCCTCCGCCTGGCCGTTCGCTCCTCGGAACTACGGTAGTGCCGCACACGTACGCTGCCTGAGCTGAAAGCCGGAGTTCAGGAGTGAGCTCCTGCTGAGGAGAAGGAGCCGGGCGCCCGCTGGTAACAAAATCTCAGCGGGCGCCCGGCATCTCCCTCGGTTAGGTGAGCCTGGACGGGCCTGATTAAGTGGCTTTGCGGGCCTTATACGGCCCGCGGGCCTGAGGTTCGCCACACCTGGCCTAAACGAATAGTTTATTATTTATTTTTATTTTTTTAAAGATGCTGGGACACACAGCATAGGTCTGCCCCAGCACCCGTGAAGTCCTGCCCCCGGTCTGTGATTGGCCCGCGGGTCATTCACAGACATAATAGGGATGGCTATTGATGAGTGAAACCATCGATGGTCTCCCATAGCATAGTTAGTGACCATCGATGGCCACTCAGTTTCGCCATCGATGGCGTGCACAAAGATGGCCATCCCTAGTCGAGTATAAAGGTGGGTACACACTGGCCGATATATCGTCCGTTCTATTGAACGGCCGATATAACGCTGGTCCGTCGGCCAGTGTGTACAGGCGATAAAGGTGGGTACACACCTAACGATATATCTGCAGATCAATCCATCTGCAGATATATCTGCAGTTAGTACACACTGACCAACCACCACTGCCATCTGCAGATATATCTGTTGTTCAGGACAATGGCCAATTAATCTTTCCTCTGTACAGTGTACACACTAGCAGATCATCGCCATAACATGTGCCAAATATCCCTGCAATTTACATAGTGGGCTGGCCTTCTAACGAGCACACAAGAAAAGTAAATAGGCCTTTATCTTCCTTTGTTTTCTCTCCAACTGTCTCTCTCTCGCTCCATCCATCTCCCATATTAAGGTATGACTTGAGCTGGTGCTAACAAATAATGACCATCTATATACAGGCTGCTTTATAATTATAAAGACAGCCCATTGCTAGATATTAATCAGCATATGTAAATCTTTATAGAGTCATTAACATAGACATAATGGGAAAAATTGCTGGGATTTATCATAGATCATATCCAGAGACAAGGGGCTCTGATAGGAGTTTGTCTCTACAATGTGTTAAAATGTAAAGTGATTGCTAATGCAATTATTTTACATCTGGGTTTGGGCACTGGCTGTGCATGCTATTCCTGCTGTCAATGTGCCAGTTGTGTGTACTGGGGAGGGATTCACAGGATCCCTCTCCTGGAAAGTTTTGCAATGTGTAGCTCAGTGGTTCTCAAACTGTGTGCCGTAGCACCCTGGGGTTGGTGGTCCAGGACCAATTCAAATTATATATGGTCAATTTAATAGGCAAAAACAGTGCTGGTAAATCATACAATATGTGGACAAATCTTGTCCCTCACCTCAAAATTAACCCTAAGGATGGCATATAAAGACAATTTACTTAATTTAATATTTCTTTAAAAATTTCTCAATAACAAACTTTGGCCTATGGGTGCTGTGAAAAAAATTCTGACACTCTAGGGCAAGCATTCCCAACCACGGTCCTCAAGGCACACTAATGGGCCCTACACACTGGAAGATAAAACAGAACGATATGAACGTTCTCGTTCATAAATGAATGAGAACTCGTTCATATCATTCTGTGTGTAGGCACCAACGATTAATGATGCGCGGCCCCGCGCTCGTAAATCGTTGGTGCCCCGTCACTTATGCATGCAGGCCAATATGGACGAGATTGTCCATATTAGCGTGCAGTGCTATGAAGCCGGGTGACGGGGGTCGCCCGTATCCGCCGTCGGGCAGCTTGGCGGCGGATCAGTATGTGTGTAGGGCCCATAACAGTGCAGGTTTTAGTGATATCTAGGCTTCGGCACAGGCGACTTAATTAGTAGTTATTTTTATTTAACCATCTGTGCTGCAGCCTGGATATCACTAAAACCTGCACTGTTGGTGTGCCTTGAGGACCGTGGTTGGGAATGCCTGTTCTAGGGCGTCATGATTTAAAACAGTTTGGGAACCACTAGTGTAGCTCCTAAGCTCCAATGGAGTTAGCTGTCGAGAGCAACGCTGAAACTATTCTCAACAGTGGTCATAATAGGACAAATGCATGTGTAAATGAGCAAAGAGCTATAAACAACTGGAGAATTGTAAGTTAAAACATGGGAGGTAGTGTATAGAAGGAGAGGGTTGGTATTTTTAAAGAGAGGGAGGGAAGATGAAATTAGGTAGAGGGAAAAAGGGAGGAGTAAGGAGTGAAAGACATACAGGGAAGACGTGTAAGTGGTAAGTGAATGTGGGTAGAGATCACATGGGAATAAAGTTAGAATAGAGGAGCAACTGGTAGGACCAGGACATGAGGATGGTAGGAAATGGAGGTTAGTAAAACTATAGAAAAAAACAGAAATGAGATGCTGAATTGAAGCATATGGCTAGGGAAATAGATGAGGTACAGCAATAATAATAAAAAAAATACAAATGGCAATGCGGCGTCCAGAGGACTTATGAGAGGACTGCGGAGACAACGGACCAGAAAGGGGACTGACTGGGACTTAACACTGATAGCACTTCGGATGGTGACAGCACCCCCTTACAGTGTCCTGGCCTCCTGATGGTGATAGTACCCACAATCCCCCTCCTTACAGTGTCTGACCTTTCCAGGGGCGGATTGTGATAAAAATCAGCCCATGAATTTATGAAGCAGCCCTAAATGGAAAGGGGTCTGTGGAGCAGGTGAGGCCTGATGGCATATCTGGGGCACCTGGGTGGTCTGATGGCATATAAGAACTTTTGTTAAAAAAAAGTATGGGAGCGGGTGGCTAGTTGGGATAGATGGCACTCACCCAAGCTCTGGCACCCCAGGCTGCAGTCTGGTCTGTCAAATATTTGATCAATTTATGAATGTACTCTTCTGTCACACCTTGACCACATCCTCTCCTCCATCACCCCGCTCCTTCACTCATACTCCGGCCTCTCCTCATCTCCATCACTCTACTCCTTCATTCACACTCCTGCCCACAGGTTAAAGTGAGCCGGAACTGCGTTCCATCAGTTCCAATTGGAGATGGAACGCAGATCGAACCTCCTCTAGCTTATCAAACACAGAATGTGAGCCACATGGGGATACCAGGTGCCCGCTGAGGTTGTGTTACCAGCGGGCGCCGGCACCTTCCCCTCAGCGGCAGCCGTAGCTCACTCTGAGCCCCGGTTTCCGCTGTGTGCGCCGCTATGGGTGAGACGTCATGATGTCTCTCCCATAGATCCGAGGAGCGGGCGGTCAGGCGGAGGTTAGCGGTCCGGAAGCAGGAGCAGGGCTGGTTAATATTGTGTGTGTTTTTGTTTTTTTCTTTTAAATGTGTGTGTGAAGCGGCACTACTTGGGGGCAGCTGTACAAGGGACAGCTTCTACTGGGGGCATCTGTACTGGGGGCAGCTTCTACTGGGGTCATAACTACAGGGGGCATCTGTACTGGGGGCAGCTTCTACTAGGGGCATCTGTACTGGGGGCATAACTGCAGGGGGCATCTTTACATAATTTACCAGTAGGTAATTCAAATCCTATTTTCTCTTATGCCCTAGAGGATTCTGGGGTCCATTTAGTACCATGGGGATGTACCAAAGCTCCCAAACCGGGTAGGAGAATGCTGAGGTTCCTGCAGAACGGATTGACCAAACTGAAGGCCCTCAGAGGCCAAGGTATCGAACTTGTAGATCTTAGCAAATGTGTTCGAACCTGACCAAGTACTGTAGCTGCTCGGCAGAGCTGTAAAGCCGAGACACCCCGGGTAGCCTCCCAGGAAGAACCCACTGACCTAGTAGAGTGGGCCTGTATAGATTTTGGACATGACAAACTTGCCATGGAATAAGCATGCTGGATAGTAAGTCTGATCCAGCGTGCAATTGTCTGCTTTGAAGCAGGACACCCAATCTTATTAGGATCATAAAGAACAAACAAGTCCGACTTTCTGTGACGAGCTGTTCTTTTCACATACACCTTCAAAGCCCACACAACATCCAAAGACTTTGAAGTAGCTGAGGTGTCGGTGACAACCGGAACCACAAACACTCGGTTGATGTGAAATGCGTACACCACTTTAGGAAGAAGTTGCCGACGAGTTCTGAGTTCAGCTCTGTCCTCATGGAAAATTAAATAGGGACTCTTGTAGACAAAGCCCCCAGCTCCGACACACGTCTTGCTAAAGCCAAGGCCAACAGTGTGACGGTCTTCCATGTAAGATATTTTACGTCTACATCCTGTAACAGTTCAAACCAGTCCGATTGGAGGAACTACAGCACCACATTGAGATCCCAAGGTGCCGTGGGAGGCACAAAGGGAGGATGAATGTGCAGAACACCT
This sequence comes from Pseudophryne corroboree, assembly GCF_028390025.1. NCBI lineage: Eukaryota > Metazoa > Chordata > Amphibia > Anura > Myobatrachidae > Pseudophryne > Pseudophryne corroboree. The sequence goes on along the minus strand of NC_086445.1, from coordinate 453,574,203 downwards.
TTCAAAAACGTCTAGACCTCAGGGAGAGAAGCCAATTGTTTCTGAAAGAAAATGGACAAGGCCGAAATCTGGACTTTTATGGAGCCCAGACGCAGTCTCACATCCACGCCTGCCTGCAGAAAAAGCAGGAAACGTCCCAGATGAAATTCCACTGCAGAATAATTTCTGCTCTCACACCAAGAGATGTATTTCTTCCAAATACGATGGTAATGCTTAGACGTTACCCCCTTTCTGGCTTGGATCATAGTCGGGATAACCTTGTTAGGGATCCCTCTCCTGGCTAGAATCAGCCGTTCAACTTCCATGCCATCAAACGAAGCCACAGTAAGTCCTGATAGATGAACGGGCCCTGTTGCAGAAGATCCTCGCGAAGAGAGAAAGGCCACAGATCTTCGAGGAGCATCTCCAGAAGGTCCTCGTACCAGGCCCTTCTTGGCCAGTCCGGAGCAATGAGTATTGCTTAAACCTTTTCCCTTTTTATTCATTTTAGAATTCTTGGGATCAGAGGAAGTCGAGGAAACACGTACATTATCTGATAGAACCATGGAGTTGTCAGGGCGTCTATCGCCACTGCCTGTGGGTCTCTCGACCTGGAACAATACTGCCTGAGCTTCTTGTTGAGACGAGAGGCCATCATGTCGATCTGTGGATATCCCCATCGACTTGTCAAGAACCTGAACATTTCCGGGTGAAGGCCCCACTCCCCCGGGTGCAGGTCGTGTCTGCTGAGGAAGTCTGCTTCCCAGTTATCTACTCCCAGAATGAAGACCGCTGACAACACCACAGCGTTACTTTCTGCCCAGAGGAGAATTCTTTACACCTCTGACATTGCTGCCCTGCTTTTCGTTCTGCCCTGTCGGTTTATGTACTTTACTGCCGTCACATTGTCCGACTGGACCTGAATTGCCCGATCTTGAAGAAGATGCGAGGCATGCAGAAGGGCGTTTTATATGGCCCTGAGTTCCAGAATGTTGATTGGAAGGATGACTTCCTGACTTGACCATCTTCCTTGAAACTGCACCCCCTAAGTGACTGCTCCCCAGCCTCTGAGGCTTGCGTCTCTGGTTAACAGAATCCAGTTCTGAATTCCGAACCGTCGTCCTGCGACGAGGTGAGAAGACTGTAGTCACCACAGAAGGGAGATCCTGGCCTTTGGCGACAGATGGATCCTCTGGTGCATGTGAAGATGCGATCTGGACCATTTGTCCAATAGAACGAACTGGAAGGGTCTTGTGTGAAACCTTCGCATTGAAGTGCCTCGTAAGAGGCCACCATTTTCCCAGAAGTTGAATGCACAGATGCACCGACACCCGGGTTGGCTTCAGGACATCCCGAACCATCGGAATTATGTTCACTCCCTGTTTGCGGAGTATAAACATCATATCTGTCATCACCTTGGTGAACACCCTCGGTGCCGTGGAGAGACCAAATGGCAGGGCCTGGAACTGGTAGTGACAGTCCTACAGTGCAAACCGTAGATAAGCCCTAATGAGGCGGCCAGATCAGAATATGAAGGTACGCATCCTTGATATTCAGAGACACTAGGAATTCCCCCTCCTCCAGATTACGGGTTCAAAGACTTGAGGTTCAGAATCGGTCTAACCAGACCATCCGGCTTCGGTACTATGAATGAGTTGGAATAGTACCCCTTGTTTAGTAGATGAGGTGAACTGGAATACCCGAGTCTGTACCAGTTTTTGGATGGCATGCTGTAAAGTTATACTTGCCTCTTGTGAAACTGGCAAGCCTAATTTGAAGAATCTGTGAGGTGGGAGCTTTTGGAACTCCAGTCTGTAGCCCTCGGAAATAAGATCTATGACCCAGGGATCCTGGCACGAATTTGACCAGATTTGACTGAAGAATTGTAGTCGGGCACCCACCTGACAGCCCTCAAGGCGTTGCAGTCCACCGTCATGCTGAAGTCTTTGAGGAAGTAGAGCCTGAGCTCTGCTCCTGCGCACCTGCAGTTGCTAATTTGCGTGGTTTACCTTTTGCGCCGCTGGAGGATGTAGAAGCACCTCTAGATTTGCCCTTGAACTTGGCCATCCGAAAGGACTGTAACTTAGAAGCTGAATAAGTCTTCTTGATTGGGGGAAGGGGGAGGGGGCTGCGGAAGGTAGATACGTAGACTTACCCGCAGTAGCTGTGCAGATCCATTTGTCTAGTTAATCTCCAAACAAGGCCTCTCCTGTGAATGGTAGGCCTTCCACGCCTTTCCTGGAGTCCGCGTCAGCAGTCCACTGGCATAGCCACAAGTTCCTGCATGCCGACACTGCTGTTGGAGGATGTAGAAGCACCTCTGGATTTGCCCTTGAACTTGGCCGTCCGAAAGGACTGTAACTTAGAAGCTGAATAAGTCTTCTTGGTTGGGGGAAGGGGGGGGGGGGGCTCCGGAAGGAAGATACGTAGACTTACCCGCAGTAGCTGTGCAGATCCATTTGTCTAGTTAATCTCCAAACAAGGCCTCTCCTGTGAATGGTAGGCCTTCCATGCCTTTCCTGGAGTCCGCGTCAGCAGTCCACTGGCATAGCCACAAGTTCCTGCATGCCGGTAGTGTGTGCGTTAAGCACGCCTATTTCCTTTATGGCTTCCACCATAAAGTTTGCAGAGTCCTGTATATGCTGCAGAAGTAAGACAACATCCCCTCTAGATAAGGAAGCTAACCCCTCAATCAAGTTACCTGACCATTTTGCAATGGCTTTTGTGATCCACGTACATGCAATAGTGGGTCTTTGGGCCACCCCAGCAGCTGTGTATAATGATTTGAGTGTAGTCTCAATTTTACGATCAGCCGTGTCTTTCAGGGAGGCTGCACCAGAAACAGGCAATACAATTTTACGTGATAACCTAGAGACCGATGCGTCCACTATCAGTGGATTTTCCCATTTTTTCCTATCCTTCAGAGGAAAAGGAAGAGATGATATCAACCTTTTAGGGATCTGACGTTTCTTATCAGGATTAATCCATGGTTCTTCAAACAGGGTATTCAATTCCTTTGACGCAGGAAAAGTGACTGAGGGCTTCTTTTGTACATTAAAATAAAATTTATCTTACGTCCTAGAGGATGCTGGGGTCCACATTATTACCATGGGGTATAGACAGGTCCACTAGGAGCCATTGGCACTTTAAGAGTTTGAGAGTGGGGGCTGGCTCCTCCCTCTATGCCCCTCCTACCAGACTCAGCTTAGAAAATGTGCCTAGAGGAGCTTGTCACAGCTAAGGGAGCTCTACAGAGCTTCTTTAGTAAAAGTTTATTTTAGAGTTTTTTATTTTACAGGGAGGCTGCTGGCAACACAACAGCCTCCCTGCTTCATGGGACTAAGGGGGGGGGGAGTAGTGTCCGTCCTGCGGGGTCTGAGACACTATCTCCGCTGACAGGACACTGAGCTCCTGAGGGGATAGGACGTTCCCCGCCACAGGGGATCGCTCACTCCAGCAGCATGCCGCCACCCCCTGAGCCAGCACCTACACCCTACACTGGTCACACAGCCTGTCGGGGTCCCCGGATCTCTGCCAGCATAAATCCTCAGGCCAGTATAATCCTATGAAGAGCTGGAAGACAGAGCCATTAAGTGGGCAGAGCTTCTCCTCAGAGCGGACCCAGCAGCGTTCAGCGCCATTTTTCTGCCTGCAGAAACACTGTCAGTGATGTGCAGTGCCTCCAGAGCAACTCCAGCTATCTCTCACGGTACCAGGGGGTTGTAGAAGGGAGGGGGGGGGGCTGTGTAAAGACTGTATAACCTATTAAGGTACACAGTCAGCAGAGCTAAAATACACTCCCCATTGGGCGGCGGCATAGCGTTTGCACGGCTGCTAAAAACTGCTAGCGAGCGATCAACTCGGAATGATGCCCTATAAGGGATGTGTTGTATATTGCAGATACAACACCGGAGCTGGTTGAGGAGGCTTACTTCACTGACAAACCCTCGCTAACCTTCCCTGCGTCGAAAGAATTAAATGCTATATTTGAGAAAGCCTGGGAAAACCCAGAGAAAAAATTCCAGATCCCTTGAAGGGTTCTGGTTGCTTTTCCCTTCCCTGAGGAGGATAGGAAAAGATGGGAAAACCCACCTATAGCGGACGCGTCTGTATCCAGACTCTCAAAAAAAGGTGGTTTTACCTGTTCCAGGATCTACCGCCTTAAGGGAGCCGGCTGATCGCAAAATTGATACTACGCTCAAATCCATATATACGGCTTCAGGGGCGATACTACGGCCTACTATTGCCTGTGCATGGGTTTCCAAAGCTATAGTGAAGTGGTCAGGCACGTCACTTGAGGATTTGGATACTATGGATAAAAGTGATATAGAATTGTTTTTACGTAACATTCAGGATTCTGCAGGATTTATAGTGGAATCCATGAAGGACCTGGGTTCAATGGCTGCAGGAATTTCTTCCATGTCTGTCTCAGCTCGTCAAGGACTGTGGCTGCGCCAGTGGTCTGCCAACGCGGAATCCAGGAGAGGTGTGGAGACCCTACCCAACACAGGTCAGGCTCTCTTTGGGGAAGCATTGGATGCGTGGATCTCCACGGCTACAGCGGGTAAGTCACCCTTTCTTACCTCAGCTGCACCTCCTGTGAAGAAACCTTTTCTTTCAGCGGCATCACAGTCCTTTCGTGTTACTAAAACAAGAAAAGGCCAAACCGTCCAACACCTTCTTTAGAGGGGGGTCGGCCAAAATCCAAGAAACCTGGTGCTGCAGGTTCCCAGGAACAGATACCTGCTTCTGGTACACCAAAGTCCTCAGAATGATGGTGGACAGTGCAGCCTGGAGGTAGGGCCGGTGGGGGAGAGACTCAGACATTTCAGTCACGTCTGGGTGTCGTCCGACCTGGATCCCTGGGTACTAGATATTGTGTCCCAGGGGTACCGACTGGAATTTTAAGATCTCCCTCCTCACCAGTTCTTCAAATCAGGCTTGCCAGCTTTGTCGGCAGACAGGCCTACCCTACAGGGAGCCATCCAGAAGCTGGTGGAGGCACAGGTTATCATACCATTTCCTCCCCAGATGCAAAACAAAGGTTACTATTCGAACCTTTTCGTGGTACCGAAACCGGATGGTTCGGACAGGCCCATTCTGAACTTAAAATCACTAAACCACTTTTTGAGGGAGTTCAAGTTCAAAATGGAGTCTCTAAGGGCAGTGATATCAGGTCTGGTGGAGGGGGAATTCCTGGTATCCCTAGATATCAAGGATGCGTACCTCCACATTCCGATTTGGCTGCCGCATCAAGCTTATCTTCGATTCGCACTGTTGGACTGTCATTTTCAGTTCCAGGCCCTGCCATTCGGCCTCTCCACAGCACCGAGGGTATTCACCAAGGTGATGGCAGAAATGATGATTCTCCTCCGCAGACAGGGGGTGAACATAATTCCATAGCTGGATGATCTACTTATAAAAGCATTGTCCAAGGAGAAGCTGTTATGGTCCATAGCTCTCACGACCCAGCTTCTCAGGGAACATGGTTGGATCGTGACTCTTCCAAAATTACCTTTGGAACCAACCAGGAGGTTGTCCTTTCTGGGAATGATCCTCAACACGGAAGTGCACAGGGTGTTTCTTCCAGAGGAAAGAGCATTGGTGAAACAAACAATGGTCCGGGATATCCTGAAGCCAACCCGGGTGTCGGTTCATCAGTGCATTCGCCTTCTGGGGAAGATGGTGGCCTCTTACGAGGCTCTGCAGTACGGGAGGTTTCACGCTCGGTACTTCCAGCTGGATCTCCTGGACAAGTGGTCGGGATCCCATCTATACATGCACCAGAGAATACGTCTGTCGCCAAAGGCCAGGATTTCTCTCCTCTGGTGGCTGCAATTACCTCACCTTCTGGAGTCCCGCAGGTTCGGGATTCAGGATGGATCCTTCTAACCACGGATGCAAGTCTCCGGCGCTGGGTCGCAGTCACTCAGGGGAAACCTTCCAAGGAAAGTGGTCAAGTCTGGAAGCCGGCCTGCCTATAAAAATTCTGCAACGAAGAGCAGTCTACAACGGTCTTCTTCAAGCAGCACATCTTCTGAGAAATCGGGCCATTCAAGTGCAGTCGGACAATGTAACGACAGTGGCTTACATAAACCGACAGGGCGGAACGAAGAGCAGAGCTGCAATGTCAGAGTTAACAAGAATCATCCTCTGGGCAGAAAAACACGCGTTGGCGCTGTCAGCAATCTTCAATCCAGGAGTAGACAACTGGGAAGCGGACTTCCTCAGCAGAAACGATCTCCATCCAGGGGAATGGCTTCTCCATCCGGAGGTGTTCAAGGAGGTAACAGATCTTTGGGGCATACCCCAAATCGACACGATGGCCTCTCATCTCAACAAGAAGCTTCGGCGGTATTGTTCCAGGTCGAGGGACCCGCAAGGTGTGGCGGTGACTCCGTGGGTGTTCCAGTCGGTGTACATGTTTCCTCCACTTCCACTCATTCCAAGAGTTCTAAAACTCAGAAGGAGAACAAGAGTTCAGGCAATCCTCATTGCTCCGGAATGGCCAAGAAGGGCTTGGCATGCGGATCTTCTGGATCTACTGCTAGAAAAGCCAAGGCCTCTTCCTCTTCGGGAGGACCTGCTGCAGCAGGGGCCATTTGCTTATCAAGACTTACTGCGGCTACGTTTGACGGCATGGAGGTTGAACGCCAGATATTAGCTTGGAAGGGCATTCCGAACAAGGTTATTCCTACCCTGATACAGGCTAGGAAAGGAGTAACGTCTAAACATTACCATCTTATTTGGAAAAAATATGTATCTTGGTGTGAGTCCAAGAATTTTCCTACGGTGGAGTTTCAACTGGGACGGTTTCTCCTCTTCCTGCAAGCAGGTGTGGATATGGGCCTGAGGTTAGGATCCGTAAAGGTCCAGATAGCGGCCCTATCCATTTTCTTCCAGAAACAATTGGCTTCCCTTCCTGAGGTTCAGACTTTTCTGAAAGGGGTTCTGCACATCCAGCCTCCCTTTGTGCCACCTACGGCGCCCTGGGATCTTAACGTGGTGTTACAGTTCCTCCAATCGGATTGGTACGAACCTCTACAGGAGGTTGAGGTCAAGTTTCTCAAGTGGAAGGCTGTCACTTTGTTGGCCTTAGCTTCTGCTAGACGTGTGTCGGAGTTGGGGTCTTGTAAGAGCCCCTACTTGATTTTCCATGAAGATAGAGCTGAGCTCCGGACACGTCAGCAGTTCCTTCTGAAGGTTGTGTCGGCATTTCATATCAACCAACCTATTGTGGTGCCAGTTGCTACTGATTTCTCATTTTCATCAAAGTTCTTGGATGTTGTAAGGGCTCTTAAAATCTACGTGAAGAGGACTGCTCGTCACAGAAAATCGGACTCTCTGTTTGTCCTGTATGATCCCAATAAACTTGGGTGTCCTACTTCTAAGCAGACAATCTCTCTCGCTGGATCAGGTTCACTATCCAGCATGCGTATTCTATGGCAGGATTGCCGTGTCTTATGCCTGTTAAGGCCCACTCTACTCGTAAGGTGGGTTCTTCCTGGGCGGCTGCCCGGGATGTCTCGGCATTACAGCTTTGCTGAGCGGCTACTTGGTCTGGGTCGAACATGTTTGCAAAGTTCTACAAGTTCGATACGTTGGCCGCTGAGGACCTGAAGTTTGGTCAATCAGTTCTGCAGGAGCCTCCGCGCTCTCCCTCCCGTTCTGGGAGCTTTGGTACATGTAAGAGAAAATAGGATTTTAATTACCTACCGGTAAATCCTTTTCTCGTAGTCTGTAGAGGATGCTGGGTGCCTGCCCAGAGCTTCGTGATCCTGCAGTGGTTACTTAGTTCAGTACTGCTTAGTTCTTTGTTATGTACTGTTTTGTTACTTGGTTAAGTAATATTGTTCAGCCATTGTTGATTTTTCAGTCTGGTTAGCTTGCTTTGCCTTGTATGTGTGAGCAGGTGTGAATCTCTCCACTATCTGTAAAATCCTTCTCTCGAAGTTGTCTGTCTCCTCGGGCACAGTTTCTAGACTGAGTCTGGTAGGAGGGGCATAGAGGGAGGAGCCAGCCCACAATCTCAAACTCCTAAAGTGCCAGTGGCTCCGAGAAACCCGTCTATACCCCATGGTACTAATGTGGACTCCAGCATCTTCTATGGACTACGAGAAAAGGATTTACTGGTAGGTTTTTAAAATCCTATTTTTCCATGATATATCCTGCTTAAGGGGCCCTTACTGTGTGACGTAACATGAATAAGGGGCACTACTGTGTGATGTACAGATGTAGTCATGCTCATCTTTGCTGCAATGCAGCATGTTGTAACACGGCTTGCTGCATGACGTGCTAGGCTGTGACTAATAGCAGCCGGCAATCGCTTCATTAATTTCTTTAGGACATTTACCCATATGGTGAGATCAGACGATTGCCTTAGATTGAAAACAATGTAGGATTGCAGGGCCAAGGCTCTCTGCTAACATCCTAGCCTACAGCTTGACTCTCCCTACTTTTACTACCCTATAGTAATTGATAGGCGCAGGGACGTTTTAAGACTGGAGGGAGCCCGTGCACAGCTATCCATGTCGAGTCGGAAAAGTCTGGGTCTGGGAAGTTTGCGGGGTTAAACACGTGTTCAACCTGGCAAACTGAGCAGTATAAACGGTAGCCGGGTTGATTACATTTACACTCTATGTATGGGTGGCGCTTTGAGATCATGTGATCTCCAGCACCGCCCCGTCACGTCACTGGCAACGTCACCAACCCGGCAATGTGCCGGGATGGTCACACCGGTGTAAAAGGGGGCTTATGCGGGTTGCAGCCGGGTAGCACCCGTGTCAGGGATCCCGGCTGCGACCCGCTTTATTAGGTCTAAAAGCGGTATAAGAGACACAGAATGAAGGGCAGGTCCGGATTAAGGCTTGTGGGGGCCCCTAGGGCAACAAATTTGTGGGGGCCCACCATCAATAAATATTAAGGCCACCCACCAGTGGCGTAACTAGTGGGTGCGAGTAGGGCACGTGCTGTGGGCATCATGGCAGACCCAGCAGAGGGAGAGCCCCGGCACCTGCATGGCCCACTCGCATCACTGTGACCACTGCCACCAGAACTCGGGCCGTCCTCCACACCCTCCACAATTGTGGTGCCCCCGAGCCGTCCGCCCGCCAGCCCTCCACCATGTATGGTTATTGCTGGGAGCATGCTCCCTTTCTAATGAACGGAGTGCCGAACCAGGGGGGTAATGCAGACCTGATCGCTGCTGTGCGTTTTCGCACAGCGGGCGATCAGGTCTTACTGTGCATGCATATGCACCGCAATGCACCAGCGCGTCGGACGACTGCACCGGGCATCGTTGCATAGCGACAGGATGTTGTGAAAAAATCGATCACACGGGCGATCACAAGGTGATTGACAGGAAGGGAGGACACACACAGAGAGACACAGTGCAGTGGCGTGCTGAATGACGACGCAGGGGGAGGTGATGGTGTGCTGAGTGACGACGCAGGGGGAGGTGATGGTGTGCTGAGTGACAACGCAGGGGGAGGTGATGGTGTGCTGAATGACGTCAAAGGGGGAGATGATTGTGTGCTGAGTGACGTCAAAGGTGGAGATGATTGTGTGCTGAGTGACGACGCAGGGTGGGAGATGATGTGCTGAGAGACAACGTGCTGGGGAAGGTCACTGTGTGCTGAGAAACGTCAATGGGGGAGATGATGGCGTGCTGAGTGACATCAAAGGGGGAGATGATTGTGTGCTGAGTGACAACGCAGGGTGGGAGATGATGTGCTGAGAGACAACGTGCGGGGGAAGGTGACTGTGTGCTGAGAAACATCGCAGGAGGTGGTGATGGTGTGGCTGAGAGATGATGCACGGGGAGGTGATGGTGTGGCTGAGAGATGATGCAAGGGGGAGATGATAGTGGCTGAGAGACGCAGGGGACAGGATGTGAGTCTTGTTGAACTGCTGTTGTATGATGCTGACCTTGTTAATATTCCTACACAAGCAGGCATCTTCTGGACAATGGGATCTCCTGCATGAATAGTGAATACTGACTGAAGATGTCATTTGCCTTAGAGCAGAGGTTCCCAAACTTGGTCCTCGTGGGTCCACACAGTGCATGTTTTGCAGGTAACCCAGCAGGTGCACAGGTGTATTAATTACTCACTGACACATTTTAAAAGGTCCACAGTTGGAGCTATTTATTTCACTTGTGATTCTGTGAGGAGACCTGCAAAACATGCACTGTGTGGGCCCCCGAGGACCGAGTTTGAGAACCTCTGCCTTAGAGAATACAGTTCTTCAGAGGTTCCATATTGTGAGAAACCATCATGCAGGTAAGGTGCATGTTGAATTGAAAAGAATGTTCCCAGTGTGAAGTGAAACAGGTGGCGTGTCATGTTGGCATGCCCCATTTTCAGTGGCCATGCCCTTTTAGGTATGTGGCCACGCCCATTTTTTCACCGCACGCCTTTGCCGCGCATACACACTTACTTTCTAGGCCTTTGTTTTTGTGTGTGTGTGTGTGGGGGGGGGGGGGGAGGGGGGGGAGGGGGCGGGGGGGTGCCATTCCTAATCTTGCCCTGGGCTCCAAAATCCCTAGTAACGCCTCTGGATCTTGGTAGTAATCAAACTGATACATTTTATTCAATCACAGAGTCACCTATCTGTAATAACATCAGCAGACATTTTATCAAGTGTTACAAAGGGATGTAGTTACAATGCCGACGCCGGAATCCCGAATGGAGACATTGTGCCACATCAAAATCACGACGGAGCTCAGGATCCCGGTGTCAAAGTACTGATGCTTGGAATCCCAAACGTTCTTATAGCGGGACGCGCTCGTGTCCTGCTGCGGTGGGGGGGTGGGAGGTTAGGTTTAGGCATTAGAAGGGGTGTTAGGGTGCAGGGAAGGGTTAGGTACTGGGGAGGGAAGGTTAGGGTTAGGCACTTACAAGGGTAGGTTAAGGTTAGTCACCAAGCAGGGAGGGTTAGGGTTAGGCACCCACAAGGGAGGGTTAGGCTACAGGGCAGGGGAGGGTTAGGGTACTTTCTGGGGTTCTGTTGGGAGTCTGATGGTCTGGATGCCATTGTCGGTATTATAGCTGCCGGCATCCCGTCCATTGGTATATCATACCGAATCCGTTACAAGCTATAACAAACAAATATGATAGTAAAGTAGGAAGGAGCTAGAGTCTGCAAGTGAAGGCTCGGAGGGCCAGATGCGGCCCCAGGGCTGCCAGTTGCTCATCACTGGTTTAAAGTCACCTGCACTTCCCTGCAATCAGTATAGCATGGTCACTGACTGCATAAGAATAGGAACAAGAAAGATATAAGAAATGTTTCCCCTTCTCCTATTCCTATTTCACTCACCATGAAATGTGCCATGGTCCTCGGGTGGTCTTTAGTTTGCCGGCTGTCGGGATCCCGGCACACAGTATACCGGCGCCGGAATCCTGACAGCCGGCATACCGACACTTTTTCTCCATCTTGGGGGTACACGACCCCCCTGGAGGGAGAAAAGATAGCGTGGTGTGCGTAGCGCGCCACCGTGCCCGCAAGGGGCTCATTTGCGCTCGCCCAGCTGTTGGTATGCCGGCAGTCGGTATGCTGGCCACCGGCATACCCTACTACGCCTGTGGTGCTCTGGTAGTAACAGTTACCCAAATCTGGATGCAGCACTGCAAGTTTCCGGCACCCAAAGATTATTTTTCATCCTGTCACAGAGATATTTATGGTGCTACAAATAAATACATACAAATAAATGCACACACATTAAAAAGATCTGGTATTCGTATCCGTCACACTATTTGCACGTGTTGTTAGTGTATGTGACTATCAATGTTTATCTTCTCTTTTCCCTCCCTCTGCCTCCCCTGTTGTTTGTCATCCCCTCTCCCCCCTCATACATTCATTTATTTCTGTACACACATCTACCGTTTTCTGTTGTCTTATCATATCCAATGGGGGGTACTCAATTGTTAGGAAAAAACAGACACCCAGCTGACTTTTCAAACAATTGAATATCCCCCAAAGTGACTCTGGCTGTTATGGTATGCAAGATTATTTAATAAAAATGTATGTGTTAAAAAACCTTGTATTTACTTAATGTGCAGGAAGGTAAATATAATACAATATATGGACTCATAGCTTACAGATAATAATCTTACCCACTCATATGCAAAAATCCCCCTCCCAAAAAGCGCAAGTGCAAATATCATCTAAAAATGCAAATGTGCATATGTCCAATAAACCTTTGATACAATGGTCATATGTGTTCATATGTTCACATGCAATTGTAAATATGAGACCGCAAGTGGTACAGACCTTTTCCCATTCATGTTCCCTTTGTTTCAGTGGGATTTCCACTACTTTGGTATGAGTGGTTTATGTAAATGAATGGGAAAGCACCTGGAATAAACCTATAAATGGAAAATTTACTGGAGCATAACAACCCTCCTCCCCTTTCCCATACACATGGTAGGCTAGATGGTTGGGGCCTCTTTGGGATTTAGGGGTGCATCTAAACCAGTGCCATTACTTACCGCACCTCACTGCTCATAGAGATTATCAGACATGCATTACATTACATTGTAGTGATCTATGCAGCCCCCCTGACCAATCAGGGCTGCGGTAATGAGGCAACCAATAATAGTGAGATCTAAACTATTGCTCCCGTGCTAAATGATCATAGTAGAGAGTGCTGGGGTCTCCACTTCACTGCCAGACAACATGTACACTTACATATAAGCTCTCAAGCAGTTTAAACTGTAACCAAAATATGTAAAGGAATTTTATAATAATACAAAGTATGAAATGTGAGCAGCAAATACTAGGACTTAGGCATGCCATAGTTAGAATAAAAAGGTCAATTGGAAGTATTGTTATTTTGCTAGGAAAGGGATCATATTGAGGGAAAGATGTATCAAACCATGGAGAGAAAGTGCAGAGACATAAAGTAACAACCAATCAGCCCCTAACTGTCATTTTTCAAACACAGCCTGTGTATGTCTCTTTCCACTTTATCTCTCTCCAAGGTTTGAAACATCTACCCCCAAGTTTCTTAAGGGGTCAACAACGACTGTCCCATACAATGTGCCCCTCCCCCAACACCATTTTAGCTGTGTTGAACAAATAATTTTCATCAGATTAAAATGTCGACAGTCACATGAGGGGTGTGCAGGGTGCGGCAAATACTGTATGATGCGGCACATGAGGTTTGTGCAGGGTGCGGCATATACTGTATGATGCAGAACATGAGGAGTGTGCAGGGTGCGGCATATACTGTATGATGCGGCACATGAGGGGTGTGCAGGGTGCGGCATATACTGTATGATGCAGAACATGAGGAGTGTGCAGGGTGCGGCATATACTGTATGATGCGGCACATGAGGGGTGTGCAGGGTGCAGCAAATACTGTATGATGCGGCACATAAGGTGTGTGCAGGGTGCGGCATATGCTTTATGATTCGGCACATGAGGGGTGTGCATGGTGCGGCATATACTTTATTGTGCGGCACATGAGGGGTGTGCAGTTAGTCAGTGCAGAGCTCTCTAGCAGGCGGGATGGAATGGCATATACTTTATGGAGCGGCACATGAGGGGCATGCAGTTAGTTGTGCAGAGCTCTCTAGCAGGCGGGAGGGCATGGCATATACTTTATGGAGCGGCACGTGAGGGGCATGCAGTTAGTCTGTGCACAGCTCTCTAGCAGGCGGGAGGGCATGGCATATACTTTATGGAGCGGCACGTGAGGGGCATGCAGTTAGTTGTGCAGAGCTCTTTATCTGCTAGCAGAGGCGATCAGCATGCCATTTCCTATTCCCAGAAGACAGGGGAAAGTGCATTTTTCCCTTTAAAATACAGGTGACCACATCTTAAGTATAAACACATTTAAACATGCAATCCTGTAATTGTGCACGGAGCACTACATATGACATGTTAAAACACATCAGTAAACATATTTTTAAACAGTCCGCGGCCAGCACCGTAAGTACGTTTCACAGTGACATCAAGTGCCTATTATCCTCAAAATGGTGCTGTACACATAGGGGTTAACCCCTTACGTGCCGTGGCCGCCATTAACCATGTGGCTGCCAGAGTCTCCGGCCACAGGTACAAACATTAGTTACAGTAACCAAAAAGAACTGATTTCATTTGACTTCATGATTTTAGGTTTTTAAACACCTAGCAAAGATACATTTTTATCTAGGCCCGACTTTATTTAAAGAGAAAAATATAAAAATTGGGTTTAAAAACTCTTCTGGCAGTGAATTGCATATAAAGGCTATAAAGTAAGCCACATATTCTGTAAGGATTCATCTATATTCATCACAATCATTAAAAGGTTCCGCCATCTGCATCATGTGACAGTGACATCATAGTGTAGTGATGTCATAATAGGCACAACAGCAAGGATTACTTTATTCCTCTACCAGCAGCAGGAAGATGAAGACATATATACTTGTGTTCCTGATATTGTTACCTGTGATATGTATCGCAGATGGGGATGAAACATCAGGTATAGTAACATTTATTTTTCTAAACATTGTAAATACTATATTTATGTTACAATTCTTTTCATAGATTTATTTTCAGTGACACCTTTAACTGAAATATGTATATATTCACTTGTATCCCCACAATGTGTTTTCTGACTGTAACCCCTCTTTTCTACTAAATTACCAAGATGTCAGAATATTGGGGGTCATTCAGATCTGATCGCTGGTGTGCGTTTTCGCCCCCAAGAAAATGCAGAGGCGTTCATGAGGTGGAGATGGAGTGTTGTGGGGGTGTGGCTTGGAAACAGGACATGCCAGCACCAACGGGGAGCGTGACTGGGCGTGATCGCGTTGGCTGAGTGACATCACACGCAGCTGCCGTAATCAAAAAGACGGTGGCGAGCCTTCAGGAGGCAACCCTAATTTCTGCGATGAAGCAGAAATTGTGATGCAATCACAATTTTTGCTTGACCAGGGGGGGGCGCTGTCAGCATGCTGGGTGGCCTTGCCCTGTGATGGGCGGCCCCCCCAACCTGCGGTCCAAAGGATTGCAAATTTTGCTAATTAGCATAATTTGCTATACTTACTGAATTAGCCAGAATACCGGCAGCAGAGCGAGCGCTAAGTGTCCCCTTGCAGACTCTCTGCACTCACCACAGGATCTAGTCTCACTCTATGGATGTCTTGGGCACCCACAAGTGGGAATAGCCCTGGTGCGCTGGGATTCCAGCTGGCAGCATTGTTGACTGTTGGGATTTTGGCGTTGGTATCCTGAACGCCGGGATCCCTATAGCCGGCATTTTAACTGCATCCACCTATAGCAAATGTCTTCCTGTTTTATATCCATATATGGCATTAATATTGCCACGCAGCTGGTACCATGTACAATATGGGTACACCCGAGTGCAAGCATATTTCTTTTCTATAACTCATATCATTAGTAGCAGGGACTGATCTTCCACACAAGCCAATATTAGTAAATATGTGTGAAATTCTCAAATGTAAGTTAAGCAATGCACAGACCTTTAGCGCCTGTATTAATAATTTCATTTGTTATTTTGCACAGATGGTGACTGGAATGTAGACCAGGAGGTGCAGATTGCAGAGCTGCGCCAGCTGATGCGCCAGGGGAGACGTGAGTGTCCATAGCACTATACATGTATTGTATTTACGTATTCTCTTACATTCATCCAGTCAGTAGCTGCCATTATTATAACCAGTAGTGCAAGTAGAAAAAAATTCTTAGTGGTACTGTGTGTACGCACTGAAGGTGCGCAAAATAAAAGCTGGGGGCGTGGTCACAGACAATAGCAGCATGTCAACATGACACGCCATCCATTTCTCATCACTATGAGAACATTCCTTTTCATTCCAAATGCACATTACCTATATGGTGGTTTCTCACAACCTCTGAAGAAATGAATCCTCCCTGGTCAGACAGCGTCTTCAGTCAGTGTTCACTATTCATGTAGGAAATCACATGGTCTGGGAAGATGCCTGTTTGTGTAGGAATATAACCAAAGTCATAGTCATACAACAGGTTCAACCAGACTCATGCCACCTGTGTCACCTACAGTTCTGGTATAAATGGTCGACCATGTTAAGGTCGACATTCTTTAGGTTGACCACTATTGGTCGACATAGACATGGTCAACATGGACTAAAAGTCGACGCATGAAAATGGATGACACCGGACAAGTCGACACATGAAAAGGTCGACATTGATTTTTAAACTGTTTTTGGTGTTATTTTTTCAGTAACATGACCAGGAACCCCAATTAGTGTACTGCATCCCCTTGCTCCACTGCCGCTGCTCTCGGCACAGGTTACAGTTCCTAACTGTAGTCCACGTGGATGGTAAAGTATGAAAAAGTTAAAAATAAAAAAAATAAAAAAAAACATTTCAACCCATTCAACTGTTGACCTGTTATGTGTCAACCATTTGTCTATGTCGACCATGTCAATGTCGACCAATAGTGGGCGACCTAAACATGGTCGACCATCCAAATGGATACCATCACCTACTACCCCCTGCATCTCTCAGCCACACCATCATCTTCTCCACTACGTCTCAGTCACACCTTGACTCTTTTTTTTTCTCTCAGCCACATCATCTTCCCTCGCTGCATCTCTCAGCCACACGGTCATCTCTCGCCTGCGTTTCTCAGCAACACCGTCATCTCCCCCCTACTATTCCACCAGTAGGTGGTGCTATACTAATAGCAGACGACTGCAAGGTGGTCAGGTGGTTGGGCAGTGCGGCGTACCAGCTTACAAACTCTTAACGGTACGCCATACCGGCCCGTAACACCATACTTGCACTACTGTTTATAACAGAAACAAAGATCAGCCCAACAGCATATTAATAGGGAAGACAAACATTGGAGGAAAATGACTAGAACCAGTGGCCCAATTACTGTTATGAATGGTCAGAAACAGAGGCCTGAATCTGAGTCACACACAAAGCAGCTCCAATTCCATATGCCTCCCATGATAGGAGTCTTGTGTGAGTGTCCTCCTGTATTCTTAGTCAGACACATTGGCATTTCTATAATGGGTGCAGTGTGGGCAGTGCACATGGGCCCCTGGGTCCAGGGGGACCAACACCTAACACGCTGCACCCATTTAATATATTTACCATTCCGGAGTCCCGTGGAGACTGCCCTCTAGTGCAGGCATAAATCACTCAGAAAATGGCCACCAAGGCCCTTCCCAAGTGATTTGCGCATGCGCATTGGAGATGTCCTCGGAAACAAAGCGCAGGTGCCATGTTCCCGGAGACCTGCACATGCACAGTAGACTCTGGCAGTATGCCAGAGTCTACTTGCTGCCAGAGAGGAGGGGGCCCGTGACGGAGGCTGCACGTGGGTCCCCTCCTCTCTTAAAATGCCCCTGGTCAGACGCATCTATGCAACTGCACAGAACATATCCCTCTAGCTGTGGGAACATCAATCATTACTATTAATGGTACTTACTCCTACCCAAAGCTAGGAGCAAGAGATACAACTATAACAGGTGCCCACTTGCCATATGCACAACTGGCAATAGGTAATAACTATATCTACATGCCCATGCGTTTGTTCTCTCACATGTGTATGCATAGTACTGCCCATGTGATGGATACAGAGATGACAATTCAGAATCACTCAGACTCATTATCAATGGGCAAATGGGACTGCAAACAATTTCTCTCTACAATAGATTCCATGACACCACATAAAGTAAAAGTAATCAATGATATGGAACCTGGGCAGTGGCTGCTTGGGCATCTAATATCCTATAATATCAGCCTAAGGCACATGCAACTCCAAAGAGGGTATCTTGTATTAAAAAAGACAAATAATCAATGTATTAGTCAAAATCTGGATTATGCTCATTTTGTCTTGAACATTTAGTAGTATTTAGAGAGGACATTAACTATGAGAATAAGCGGCTGAGGTTGAGCTTCGTTACTAAGAACCTAATTCAGACTGGAACGCTGCTGCGGCAGTATTGGCATTCTGATGCCCGGTGAAGTGTGCACACATGTAGAAGCCGCATTGCACGTGCACACACAGTGATATGTGATGGCATCTCCCTTGTGCGATCACCTCTGCCTGATTGACAGGCAGAGGTGGTCACGGGACAGGAGGGGGGCATGTCGACGGCATTGCGGCAGCATTAGGGGGGTACAACCTGGACAGGCGTGTCTGGACCATTTGCTGGGTGGGCCGAGGGGTACTTGACAGATGTCAAAGCATCACCGCCGTACAATGCTTTCGCATGTCTGCGGTGGGGTGGCTGGATCCGGCATGCGGGGTGGACTTGCCCTGTGCTGGGCATCCCCCCGCATGTCAGAGTTATTGATCATAGATGTGCAATTATCGCAAGTCTGAATCAGGCCGTATATACTATAGAGCTGTGATGGGGAACCTTTGCATTCCAGCTGTTGTTGAACTACACATCCCAGCATGCACTGCTACAGTTTTAGCATGGCCAAATAGCAAAAGTGTAGCAGGGCTGGAGTGCCAAAGGTTCCCCATCACTGCTATAGGGAATAGTTATCACAATTTTAGTGTTGTGATGTGTGTACTCTATAGTATATGTCTATGTCTATGTGTCTATTCTCTATAGTATATGGTAAAGAAGCTCAGCCTCGGCAGCTTATCCTTTGACTTACCCTTTGTGACTTTGCTGTCATAAAAGTTTCTTTCTATTCACTGATTACATTTTTATTTTTTTTGTAGTTCATAAGATTCATACAACAACTGAGCCTCCTGCAGGAAGATCATGGGCTAAACGTAAATCCCGCACCTCTGCCAGCTTGCAGGCTTCAGCCCCACCTCCGTCATATCGTATGTATAGCTTATAGTGAATCATTTATGAATAACATAAACACAAATAAAATAATTATGAATTGTCCTTAAGACAGAGGTGTAGTTTGGAGCTGCGGTGTCCAGAGCAAGAGGGGTCAGACAGCCACACCAAAAAGAAGGAAGACAGAGATATAAAGGCATGAAGGGGGGAGACAAATTGTGTAGACTTGGCTGCCCTCAGGAATACATTGGAAACAGCTGTAAGGCACCCAGACATCTGGCACTAATGACACAGGGCCAAACTTGAGCTGTGTTTTGACAATATATTAAGGGGAGGGTCTGTGTTGTCACAGTATGTGACGAGGGAGCAGTATAGGGGCAGTATATGGAGTGGGTACAGTATTGGGGCAGTATTTGGAGAGGGCGCAGTGTTGAGATAGCACTGGGTGGGAGGAGAGTGTTGGGGCAGTATTTGGAGGTGGAGCAGTGTTGGGGATATATTGAGAGGGGAAAGAGGGTTGGGGCAGTATTGAGAGTGAAAGCAGTGTTGGGAGCAATGTTGGGGCACTATTGTGGGAGTATTGGTTGGGGAGAGCTCTATTGGAGCATTATTAGGAGGGAAAGCCATGTTGGGGAGGTGAAGTTATTTCCAGAGCAGCCCTGGGTGCACAAATACAATACAGTCAGAGGGTAAAAGCATTAAGAGGAGACAGATGTAGGTAGAAAGAGACAGGAGGAGGAACATGGAGAGTCCACATCAGAGATATTAGAGTGGGCACATTAATGAATGCAGTATGGGGGAAGAGGAAACAGGGGAGGTATTCATTGAGCTTCCAATTCCAGGCAACTGGATAAGGATTCTGTGAAGAGGACAGGGGGTGCAGCATGTATAATATAAAGCTGCATGCACACGTTGTGATTCTGCCTAAAGGCTGATTTTGACTTTGCGATTTCCCTTGAACTCCCCGGAGCCCAGAACCACCAATATTGACTGTACACACGGTGCGATTTGGGCTATGTACAATTTTAACTATACTAGAAACTAGATTGTACACTTTCTAGTCAAAATTGACCTGCCTGCACAGCAGGGTCGGCAACAGAAATCTTTGGGCCCGGTACACTGATAACTCTGTGGGCCCCCCCAAAACACACACACACTCCCATGTGCCAAGGGTATCAGGACAGGGGTTGGTAGGAGCGTGTAGAGGCAGCAATTGTACAGTAAATGCGAAATACTTCCAAGATGGCCACATAACAGGCCAAATGTGATCTCATAAAGATGATGGCTCATGGTTCACGTCTGATTTTCTGAAAATGTCTAAGACACAGCTAAATATGCATTCTACAGTAATAGCTGGTTTACAGTGTTCTGAATACTGATTAAAAAAAGGGCAGATGCAATGCATGCAGAGCCGGTGCTAGGGTGTACAGCACCCCCCCTGCAAATTTGCGCCTTACCATATTTCACAATGGGAGGGGGGGGTTTGTAATAGTGGCAGAACACAGAGAGGGCTGACAGAGGCTGGGGCAGAACACAGAGGTGGTTGTGAAATAGTGACAGAACACAGAGAGGGAGTGGTGACACAATGGCTGGACAGTACACAGAGGGGGGGGGTGAAATAGTGACAGAACACAAGGGGGTGACACAATAGCTGGGGTTGAATATGGAGGGGGGGATGGAATAGGGACAGAACATGGGGGGGGTGACACATTGGCTGGGACTGAACATGGGAGGTGGAATAGGGACATAACACAGAGAGTGGGATGAAATAGTGACAGAGCATGGGGGGGTGACACAACGGCTGGGACAGTACACAGAGGGGGGGTTAATTAGTGACACAACACAGGGGGGGTGACAATAGGTGGGACTGAAAATGGGGGGGGGTGGAGTAGGGACAGAGCATGGGGGGTTGACAAAGGCTGGGACAGAACATGGGGGGGATGGAATAGTGACAGAGCATGGGGGGGTTGACAAAGGCTGGGACAGACATGGGGGGGGGATTGTAACAGTGACCACTGATCACACAGTCTCAGTGGTTATGCTAACCATTGTGCTCCTGTGCCCTCCCCCAGCCCAGTGACCTGATGTGCTGCACAGATCAAACCTGCATCCACCCCATAGGAAGACTGAGTTACTGGCTCCGGCGCCGGCTGTCTGACTCACTGGTGCCCAGGAGAGCACACTTCTTTGCACCGCTAAATGCTGATGAGGGCCGCAGCAGCAATATGAGGCGCTGCGGAGAGTAAGGGGGCGGAGCTTACCGCACTCTCCGGGGGGAGAGGGGGCTTGCTGAAGCCCGGGCTGCTGCACTGTAAGTGCCGGAGAGGAGCCGCACAGCCACACAGCTGCCGGCGCCGCCTGACAGGCGCAGCAGCCACAGCAGAGACAACGGGTGGGCGGGGAAGACTCGGAGAGGAGGGGAGATCGGGACGGGGACTGGCTGACCTGGGGCTGCGCTTGGGGCACTGTGGTGACCACAGGGCCGGGAGGAACGCTGTAAAAAAAAAAGAGTAGTTAGTTACTGATAACGTCTAACTACACAGCGGGCGGCCCTCGGCTAGCGCGATGCCGCGATTTATATAATTATTTTAATCTATGACAAGCTGCCTATGCCATCGTTGGACCTCGGGGCCCCTCACAACGTCGGGGCCCGGGACGGGTGTCCCCTTTGACCCCCCCTGTCGCCGGGCCTGCTGCACAGTCTATTTTTTCTTGCGATAATGACCCCGTGGGAGCGTGAATCTATATATTCTATATATCGGTAGTTCAAATCGCACTGTGTATGCACCTTAAGAGCTGTGCCCCCTATGGGGCAGGAGTGGGGGTGCTCCCGGCAGTGCTCACATCATTCTTTCTCTGTTTGTTCCTCTTGCTGATGGCCCATTTAAAGCTCTGAAAAAAATGAGTCATTGCATTTGGCACCCCCAGCCGAAGCAGATGCACAAACTCCACCTGCTCTGCACATGTTACATCTTTGCCGTAAGAGTAGTTATAGTGAATGTACACTCTATACATAACAATTATACAATTGTGGTTCTTTTCAGCGAAAACATTTTCAAGTCAGGAGAAATTTGCCGCAGTGCAGTTAGGTAAGCTATTAAACTTCCCCTGATATTGCTATCTATCTATCTATCTATCTATCTATCTATCTATCTATCTATCTATCTATCTATCTATCTATCTGTCTGTCTGTCTGTCTGTCTGTCTGTCTGTCTGTCTGTCTGTCTGTCTATCTATCTATCTGTCTATCTATCTTGTGGTGGTTAAAGGGTGCTAGAGCTGTTGAAGCCCTGGATCTGGTATCCTTTCCCACAGGATACATAGAGGTGTGAACCATTGGCGTATCTATAATGGGTGCAGTGTGTGCGGTGCACATGGGCCCAAGAGTCCAGGAGGGCACACCCCACACACACTGCACCCATTTGTTTAATACTCTCAGGAGTCCCCCGTTGGAGCCATCCCTTCTCGGCAGCGCAATAGTCTTAGCACTAGGGGGGATAAACTCTATTGCACCTGCTGAAAACTCCGGAAATGTGGCACAGCGGCCATTTTTCTGGAGTTTTGCTCATACGCAATAGTTAAATCTTCAGGAAAATGGCCACCACACCGTGTTCCCGTAGGTCTGTGCATGCGTAATAAGGTCTGTGCTCAGACTCTGTTACCACTGTGGAGAAGGATGGCACTGCCGGGGGACTCCTGTAATACTTACAGAGAGGTAAGTATTAAAGCCTTGTGCCTCGGTCAGAGAGGAGGGGCCCCCATATGCAGGAGGCTGCACACGGGCCTCCTCCTCTCTTAAAACGCCCCTAGTGTGAACACATATATGTAGCCCAGTACAGAAATGTACGGGACAAAATGCTAAAAAAAATAAACCTTTAAATAACGTTTTTTATTAAATAAGAAGTTGTCCAAATACCAGTCAGTTTTCTTTTTAAAATATAATTGCCTGGTATCTTGTCACTACACAATTGTATATACCAACAACAGAAAAAAGCATTTGTATTAGTATGGTGCACCTTGCAATAAAATGTACTTTTATTAATTGATTAAAATTATTTTAAAAACTGTGAGATACTAAAAAAGAAAGGTGAGAAAAGTGAAAGAATTGTGATAATAAAATGTACTGTGTGTGAGAATGCCAATGCAGATATAATTACGTCAGGGTGAAGCGGATACTGGCGAAGAGGACACTGCGAAGCACGCTCCGGCTTCCATGCAGTGTGTGGGTGCTTCCAATGCACTTTTCCCCTTATTTATTGATTTAATGTATTAATTTACCATATGACATTGCGTAACCTGTCTCTGTCCTTGTAAGGGCAGCATGGCAGACACTTAAGCATAAAAGGAGAGATCCTATCTATAAATGCTAATTGTGTCTTAATAGCAAATGTTAATTGTGTCTCAATAGCCAGCCCAGTGTATTATCAGTTATATTTGTGATTGGGAATTGCAGCTGTAGGGGGTTATTCAACTGTAGTCAGAAACTGCCATCTTGTCAGAAAAATGTCAGTTTCTGACTTTTGTTAGCATGGAAAAAAAGTTCCGACCTATTCAATCCTTTCCGTCATGTCGGCAATTCCGACTTGTCGGAAAACACATGGATCGGCGTATAAACCGTGGATCCATGTGTTTTGTCGAATTCCGCAGCCAAATACAACAGGTTTTGGCCTTGTTTCCAACAATGTCAATCTGACTTTTAAAAAGTCGGGGGGGGGGGGGGGGTGTAGCCTAGCTGCTGCTCTGAGCGGACGGTTGGCTCATGGGCTTCAGGCAGATACCCTATTTACTACATTATAGGGTGCCATCTGAGTCTGCCTTGGCCACAGTTTCCTGCTCCATCCAGCTCCTACAGATCGCCGGGAGGTGACAGGTTGTGGAGCTGGGAGATGCACTTCTCCGCGGATTGGGACCTACATTCAGTGCTGGAGCCGGGACCTCGCTTGCTGGAGCCGGGTGGACGCCAAGTGCTGTGAGGTCTGGTGGTGGTGCCCCATTCTCCTGCTACGCTGCTGCACAGCCGTGGTGTTCCCTGCTCTCCCCGCCGCGATGACTTGCTCGTCTTTACCGGGATAGCACCTGTTCCCCGAATCAGAGTGGGGCCTGCCATCTTGAGGCCTCCATGCGTCAGGCCCACAGCTGCACGTCACTGGAGTCTGTGGCTGGAGTTGGGGTGCTGTGTGGTAGAGTACAGGTGTGTGCCTTTCTCAATTAATCTGGATGCCTGTTATTGCTGACATCCTCATATCCCTTTCCATATACCCTTGCTATACTCAGTGCACAGGAGCATATAGGGACATTTACATGCTGGGATTCATGTCTGTGTCCTTTCCGACAATGTCAATCCATTTTTTCGGGAACTGCCAATTCTTGTCGGATTTGGTGGCTCATTGGGGATAATTCCAATTTGATCGCAGCAGGAATTTTTTTTAGCAGTTGGGCAAAACCATGTGCACTGCAGGGGAGGCAGATATAACATGTGCAGAAAGAGTTAGATTTGGGTGTGTTATTTTATTTCTGTGCAGGGTAAATACTGGCTGCTTTATTTTTACACTTAAATTAGATTGCTGATTGAACACACCACACCCAAATCTTAACTCTCTCTGCACATGTTAAATCTGCCTCCCCTGCAGTGCACATGGTTTTGCCCAACTGCTAAAAAAATTCCTGCTGCGATCAACTTGGAATTACTCCCATTGAATACTGCATTGTCGGATCCATTCCATCGGAAAGGATCCGACAAGCATTGAATACACCCCATAATGGGAATTGACCCAGCAGTGGGAAAGCCCATTCAATGTCCACTCCGCCAAATTGATTCATTGTAACACAATGTTACAATAGTGGATTTGAGAACAGTATATGATGACAGAGTCATATAATAGGAAGTGATACTCACAGCAGTGCAGGGCCGTTTCTTGGGGCAGGCGAGCAGTGCAACCGCACTGGGCGCCCACCGCGGCACTAACTGTGGCTCCCTGCTTCCCCCTCCTATTTCTCCCCGAGTAACCCGCTCGGGGGGCGGAGTTTCACGGAATGACGCGGTTGCGTCGTTACGTCACGACGCAACCCCGTCACTGCGCGAAACTCCCCCCCCCCCCCGAGCGTAGTACAGAGGGGGATCCAAGTTAGGAAGAGGGAAAGGCCGGTGCGAGGAGCGACTGGTGAGGCGGGCCAAAGAGCGGTAATCGCCTCTGTAAGTATTCTCTCTCTCTCTCAATGTGTAAAATGGGGACACCTGCCGTAATGTGTGAAATGGGGACTCTTGCCTGCCGTAGTGTGGGGATTTAATGTATCAAGGGCATTGCGGTGTGTGGCATAATATGGTGCAGGGGGCATTACTGTGTGGGGCTTGATATGGTAGAATTTTTTTCCCCTGTGGTGGTCGTGATCTGTTGGAGCAAGGTCAAAAACTGGATTGTGAGGTAGTCTTTTCAGACGAGGCCATGCCCATCTAAATGAGGCCACACCCATTTAGATGAGGCCACGCCCCCTTGCCAGGAGCGCGCACACGTTTTTTTTTTTATCCAGGTGTGTGTGTGTGTGGGGGGGGGCACATTTTTTTTATGTCATGGGGGGGGGGGGGGCGCATTTTTAAATCTCGCACTGGGAGCCAAATTGGCTAGAAACAGCCCTGCAGCAGTGTAACACAGTAATATCGTTAGTCTAGAAAGGAGTGTAATTTATTATCTCACATTAGGAGGCTGTAATAAAAGAAAACTATAAGACGCAGTTACATTTCAGTTTATTGAATATAAATTTCACACAGAAGGAGTGATTATATGTGCGGGTGTAGTATGTTATGTATAAAGTACATTATATGTCGTGGGCACCCCAAGAGGGAGAATAGATGTCGTATCCGGCTGTCGGGATTCCAGCGTCGGTATGGTGACCGTCGATATCCCGACAGCTATCATATCAAATGCCTCCCATATGTGCATTGGTATTCTCACACACAGTATGTTTTATTATCACGATTCACTTTTTTTACCTTTCTTTTTTAGTATCTCACAGTTTTTAAAATAATTTTAATTCATTAATAAAAGTTAATTTTTATTGCAAAGTTCACCTCACTAAGACAAATGCTTCTTTCTTTTGTTGATATATCCTCATTATTATTTGTCATGTGGTAGCTCACCCTGTGCTAAGACATATACATTAGTGCATATTAATAATTATTGATGGCCGTTTTCTTCTCTTGACAATCGGTTGTAAATATTATCCTGTGAGATTGGCTCATTCTATATTCACTTCACAATTGTATCCTTTATTTTAAGATCGTTTGTATGCTTTAAATATATTGTAATCTACATGCAAACACAATTCTCTTCTAGAACTCATGCAATATTTGAGGGATGCCCTAAAGGCAGATATAAAGAGGGAGTCCAATAAGAGCACAGTAATCACCTGCGGGTTCGTTGCCATCTGCATCCTTGTGTGCATCGCGGTGATCCTGTGCTACACCAGGTACGACTTATGCATACTCCATGTGTTGTGTTTCTTCTGTAATTGTTTTAAGCTTTATATATTAATTTTTATGTAATATGTTAACAGACTGGCTGAATACAAACAGGCCATCAACGATGCAAGAAAAGAGGCAAAGGGTAAGCGAACCAACAATTAGTTAAGTGTGTTATACAATTATGCATACATAGATAAAATAATTTGATTTATTATCTTTTCTTTCTGGTTTCTCTAGATATTGACATTGAGGCTCAGATTACTGAAGAAGAACAGAAGACAGGTGTACACCCTGCTACAGCCTCGGGCAGCCTGGCTATATAAAGAGATGCTCGTGTGAGGGGGAGATGTATCAAACCTTAGAGAGAGATAAAGTGGAGAGTTAAATGCCTCCACTTTACCTCTCTCTAAGGTTTGATACATCTTCCCCTACTTGTAAAAAGAGATGCTTGTGGTGGAACCTAGAGGGAGATGTATCAAATCTTAGAGAGGGGTAAAGTGGAGAGTGCTAAATGCCTCCACTTTACCTCTCTCTAAGGTTTGATACATCTCCCCTAGTTGTATAATCTATCCCCCTTGCTGCCCAATTTGTTATCATAGCTGCATCTGTGCTTATCCAGGCAACCACCCCACCAACGCCCAATTAACCACCGCTTAAATAAACTCTTTTATCCATCAATGCAATTTGACCAGAATCTTTATTAAGGTGTACTGTGGTGTTCACCCACCAGCATATCAGTGGCAAACGCAGGATTTGCATGGGGGGTTTCCAGAACTGGGCGGAGCCAATCACGCGGGTGGAGAGTGAGGTGACCCAGTATATGCTGGGTCCGTAAAACTAGCGTGTGTGTGTGTGTGTGTATATATATATATAGTCAAAAAAGAAAAAATGCTGCGCCACAAATGGAAATAGAGTCCTTTTTAAAAACCCAAATTTTTGCTTGAATTTAAAACACTCCCTTTTTACGGGCGTCAGCTAGTCCCCCAAATAAAATCAGGGTGGTGAGCCCCTGAAAAGATTTGTTTATAAAACGAAGGGATGGGGGTAGCGACCAATGGTGTCTATGAATAATTACAAGATATTTAAAATGTAAAATATAAACATTTATTAAAATCTTTTAACAAAACTTTTTCTAAAAATGGGATAAAAAGCATATACACAAATGTATAAACGCAATAAAGTGCAATAAAGTAAAGTGCTTATCTGAGTTTAGAGGTCAAATGAATGCCCAACGCGTTTCGTCATAGAGACTTCATCAAGGGGTCTCTAATTATTCATAGACACCATTGGTCGCTACCCCCATCCCTTCGTTTTGTATATATATATATATATATATATACTGTACATATATATATATATATATATATATATATATATTAGAGATGTGCACCGGAAATTTTTCGGGTTTTGTGTTTTGGTTTTGGGTTCGGTTCCGCGGCCATGTTTTGGGTTCGAACGCGTTTTGGCAAAACCTCACCGAATTTTTTTTGTCGGATTCGGGTGTGTTTTGGATTCGGGTGTTTTTTTCAAAAAACCCTAAAAAACAGCTTAAATCATAGAATTTGGGGGTCATTTTGATCCCAAAGTATTATTAACCTCAATAACCATAATTTCCACTCATTTTCAGTCTATTCTGAACACCTCACACCTCACAATATTGTGAGGTGTGTACTTTGTGGAGGCAATTGCTGCTGGTGAATGTCTCCATGGAGGAATTGATTATAATTCATTTTAATGAACATCATCTTCTCCACATTTTCTGGAAGTAACCTCGTACGCCGATTGCTGACAAGGTGAGCGGCGGCACTAAACACTCTTTCGGAGTACACACTTGTGGGAGGGCAACTTAGGTAGAATAAAGCCAGTTTGTGCAAGGGCCTCCAAATTGCCTCTTTTTCCTGCCAGTATACGTACGGACTGTCTGACGTGCCTACTTGGATGCGGTCACTCATATAATCCTCCACCATTCTTTCAATGGTGAGAGAATCATATGCAGTGACAGTAGACGACATGTCCGTAATCGTTGTCAGGTCCTTCAGTCCGGACCAGATGTCAGCATCAGCAGTCGCTCCAGACTGCCCTGCATCACCGCCAGCGGGTGGGCTCGGAATTCGTAGCCTTTTCCTCGCACCCCCAGTTGCGGGAGAATGTGAAGGAGGAGCTGTTCACGGGTCGCGTTCCGCTTGACTTGACAATTTTCTCACCAGCAGTTCTTTGAACCCCTGCAGACTTGTGTCTGCCGGAAAGAGAGATCCAACGTAGGTTTTAAATCTAGGATCGAGCACGGTGGCCAAAATGTAGTGCTCTGATTTCAACAGATTGACCACCCGTGAATCCTTGTTAAGCGAATTAAGGGCTCCATCCACAAGTCCCACATGCCTAGCGGAATCGCTCAGTGTTAGCTCCTCCTTCAATGTCTCCAGCTTCTTCTGCAAAAGCCTGATGAGGGGAATGACCTGACTCAGGCTGGCAGTGTCTGAACTGACTTCACGTGTGGCAAGTTCAAAAGGTTGCAGAACCTTGCACAACGTTGAAATCATTCTCCACTGCGCTTGAGACAGGTGCATTCCACCTCCTATATCGTGGTCAGTTGTATAGGCTTGAATGGCCTTTTGCTGCTCCTCCAACCTCTAAAGCATATAGAGGGTTGAATTCCACCTCGTTACCACTTCTTGCTTCAGATGATGGCAGGGCAGGTTCAGGCGTTTTTGGTGTTGCTCCAGTCTTCTGTATGTGGTGCCTGTACGCCGAAAGTGTCCCGCAATTCTTTTGGCCACCGACAGCATCTCTTGCACGCCCCTCTCGTTTTTTAAATAATTCTGCACCACCAAATTCAAGGTATGTGCAAAACATGGGACGTGCTGGAATTTGCCTATATTTAATGCACACACAATATTGCTGGCGTTGTCCGATGCCACAAATCCACAGGAGAGTCCAATTGGGGTAAGCCATTCTGCGATGATCTTCCTCAGTTGCTGTAAGAGGTTTTTAGCTGTGTGCGTATTCTGGAAAGCAGTGATACAAAGCGTAGCCTGCCTAGGAAAGAGTTGGCGTTTGCGAGATGCTGCTACTGGTGCCGCCGCTGCTGTTCTAGCAGCGGGATGCAATACATCTACCCAGTGGGCTGTCACAGTCATATAGTCCTGAGTCTGCCCTGCTCCACTTGTCAAAATGGTAAAAAATTAACACATCAATAATAGCGCTGATTGGAAGTCATGTAATAAACTAAATACACCACTGTGTAAAATCCGGTGAATATAAGTGTATTGGTTCACCATAGGCTGAGGCAGATCTCCTCACAATTCTCTCTTATGTGTGCAAAGTTCTCCTCCTTCTACGAGCCAATCAAGGGGTAGCTGCACCAGATCTTGAATCTGCAAAATAAGTGGCACCTCTTCCCCTCTTTTGCATGAGGGAATGTTTAGAGGGACACTTTACACAAAATAGATCATGGTGCAGTATTTCTTAAAAGCAGAACAATTTATTTTTCACAAGATGCACTTACAAAAGCAAAGAATAAAAACAGCATAACATGAAAATCTCATTTGGCATATCACCAACAGATGCACTCCTTGGTCAGGGATCCCCCAGGTGTCAGATGGTAAAAAAGTGGAAATGTGAGCTCCGGATGCCCACAGCCACGTCACCACAGGTCAATCCCGCAAGGTAGCAGATGAGATAAAATACAGGAGCCACGCTTAACGCGTTTCGGACGGTGAAACGTCCTTCGTCAGAAGCATGGCTAACATACAGATGCTCTTACTATTTATACCCTCTTAATGAGGGATAACCAGCTGTGCACAATTTCCGCTAGCCGGCGTCATCTTAATCCCCCACTGGTGTGTGTAGTTCAAAAGCGGAACCGGAAGTGACGTGTGCGTATCATCGCGGACCGGAAATCGCGATGTTTGCGTTCCACCGCGGGATTCTTCTTCTCCGGTTATGATAAATAGTTGTGCTTTTCAAAATCAATTTATAGATGGAGAGTCCATATTATAGAGTCCTCATGGATATAATCCACCATATAAAATACAGAAATGACAAAAAACATAATTTAAAACATAATTTAAAACTACATCATATCATTTATGTCATAAAATTGTTATATTCATCAAAGGCATAGAGGAATATAAAAGTGCACAGTGCATAATTAAAAAACCAACACCAACATGCTATGTTAAAAAATTAATATGTTAAAGAATTAATTTTAATTAAGGAAGCATTTTAATTCGAATTCACCGTTTAGTCCTCCTGGGGACAGAGTCCCCAAACGGTGAATCCACCTCATTTCTGTCTGTGATAGCCTTCTGTCAAGATCCCTTGTCCTCCATTTAGGGAGAATTACTTGGATCCCACAGAAGGATTTTAAGAAACATTCTTTTGAGCTATGCTGTTTCTTAAAATGTGAGGAAACTGTATGGGTCTCTAAGCCCTTTCTGATATTGTAAATGTGCTCTGCCCATCTAGTTTTTGCACATCGAGTTGTTTTTCCCACATAAAAGAGTCCACATGCACATTCCAAAATGTATATGACATTCTTCGAGTGGCATGTAATGAACTCTTTTATGGGGTATGTCTGACCCAGAACACTAAATTCAGTTATTTTTCTAGTAGATGATTTTACAGTTCTACACATCAGACACTCGCCGCAGCGATGGAAACCCTTAGTTCTCACACTTTGTCTTGGATTGGTTTCCATGCTGCTCCTCACTAGCTGATTTTTTAGGGCTGGTGCTTTCCTGTAAATAAAATCAGGTTTCACAGGGAGCAATGGTCCCAAGATAGCATCCTGTTTCAGGATATTCCAGTTTTTGCTAATAACACGCTCAATTCCTTTATACGAGTTACTGTATTGACTGATGAAAGCCCATATATACCTTTCATCTGTGGGCCTTCTATCAGTTTTTGGTCTCAATAAGGAATCTCTCTCTATGGTGTCTACTTTGCGTCTGGTTTTTTCTAAAAATTCACTAGAATACCCCTTCTCTATAAAACGTTCAGCCATTTCAGTGAGCTGTTGGTCGCATACCTGCACATCTGAACAGTTTCTTTTTATTCTTGTGAACTGGCTGAAAGGGATACCATCCAGCCAGTTTGAATGGTGCAAGCTGGTTTTCTCAATGAAACTATTGGAATCCGTTGCTTTCCTATATGTCTTAGTGTTTACCTGTCCATCCTTAACATAAATATTCAAATCAAGGAAAGAGACTTCATCTCTACTCTTAGTAAATGTCAATTGGATGGACATGGTATTGTGATTAAGATTCTCACAGAAAGTGTTCAGAGATTCTTCATCCCCTCTCCAAACAAAAAGGATATCATCTATATAGCGCTGCCATGACACCAGGCCCGCCACCAGCTCGCCTTCATGCCAGATCTGGAGTTCTTCCCAGTAGGCCATGAACAAATTCGCGTAGCTGGGGGCGAACCTGGTGCCCATGGCAGTGCCCACCCTCTGTATATAAAATGTGCCATCAAAAATGAAGTAATTGTTTACTAGGATAAATTTGATACTATCCAAAATAAAGGTTTTCACAGCCTCACTTAAAGTACTGGTGTTCAAATAATAAGAAACTGCCAATAAACCCTTTTCAAGATCTATTATTGTGTAAAGGGTGCGCACATCTGCAGTACATAGAAAATCCCCTTCCTCCCATTTGTACTGGTGGATCCTTCTCAGGGTATCACCTGTGTCTTTTAGGAAAGCTTTTGTTTGTTGGACAAGGGGTTGAAGGTAGTAATCTACCATTGCTGATAGATTACTCGTTATACTGTTACATCCAGACACAATAGGTCTCCCTGGGGGGTGGAGGGGGTCCTTATGAATTTTAGGGAGGACATATATTGTGGGAGTAGATGGCTCGGATACATTCAGATAATCAAACTCCTTTTTTGTTATTGCCTTTGAGTCTAAAGCCCTAGTAATTAATTCCAATAGGGCCTTAGTAATCTTATGGGTGGGATCAGTCTTCAATTTTGAATATGTCTTCCCATCATTCAATTGTCTATGGACTTCTTGCATATATGCCTCCCTATTCATAAGAACCACTCCTCCACCCTTATCCGCAGGTTTAATGACCAAGTCATTATCATTTTTGAGGCTCTGTACAGCCTCAAACTCCATTTTGGTTAGATTGAGTCTCTTGTTCCTACCTTTATCTTTTTGAATTGTACTTTCTATCTCTTTGCAGACAATTCTATTAAAGACATCTAGACAGTTACCCTTTGCTTGAACAGGGTAAAAAGAAGAGGTAGGTTTGAATGAAGAAACTGCCATTTCATCTACCTCATTTGGAGGCACAGATTCTTCACTCTCTTTCATTTTAAAAAACCGTTTAATAGTAAGTTTGCGCACAAACTTTTGCACATCCAAAAAGGTGTCAAAGGAATTTGCACTGGTAGAAGGTGCAAATTTTAATCCCTTCTGTAATACTCTTTTTTCATGCATATTTAATGTCCTATCTGAGAGATTAAAAATCTTTCCTCCCTTCTCAGCTTCATCGATATGATTGGCATTGTTCTGTGGGGCATTTTTTGTGCAGGGAATTCTTTTAAATTTCCTATTTTTGCCTGCCCTTTTCCCTCTTTTAGTTCCCTTCACATTAGTCAATGATGGAATCGTGGAGTCCTTGGGCCCCATTCTAAAAAAGACGGAGAATTTACACCATTCCTATCAGATAGGGGCTGAAATCTATTAGAGAGTTGGACCTCTGATGGTCCCGCTTCAAATCTGGGTGATCTTAATTGATACCTATCCCGTCCTCTATTAGCCTCCAAATGAGGTAGATGAAATGGCAGTTTCTTCATTCAAACCTACCTCTTCTTTTTACCCTGTTCAAGCAAAGGGTAACTGTCTAGATGTCTTTAATAGAATTGTCTGCAAAGAGATAGAAAGTACAATTCAAAAAGATAAAGGTAGGAACAAGAGACTCAATCTAACCAAAATGGAGTTTGAGGCTGTACAGAGCCTCAAAAATGATAATGACTTGGTCATTAAACCTGCGGATAAGGGTGGAGGAGTGGTTCTTATGAATAGGGAGGCATATATGCAAGAAGTCCATAGACAATTGAATGATGGGAAGACATATTCAAAATTGAAGACTGATCCCACCCATAAGATTACTAAGGCCCTATTGGAATTAATTACTAGGGCTTTAGACTCAAAGGCAATAACAAAAAAGGAGTTTGATTATCTGAATGTATCCGAGCCATCTACTCCCACAATATATCTCCTCCCTAAAATTCATAAGGACCCCCTCCACCCCCCAGGGAGACCTATTGTGTCTGGATGTAACAGTATAACGAGTAATCTATCAGCAATGGTAGATTACTACCTTCAACCCCTTGTCCAACAAACAAAAGCTTTCCTAAAAGACACAGGTGATACCCTGAGAAGGATCCACCAGTACAAATGGGAGGAAGGGGATTTTCTATGTACTGCAGATGTGTGCACCCTTTACACAATAATAGATCTTGAAAAGGGTTTATTGGCAGTTTCTTATTATTTGAACACCAGTACTTTAAGTGAGGCTGTGAAAACCTTTATTTTGGATAGTATCAAATTTATCCTAGTAAACAATTACTTCATTTTTGATGGCACATTTTATATACAGAGGGTGGGCACTGCCATGGGCACCAGGTTCGCCCCCAGCTACGCGAATTTGTTCATGGCCTACTGGGAAGAACTCCAGATCTGGCATGAAGGCGAGCTGGTGGCGGGCCTGGTGTCATGGCAGCGCTATATAGATGATATCCTTTTTGTTTGGAGAGGGGATGAAGAATCTCTGAACACTTTCTGTGAGAATCTTAATCACAATACCATGTCCATCCAATTGACATTTACTAAGAGTAGAGATGAAGTCTCTTTCCTTGATTTGAATATTTATGTTAAGGATGGACAGGTAAACACTAAGACATATAGGAAAGCAACGGATTCCAATAGTTTCATTGAGAAAACCAGCTTGCACCATTCAAACTGGCTGGATGGTATCCCTTTCAGCCAGTTCACAAGAATAAAAAGAAACTGTTCAGATGTGCAGGTATGCGACCAACAGCTCACTGAAATGGCTGAACGTTTTATAGAGAAGGGGTATTCTAGTGAATTTTTAGAAAAAACCAGACGCAAAGTAGACACCATAGAGAGAGATTCCTTATTGAGACCAAAAACTGATAGAAGGCCCACAGATGAAAGGTATATATGGGCTTTCATCAGTCAATACAGTAACTCGTATAAAGGAATTGAGCGTGTTATTAGCAAAAACTGGAATATCCTGAAACAGGATGCTATCTTGGGACCATTGCTCCCTGTGAAACCTGATTTTATTTACAGGAAAGCACCAGCCCTAAAAAATCAGCTAGTGAGGAGCAGCATGGAAACCAATCCAAGACAAAGTGTGAGAACTAAGGGTTTCCATCGCTGCGGCGAGTGTCTGATGTGTAGAACTGTAAAATCATCTACTAGAAAAATAACTGAATTTAGTGTTCTGGGTCAGACATACCCCATAAAAGAGTTCATTACATGCCACTCGAAGAATGTCATATACATTTTGGAATGTGCATGTGGACTCTTTTATGTGGGAAAAACAACTCGATCTGCAAAAACTAGATGGGCAGAGCACATTTACAATATCAGAAAGGGCTTAGAGACCCATACAGTTTCCTCACATTTTAAGAAACAGCATAGCTCAAAAGAATGTTTCTTAAAATCCTTCTGTGGGATCCAAGTAATTCTTCCTAAATGGAGGACAAGGGATCTTGACAGAAGGCTATCACAGACAGAAATGAGGTGGATTCACCGTTTGGGGACTCTGTCCCCAGGAGGACTAAACGGTGAATTCGAATTAAAATGCTTCCTTAATTAAAATTAATTCTTTAACATATTAATTTTTTAACATAGCATGTTGGTGTTGGTTTTTTAATTATGCACTGTGCACTTTTATATTCCTCTATGCCTTTGATGAATATAACAATTTTATGACATAAATGATATGATGTAGTTTTAAATTATGTTTTAAATTATGTTTTTTGTCATTTCTGTATTTTATATGGTGGATTATATCCATGAGGACTCTATAATATGGACTCTCCATCTATAAATTGATTTTGAAAAGCACAACTATTTATCATAACCGGAGAAGAAGAATCCCGCGGTGGAACGCAAACATCGCGATTTCCGGTCCGCGATGATACGCACACGTCACTTCCGGTTCCGCTTTTGAACTACACACACCAGTGGGGGATTAAGATGACGCCGGCTAGCGGAAATTGTGCACAGCTGGTTATCCCTCATTAAGAGGGTATAAATAGTAAGAGCATCTGTATGTTAGCCATGCTTCTGACGAAGGACGTTTCACCGTCCGAAACGCGTTAAGCGTGGCTCCTGTATTTTATCTCATCTGCTACCTTGCGGGATTGACCTGTGGTGACGTGGCTGTGGGCATCCGGAGCTCACATTTCCACTTTTTTACCATCTGACACCTGGGGGATCCCTGACCAAGGAGTGCATCTGTTGGTGATATGCCAAATGAGATTTTCATGTTATGCTGTTTTTATTCTTTGCTTTTGTAAGTGCATCTTGTGAAAAATAAATTGTTCTGCTTTTAAGAAATACTGCACCATGATCTATTTTGTGTAAAGTGTCCCTCTAAACATTCCCTCATGCAAAAGAGGGGAAGAGGTGCCACTTATTTTGCAGATTCAAGATCTGGTGCAGCTACCCCTTGATTGGCTCGTAGAAGGAGGAGAACTTTGCACACATAAGAGAGAATTGTGAGGAGATCTGCCTCAGCCTATGGTGAACCAATACACTTATATTCACCGGATTTTACACAGTGGTGTATTTAGTTTATTACATGACTTCCAATCAGCGCTATTATTGATGTGTTAATTTTTTACCATTTTGTCCATTGTGTGTGTATTTGGATGCGCACTCTTGCACATTTTTTAGCAGCTTTTTTGGTTTTGTTGCGCATTTGTTCTGAAGTTTTATCTATCACCTGCTCCACTTGTCCACATGTCCGTGGTTAAGTGGACATTGGGTACAACTGCATTTTTTAGGACACTGGTGAGTCTTTTTCTGAGGTCTGTGTACATTTTCGGTATCGCCTGCCTAGAGAAATGGAACCTAGATGGTATTTGGTACCGGGGACACAGTACCTCAATCAAGTCTATAGTTGGCTCTGCAGTAATAATGGATACCGGAACCACGTTTCTCACCGCCCAGGATGCCAAGGCCTCAGTTATCCGCTTTGCAGCAGGATGACTGCTGTGATATTTCATCTTCCTCGCAAAGGACTGTTGGACAGTCAATTGCTTGGTGGAAGTAGTAAAAGTCGTCTTACGACTTCCCCTCTGGGATGACCATCGACTCCCAGCAGCAACAACAGCAGCGCCAGCAGCAGTAGGCGTTACACGCAAGGATGCATGGGAGGAATCCCAGGCAGGAGAGGACTCGTCAGAATTGCCAGTGACATGGCCTGCAGGTTTATTGGCATTCCTGGGGAAGGAGGAAATTGACACTGAGGGAGTTGGTGGGGTGGTTTGCGTGAGCTTGGTTACAAGAGGAAGGGATTTACTGGTCAGTGGACTGCTTCCGCTGTCGCCCAAAGTTTTTGAACTTGTCACTGACTTATGATGAATGCACTGCAGGTGACGTATAAGGGAGGATGTTCCGAGGTGGTTAACGTCCTTACCCCTACTTATTACAGCTTGACAAAGGCAACACACGGCTTGACAAATGTTGTCCGCATTTCTGTTGAAATACTTCCACACCGAAGAGCTGATTTTTTTGGTATTTTGACCAGGCATGTCAATGGCCATATTCCTCCCACGGACAACAGGTGTCTCCCCGGGTGCCTGACTTAAACAAACCACCTCACCATCAGAATCCTCCTGGTCAATTTCCTCCCCAGCAACACCCATATCCTCCTCATCCTGGTGTACTTCAACACTGACATCTTCAATCTGACTATCAGGAACTGGACTGCGGGTGCTCTTTCCAGCACTTGCAGGGGGGCGTGCAAATGGTGGAAGGCGCATGCTCTTCACGTCCAGTGTTGGGAAGGTCAGGCATCGCAACCGACACAATTGGACTCTCCTTGTGGATTTGTGATTTCGAAGAACGCACAGTTCTTTGCTGTGCTTTTGCCAGCTTAAGTCTTTTCATTTTTCTAGCGAGAGGCTGAGTGCTTCCATCCTCATGTGAAGCTGAACCACTAGCCATGAACATAGGCCAGGGCCTCAGCCGTTCCTTGCCACTCCGTGTGGTAAATGGCACATTGGCAAGTTTACGCTTCTCCTCCGACGATTTTATTTTAGATTTTTGAGTCCTTTTTTTACTGATATTTGGTGTTTTGGATTTTACATGCTCTGTACTATGACATTGGGCATCGGCCTTGGCAGACGACGTTGATGGCATTTCATCGTCTCGGCCATGACTAGTGGCAGCAGCTTCAGCACGAGGTGGAAGTGGATCTTGATCTTTCCCTATTTTTGGAACCTCAACATTTTTGTTCTCCATATTTTAATAGGCACAACTAAAAGGCACCTCAGGTAAACAATGGAGATGGATGGATACTAGTATACTTATGGATGACGAGTGACTGCCGACACAGAGGTAGCTACAGCCGTGGACTACCGTACTGCGTCTGCTAGTATAGACTGGATGATAATGATATGAAAAATATATATATATCACTACTGCAGGACAGGTATATATTATATAATGACGGACCTGCTGGACACTGTCAGCAGACTCCTAAACTACTAGTATGAAGAAGATAGAAAAAAAACCCCACCACAGGTAGGTATACAATTATGGACGAGCGACTGCCGACACAGAGGTAGCTACAGCCGTGGACTACCGTACTGCGTCTGCTAGTATAGACTGGATGATAATGATATAAAAAATATATATATATCACTACTGCAGGACAGGTATATATTATATAATGACGGACCTGCTGGACACTGTCAGCAGACTCCTAAACTACTAGTATGAAGAAGATAGAAAAAAAAACCCACCACAGGTAGGTATACAATTATGGACGAGCACTGCCGACACAGAGGTAGCTACAGCCGTGGACTACCGTACTGCGTCTGCTAGTATAGACTGGATGATAATGATATAAAATATATATATATATCACTACTGCAGGACAGGTATATATTATATAATGACAGACCTGCTGGACACTGTCAGCAGACTTCTAAACTACTAGTATGAAGAAGATAGAGAAAAAAAAAACCACCACAGGTAGGTATACAATTATGGACGAGCACTGCCGACACAGATGTAGCTACAGCCGTGGACTACCGTACTGCGTCTGCTAGTATAGACTGGATGATAATGATATAAAAAATATATATATATCACTACTGCAGGTATATATTATAATATAATGAATGACGGACCTGCTGGACACTGTCTGTCAGCAGAATGCGTTTATAGAATAAAAAAAAAAACACCACACGAGTGTTTAACTTTTTCAGGCAGACAATATACTGGTGGTCACTGGTCAGTCACACTGGCAGCAAAAGTGTGCACTGTTATGTACTCCTGCTATAACTGCTCCCCAGTCTCCCCCACAATTAAGCTGTGTGAGCAGTGAGCACTCAGCACAGTCAGATATACATAGATGATATTATCATGCAGCACACTGAGGCTGAGCACAGATATGGTATGTGACTGTGTATCGTTTTTTTTCAGGCAGAGAACGGATTTTAAATAATAAATAAAACTGGTGGTCACTAGTATAACTATCAGCAAAACTCTGCACTCTCTGAGTACTCCAGTCCTAATGCTCCCCAAAATTACTAAAATTAAATTACTAGTAAATCAAGTGTCTCACTCTCTATCTAAACGAAGAGGACGCCAGCCACGTCCTCTCCCTATCAATCTCAATGCACGTGTGAAAATGGCGGCGACGCGCGGCTCCTTATATAGAATCCGAGTCTCGCGATAGAATACGAGCCTCGCGAGAATCCGACAGCGGGATGATGACGTTCGGGCGCGCTCGGGTTAACCGAGCAAGGCGGGAAGATCCGAGTCTGCCTCGGACCCGTGTAAAAAGGCTGAAGTTCGGGGGAGTTCGGATTCCGAGGAACCGAACCCGCTCATCTCTAATATATATATATACATACACATACATATGCATAGCATATTAAACATGCATACATATATATATATATATATATATATGTGTACAGTACACATATATATACACATGTATATATATATGTATATCATGTGTGTGTGTGTGTGTGTGTGTGTGTGTGTGTGTGTGTGTGTGTGTGTGTGTGTGTGTGTGTGTTTATATGTATGTATGTATATACATGTGTATATATGTATGCACATGGATATATATGTACTATAATTAAAATAAAGTAAACTTTAATTGCACTTACAAGTGCCACCAGGAAGACAGCAGGCTGCAGAGGACGCTAGACAGCCATTAATAATACTCATGGAGCTAAAAAAAAAAAAAAAAAAAAAATTTTTTTTTTTTTTTTTTTTTTTTTTTAGTGGAGGGGGGTTTCTGGGTGCTCGGAAACCCCCCTGGGTGCGCCACTGCATATATATATATATATATATATATATATACCATAACCAATTATCCAGGCCATTTCCTGTATCATTGAGGCATGGTAATACGTACATAAACAATTCAGGGTATAATAATGCTTTATAAAATATAAAAACCATTGTAAATAAAAACTAAACAACAATACTTTTTTTTTTCGGGAGTCAATAAACCTGCCTGTATATTTTTGGTTTGTCAGAGGAAACCAGAGCACCCGGAGGAAATCCACAGACGTGCTGGGAGCATATACAGTTAGTCAGGGGTATAGCCACAACTTTAAGGGCCCCATAGCAACATTTTGAAGGGGAACCCGTCCCAATGCTTCTAGGGAAACATTTCTCTGCAACAGTTGTGTATGCCCTATAATGGTGCCCTAGTTCATATTCTGAACTATAGTACAGCCTTATTTAATGTTATGCCCCATAATAGTGCCCTAGTTTCTTTTGAATCGCAGTAGTGCTTAAGTTCACCCTATGTCACATTTCAGAGCTGCCAGTACACATTATACCGCACAGTACCCACAATTCACATTATGATATATAGTGCACCCCCGTTCATATTGTTCCTCATTACAGTTCCCCAGTTCATATTATATAACATTAAAATGCCCTACAGTTAATTTTAGACCACACTCCAATGAGCAGGTCCAGGGGCATACCTAGACATATTGCAGGCCCGAAGGAAAAAGTTTGAAAGGACCCCTGCACACCACCCAATGGTGAAAAATGTATAAAACACATGAAACTTTGACAGGGAAGGTGGGCCCCTCTCAGCTCTGGGCCCCATAGCAGCTGCACTGCCTACACCTATGGTAGCTACGCCCTTGCAGTTAGGTCTGTGGTGGGACAAACCAAGATAGCCATTTAGCACCCTCACAATTTGTAAAGCATCATACACCACCTTCTAGGAATAGGCCTACTGCCTATTAAAGGAAAGATGAACACTATTCCTAGGTGGTCACAGCCTTATTTGTGTGCATCTACCTGGACATTAGGCATTAAGTTTAGAAGTCAAACACAACTGTTAGTTAAAAGTCTAGGTGCAGTGTCACTTAGCAGCAGTACTTTTGATTATTCATAGCCAGCAAACAGACTAAATTGATTGATAATTATAAGAGATGCCATAATTGAATCGGTAGGACAAGACACTAAGAGCAGTTCCTAGCCAAAGTCCAAAGAGGTCAGGACACTGTCTCAAAGCTATTGCTAGCAGTTTCAGAGCCAGTACAAATAGGAGAGGTGGCAGGGGACAACCTTATGCTGCTCCTCTGTATGTGAAAATGCAAAGAGAGGTAACCATTGGCTAACACTTGAGTATAGGGACACAATATAGAGACTGTAACAAAGCTATATAAGGGTCTGGGAAACCAAACTGTCAAAAGGTCTTGAAAAGGTGGTCCCATGTGACCTTATCAAAAACTGTTTCAGCATTTAATGACAGGAGGACTACAGGGTCTGGGTTCCTAAATAGTTGAAAATGCAGCATGAGAATCAGGACCTTGCAGACATTTGTTACGGAATGCCTCCCCCTGACAAAGCCAGTTTGATCATCATGAACTAGGTTAGGGACAATAAATTTCAGCCGATCCACCAGTATTTTCATGAGAATTTTTATAGTCTGAGTTCAGTAACAATATTGGCCTGTATGAGGCCAGCACCTCCGGATTTCTGCCTGCTTCAGAGAAGACTTTAATCAATGCAGCATTGAAGTAGAGGGGAGCGGAACCACTAATCAGTATGCATTATAAAATTGGGTCAAAGTAGGTATAAGTTTAACTCTAAATATTTTTTCAAATTCCCAACTAAGTTCATGAGGACCTGGGGCTTGATCTGGTTTCAATGAAGTAATAACCTTCCTGACCTATATATATATATATATATATACCAACAAATATAAATCCACAGCACTCACCACCCCATAAGCGGGGTGGTGTCTGCACTCACCACTCGTAGGGTGGGGTGCATGTAGCCCATGGCCACCTACTTAAAAATATACAAACAGAAAGTTCAGCACTCACCAAAGCAAGCTCACTTATTTTCACAACATCAATAAATGATGGGGGTCTAGTTAGTAAATTGGCCAATGCAAGAAAGCCTGCAAACCGCTCGCCAAGGTACCCCATCTTCATGCAGGTCCTACACTATCACGGAGTCTCAAAAATTAAAACCTAGCAACTGTATCACACATAATATAACTGCAAAAATGCTTACTTGGTTTAATGTGTATCTGCCAATACTCCATGGCTTTTAAAGGTACACTAGTCACCTGACACTGGATGATAAATTACTAAAGAACAGCTGACCCAGGTTTAAGATAATTGGGCCCTCCAAAGCTCTGAAAGGTGTAATTGTTCGCACATATAAGATATACCCAAATATGGGGAGGCAGCACAGTTAGAAGAGGCTCCACTTTGGTCCAAAGTGTGCGAGGCCACCGCGTTGAAGTCTTCCCCAATTCTAATTCAGGAATATACGAAAGCATATAAACTGGTAGCCAATGTTCTAAAAAAAAAGCGTGTATCATACGTGTTGGGAGCATAGACAACAGAGGACATACTATCAGGAGTTGAGAGACACATCTAAAATAAGACACTGTCCATTAACATCAGTTATTGCAGAGTGATGATATGAGTAACTGTTTGCAGTACTAAGATGGTCACACCTCTGGATTTAGAATTGCAGGAGAAATAAGCTAATATCTTATATTGGCATTTAATCAATTTCTCATGTTCCACGTCCGTGCAGTGGGTTTCCTGAAGCAGGGTGACATCAACCCCATAAATTATTCAGATAAGTGAGAGTCTTTATATGTTTTTTTGGGGATTAATGCTTCTCATGTTAAAGGTACACATTTTAAAATGGTTCATGGTAACATCAGTATAAAGGTGTAAAGGTGACGACATCACTATCAGAATAGGGTTCTGAGATGAGGGAGACATTTAGAAGATCAAAACGCGCAGGAGCAAGTTCCCTAGATGCGGAAAAGAACTTATACCAGACCGGAGGTGGAAAGGGAGAAAGAACCGACAGGAAGGGCATGGGAAGGAAGATGTATACTTAAAAAAAAAAAAGGTGGGGGCGTGGCCTGACCGGGATAGAGGACAGCAGCATTCCTTTAATGCTCCCACCACACACCTTTTAAAACTTCACCTTACACCTACTACAGCCCTGTGAGAGTGCTCCCTGCCCTGACCCCTTTACCTCCTACCACTGGCGGTCGGCTCGGCAAAGCGCTGCGGAGCCGGGAGACGCTTCCAGAGGTCTCTGCAGGTTGCAGACCTCGCCTCCAGTCAAGCCGGGGACTCGATTTCCGCGGCTGCCCGGCGGCTGAGCTCCACGCCGGAGATCGTGGGGATACGTGACCGCGGGCGCCGCTGCTTGTCCATCCAACAGCCTCACAACACCTGTCTCCCCTCCAGGGGCCCGACGGACCACACTGAAAAACAGGGCAACTAGCCCTGCACCACATCACAGGAGGTGAGAGTATTTTAGAGCAGTGGATTCACAGGAAAAATCATCCACAAGTTTTGATATGTAACTGTGCTTATGTGATGCGCTGATAGCCTTCTTCGCAGGCCTCAACTTAATCAACTAATCGGCTTCACTACAACTCCGACACTTGCCTCTTAGGTCCAAGCTACTGCTTATATGGAAAAATACCTCACATCCTCTGCATCCACGCAGCTTCTTCAACAATGCCAGGAGAAACGTAGAGCTGACGCAAATATAACTTCTGACGCAGACACCATGGCTATATCTCCAGCTGCCAAAAAGTCAGTAGCTCCTCCAGACTCATATGTTACCTACAATGATGTCGTGGAGGCAATCAAGGCGACCATGAGGCCATTATTATCGCAAGCAGTATCGGATATCACCTCGCAATTAAACCGTCTCACTCATCGTGTTGAAGAAACGGAACACAGGGTCGGCACCTTGTTTCAAGATGTTTCACAACTTACTCGTGTAGTTCCCAAACTAGAGAAGGACAACTATCATCTCTGGAATAAGGTAGACGACCTGGAGAATCGATCGAGAAGAAATAACATTCGCCTCGTGGGTCTTCCAGAATCAGTTAAGGGGCCAGCATTAGCCCACTTTGTGCGTTCTACCCTACCAACCATTTTGTGGGTTGAAACTGAATGCCGTGACCTTGTCATAGAAAGAGTTCACAGAGTGGGTCACCAGTCGTCCTCTACTGCTAACCGCCCACGGGTAGTCCTTTTTCGCTGTCTCAACTACCTACATAAACAGACATTGTGGTCGGCCTCCCACAACAAGAACCCTATCTTATGGGAATCAGCAAGGCTATACCTCTTCCAAGACTTTTCAGTTGAACTGTCTCGAGCACGTAAAGCCTTCTCTCCCATATGCTCCCGTTTGGTTGCTGACCACCGAAAATTTGCTTTGATGTATCCGGCCAGACTTTGACTATTCGATGGAACGTCGTACAAAGATTTCAATACCCCCGCTGATGCCGAAGCCTTCTTGGCGGAAGCTGGTAATGCTTCATCTCAAGCAGACATTACTGACCCGCCTTCTACCGCTCACTAATCTACACGGTGTTCAGAATAGATTACTCCACTACTTCTCCTCATGGCTCTTGCTCTCTGAACATTAGTAGGAATACATTGGTATCTTTATCCATGTTCGGGTGTTAAAGCTTGGACTTAACAACTACTGATGTTATCTCCTAACTATGTTTGAGGCCTGCACAATTTATCTATGGTATATTATGCTTAATAAGGCTATTCAAGCACATTATACTTTATTGGTTTACTTATATATTACCTATCCTTCTTTTAAGGATGTTGGAACTATTTGTTCTGTTTTGCATATGTCATCCGTCATTTTTCCCCTGTCTGTCTGTTTGTCTCTTTCCTCCTGTTCTTTCCCCCTCCCCCCCTTCCCTCTCTCTTTTTGATTGACAGGTTGAGTCGGGATGTTCCTTTCTGGTCCTTGTTTAATACCCCCATCACGTAAATGTCAGTACGGATAGGTACGTGGAATGTGGGAGGGATCAACTCCCCAGCTAAAAGACGTAAGATACTTACTTATATCTCCAAGTTGAAACTAGACATTGTCTGCCTTCAGGAGACACATTTAACTCATTCTGAATCACTGAAGTTGCAGATATTGGGTTGGAAATTATTAGCAGCTGCTCCATTCAATTCCAAATCACGTGGAGTAGTTATTTTAGTCAAAAAATCCTTACCCATCTCTATCTCTGCTTCAGTGATTGATC
The DNA here is from genome assembly GCF_028390025.1 of Pseudophryne corroboree. Lineage (NCBI taxonomy): Eukaryota > Metazoa > Chordata > Amphibia > Anura > Myobatrachidae > Pseudophryne > Pseudophryne corroboree. The sequence continues at coordinate 453,529,204 of NC_086445.1, read as the reverse complement.
CTGAAGGTCGTTATCTGATTGTAGAAATGTTACTCAATAAGTCCCCATATGTCTTATGTACGATCTATGCTCCGAATGTCTATAAGAAATCCTTCTTTTCCAACTTACTGGCCAGATTATTACCTTATAGCTCAAGCCCCCTCATTTTATTAGGGGATTTTAATCTTATCTCCTCTCCTATACTAGACAAATCCACCACACAAAAGTCTCCCCCCTGTCTCCCAAAATTGGGGATCCCAGCCCTTTCTGAACAACTCTGCTTGGTAGATGTTTGGCGTGCAATGCATCCGACCGACAAGGACTATACGTGCCTGTCGGCGGCACATCAAACTCTTTCTCGCATTGATTATATTTTACTGGCTTCCTCCTTATTTCCTACAATACATGATGCTTCCATTGAACCTATAGGTTTATCGGACCATGCACTAGTCTGGATTACACTGCAGACCACAATAGACAAAGGTACTTTTCGACTCTGGAAATTTCCTAATTATCTGTCTCAATCCGTAACATTTCGCCAGAAAATAGAGGCCGCATGGATGGACTTTAAACATACTAATTTGGATTCTGAGTCCTCAAATCCTTCTTTATTTTGGAAAACGGGTAAGGCATTCCTCCGAGGTGTCATTATCTCATATGTCGCAGCTGAGAACAAACGTTTAGCCACATCTTATTTGGACTTACAATCCAAGTTGAGTCTTATCAAGCATATAAAACTGCCCCTTCACCATCTAATAAACTAGCTTATACCACAGCGAAAGTTCACTTTGATGAATATTTTAAACTTAAAAGCGAACGTTCTCTTTTCACTACTAACTACAAATTCCATAAATTTGGTAACAAGACAGGACGCCTTCTTTCCAAACTTCTAAGAGGCTCGCAGCCGCACATGCTAGTTCACCCCCTCCATCGTGAAGATGGCTCCTTAACAAACTCGAGTGACCAGATCACTGATGTTATGAAGTCTTTTTACGAAAAAATATACTCTGACCCTCATCACGATAATCCTCCCTTACTTACCAATGACTCTTCTCATTCTTGGACGTTCCCCTCCCTTCCACAGTTCCCTGAGGAATTTTCACATATATTGGAGGCCCCTATCTCCATTGAAGAAGTCACAAAAGCAATTCGATATTCCAAACCCCTAAAAGCCCCTGGTCCGGATGGCCTAACAGCAGAATTATATAAGATTTTACTACCTAGGTTTGGGGAAAATTTGGTGGCGTTCTATAATAACATAATCAGTACTCAATCTGTGCCTCTTTATTTTAATTCGGCAATCATTAAATTACTCCCTAAATCGGGTAAGGATCTATCCCTACCAGGATCTTACAGACCAATTTCCTTACTAAACTTTGATTACAAATTGTTTACTAAGATTCTAGCTGACAGACTGAAACTATATCTTCCCCAAATTATACATCCGGACCAGACGGGATTTACTTTAGGTAGGCATTCAGTTGTTAATGTCCGTAAAATCTTGGCAATGATTCATCACTCGATTTCTAGTAATTCAACTCCCCCTAAGATGCTTGTTTCTTTTGATGCCGAAAAAGCATTTGATTTAGTAGATTGGAACTATCTTTTCTCCACTTTGCGTTTGTTTGGTTTCCCCCCCATTTTCATATCCATTCTACAAACATTATACCATACCCCCCAGTCACAAATTTCCTGCAATGGCTCTCTTTCGTCTTCCTTTTCTATTTCCCGCGGAACACGACAAGGTTGCCCTCTATCCCCCCTATTATTTGCTATAGCCATAGAACCACTGGCGATTGCAATACGTAACTCAACGTCAATTGAGGGCGTTACTATCCGGTCTAAACAACTGAAGGTTTCATTATACGCAGACGACATGGTTCTCTTTTTGTCCAATCCAACTTCCTCTATCCCAGCTGCCCTAAATCTCATTTCCTCTTTTGGATCTGTTTCTGGCTATAAGGTCAACCTTGATAAATCAGTGATTCTCCCTATCCATGGCCCACCCTCGTTTTTTCAATCACTTCCTATTCTTCAGTCCTTTCATATTTCTCAGTCCTCTGTTAAGTATCTGGGTATACATATATCAGCAAACTTATCGGACCTCTATAAACGTAACTTTACCCCTATCATTGCCAAGATTAAAAGCTATCTGGACAACTGGATGTCTCTTCCCATCTCCCTCCTAGGCAGATTAGCAGCCATTAAAAGTGTTTTATTTCCAAAAATCTTTTATGTAATGCAGATGCTACCGATTAGACTTCTCAAGAAAGATGTACAACTTTTGAATTCTTACTTCTCCAGCTTTCTGTGGCAAGGGAAACGTCCTCGAATAGCCTATTCCAAATTAAAACTACCCCGTAAATATGGAGGCCTCGGCTTCCCTGATCTGACTTTATATTCAAATGCTATATTTTTTCGCTATATCAGTGACTGGTTACTCGACACTAGTTCTTACACAGATAGTCATTTAAATTCTGCCTTATTCTCCCCCTATTCTCCAAATGCCCTGTTGCACTCTAAATTGGCTGATGTTCCGACTGTCATTAAAAATAATCCCTTATTTATGGACACATACCGATCCTGGATTATAGTAAATAGGAAATTTCACACTAATTCTAGCTATTCCCCGTACACGACACTGTGGGGGAACCCTGCTTTCCCCCCTTCTTTGTCTAATATCTCTTTTCTTCAATGGAAGGAAAAGGGCTTGGCCTCGATAGCAAAGGTATTCGACCCTGGTGGCAATTTATTATCGTTCACCGATCTCCAATCCAGATATTCTATCCCATCTCATCATTTTTATATGTATCTCCAAACACGTCACTATATTCAGTCCCTTCCCACACTTTCGACCACAGATAATGCAATGTCAACATTTGCTTTGCTTCTCAAACTTATCTCCTCTGTACCATACAAAATTAGTATGTTGTATGAACCCCTAGCTTCCATTTCAGCTTCATCCCATTGGGAATCTTCACTACAGAAATGGTCCATAGACGTCCCAGGTATCAATCTAGTATCAGACCTACTTTCGCAATATGAAACTTCTCTAAAATTTTTGCAATCATCTTATTTACAGGAAGTCCATGTTAGAATGATACATAGGGCATATATCTCCCCTGCTCAAAGGAGATACATGTCGCCCCTTGAAACCGGAGCCTGCATTAAATGCTCCATGTCTCATGCCACATTTATTCATTGCGTGTGGGAATATGGTAAGATAAAAAAATTCTGGAATAAGCTGATCTACCTGATCAACTCCATGTTCTCTACCACCGTACTCCCTGACCCTCTAGCATGTCTATGCGGAAATTTCAAAAACTGGGACCTAGGCCCAAACAAGAAAGAAAAACTCAGTTTGCTAATCACAATTGTCACGGTTGCAAAAAAGATCATTCTTATCCATTGGACCCAACACTCCACTCCCTCCATATCAGAAGTCAAACACAAATTGTTACAAATATTATATTACGATAGACGCACTACTATGCCTGATATTGAACATGGAGTTGAAAAATGTTATCGTAAATGGGAATATTTTATTAATACTTTAGACGAGCATTTGCAGAATCATATTCTTCAATTATTTGAAAACACTTCATGGAACTTACTTAGGAGACTCTCTAAGGACACAGGACCTTCGTCCTAGGTTGACAATGTATCTACTTAGTTTTCGTCTGACAACACTAACATGTCAGGATAGAACACCGGACTTAGGATGATTTATTTTCCCTCTCCACCTCTTTCCCACCCCCACTTCCCCTCTATGTGTTCGATGTCCCCCCCCCCCCCCCCCCCCGATTTTTATTTAGTCTTGTTTTGTTTAGCTTTGTTCTCACGAATGTCCAGAATTTTGGTTGCGACATTTCATCATCTGTCACTTAACCTTCTTTTTCTTGTACATTGTTATAACTGGTACATTATACTCTGTCAGAAGGGTATTTAGGAAAGACATTCTTCCCTTGACTTTTGTGAGACATGAATGTACACTACTTTCTAGTCCTATGTTTTATTACTGGACTTTCTTTTTTTTTTTTTTTTTCCATCAATAGTTTTTATTGAAATTTTTTTGCATTGCAAACGGGGGTACAAAAAGGAAAAAGGAAGGGGGGGGGAGTAAGTACATAAGCACGTAAGAAAGCGCTTTAACAGACAAGTGCAAACAATTCAAAATCGATCACAGCAATACATTGTTAGGCAAACAAAAAATAATTAATGGAGGTGGCAGGGCGGCAATGGGCTTGAAGTAAATATCACACAGATAGGAGGTCCTTGCTGTTTTAGGGGGGGGGAGGGGGCCACATCAGCCGATGTGATGGGGGGTGATTGTGCAGGGGGTCGGGGACGTAGTATCAATGCAGCACCCTCACCCTCCGTGGTAAATAGATGCCAAGGCATCCATCGCACAAATGGAGATTTGGCAGTGAAGGAGTATGGGATGTGTTCAGTCTCCATCAAGAAGTGCAGCTGCATTTTGTGTATCACCTTCAACACTGGAGGTGGTGTGGGTTGTTTCCAGTTTTGGGCTAAGGCCGCACGTGCGGCGAGGCAGATGTGGCCTAGGACATAATGTAGATGAACCCCCATGCTTCGCGGGTATATATTCAATAAAGCTATAAGCGGGGAGGGGGAGAGGTCGAGGTTCAGAACTTTGTTGATAAGGCCAAATACTTCTGTCCAGTACCCTTGGATATGGAAGCAAGACCAAAAAATATGGAAGAGGTGGCCAACCTCTCCGCATAGGCGCCAACAAAACTTCGAACATGCCGGCCAGATCGTATGTAGCCTTTCCGGTGTGAGGTACAGTCTGTGGAGTAGCTTAACGTGCATTTCGGAGTGATTCAGGCATTTAGACATAGTGAAGGATGACATAAAAATGTGTTGCCACTGAGAATCTTGGAGAACACATCCCACATCCGCCTCCCACCTGACTTGGGCTCTAAATTTAGAAACAGGGAGTAGTGAGAGTAATGTTTTATACCAGAAGGAAATCTCCCCTCTGGAAGTAGTGTTAGAAAATCGGCCTATGACTTGCAGAATACCATGCGATGGTAGGGAGGGGGAGAGGTGGAGGCTAGTCCACCAGTGCTGTATTTGATAATATCGAAGCCTCTCAGAGTCTGGCAGAGAGAAGCGTCTCTGGATATCAGAAAAAGAGGCGAATACGGACCCATTAAAAAAGTCTCCCAGAACCTCCATCCCTCTGGACCTCCAGCTCGCCAGGCCAAGATTAGGGATTAGAGCGGCCACCGTTCGTAGTGATATCAGAGAGAGATTATGATAGGAAGGGTATATGGCCGCAGTCAATTTGTCCCAAATCTGGAGTGTGGCTCGGGTAGAGGGGAGGATATTTAAGCACTGTGGGCGAAGGGGCCTAGGAATCCAAAAAAGATCTGTCAAAGTCAGAAAAATATCACGCTGCACATTGCCATATATGCACCTCATGCGTGTGCCCGCTGCACGTGCACAGGCCCTCCCGTGTGTGCGCATATTCGCAGTCGCATGCACGCTCAGGCGCACGGTATGCGCATTTACGGTAGAGTTTGTGTGCGTCTAGCATGCGACACGATCGCTACATATTTAATCAAAATAATGTATTTTATAAGTTAATATTCCCCTGAGTCCAGCAGGTATCAGTGGGTCTCAAATGGCTCTTTGACCTTAGAGATTCCCCAAACAATAGCTTTCATGTTGGGAGGGCTTCACATGTTCTTATGCATAGTTAAGCACAGGAATAGTAATTGAAGATTAATTGTATTCCGAATAAATTACACCTAAGACCAGTCAGTTTCTTTCCCGCAGACGGAATACAATAGCCTTTAATTACTCTAAGCTTTAAGATTCAATAAAGAGGGCTGACACCTGTGTTTACGAATGGGGCTGGGTTTGTCTCCAGAAGAATGATTGCTGAGATGTCATTGTCTCAACTGAAAGTGGATAGTGAGACAGTATTCGCCAAACAATAGGTTCCCACAAGACAGGAATTTGTTAGTCATCACCCAACGTTTTGCATAACCAAGATCACATGGCCAGCTCAGCTCACTGATACAGCTAGCCCACATGCTGTGAAAGACACACCCACAGGTTGCATGCATACCTGAGAACTTGATATCAGAGCTCACTCTCCCAAAACCACAGATGGCAGATGTACTGTAGCTGCACACAGCTACCTAGCACCCAGAAGCATGGCTTGCTCATCACCAGGACTGATCTTACTAAGGCTAAGTATTGTATACACATGGCTTAATGGCATAGAATAGTTAAATATGTGTTTGTGGTAAAGTAGTTGTGAAATGATTGGCATAGAATAGTTAGTTTGGAGATACAAATGGCTTAAGGTTAATGATGCTTGTGCAGTTATGTGATTGTTGTATGGTTGTGATGATACTCTATGAAATCTGTAATGAATTGGAACAGTAGACAATCTGTAGCATAGCATCTCTGGTATACATTTATGGATGGTGATTTATAACAGATTATAGTAGTTTTACATGATGCATCTTGCTGAAGGTTAGAAGTCAAAACATACTTCCTTTTGTTACTGTAGTCATATGCTTGTAGCAATAGCAGGCTGATACTTGTGGGTACCTGGTGATCTGGTCTTGTGATGGCTTGAAATTGTGAAAGGTGATTTAGATGGTTTGGAATTGTAAAATCAGCACATATGCATTATATTGAAGCTTAGACATTTTGGAATATAGTGGAGTCTTATGTCTTCTGCTATGTGATTATGGTGTAGCAAAGAATGCCATGTGTTTGGACTTGCAAATCTAAAATGGCTGCTGGCATTCCCTTTTGAACCATATGTTACAGACTTTGGAATCATGGGAGTTTTTCCCAAAATGGAGTCTAGCTTCTGTCCCATGCGGTATTGTAGGGACCATTGTGTTGTTGCTGTGTGTTGTGTATATAGGGACAGCCAGCCTGGGTGAGCTCAAGTTTCTCAACGCAAAGGTTCTCAGCATTAACTAACTGCGCAGCGATCATTCCCACATGTGTAAATTCTCTGCAGACATTTTGTCTCTTATTAATGTTGTAAGCCATTCTCTCTCTCCTTCCCCTTAAATGTAATCGTGTCGTTATTGTATTTTGTGTGTAGTAATTCGGTTAGGTATTTTATGTTATTTTGGTAGTGTATAACTTGTATTGTGTATTCTTTTGCAATTGAACGTTCATTCTCTCCCTTAAAGGGGTTAGAACCTTAGACCGGTATTTGAGTGTTTATTATATTGCTAAAGGGTTCTCTGAGCGTCACATACGCTCATACAGCTTTAAACTAACAAAGGTTACACTGCATTACATCTACACATTATCACTGCACAAAGGTTTACAGTATAAGTACATTCCTTAAGGTATAGTTATTAAAGTTTAATTCTGTAAGTGTCTGCGACGCCTGTGTTCACACCCTGTGCACAGCGTCCGCTACGCTAAGGGCGTACCCTTGCGGTACTTTTTGCGCCAATTGCGTACTGTGTCTCTTAACCTTTTAGAGTGTTTAATATAGGATATATATAGGCTTTATCAATTGGGGAACTCGTCCGCTCTTCACATATCTGCACTAGGTAATTTTAGCAGACATTATCGGTCAGCAAAGGGCGGGAGGTGTTATCCCTCGTAGTGCTGACCAGATAAGCGTCTGCTTCACTTAGTAAGGAGTGCTGAAGGAATCCGGAACCAGAGGTAGGAACATTAAGCTATTGTCTTTGTAAATCGGGTTTTATTATTTCTTATTTCTATTTGGTGCCAACTACACACGCAGATTGGATGGTTTGTCTGTTTAAATAGGTTTAAAATTATTTTTAATCGCTCTGCATAGCGTGATAACTAAAAGGAGCTGGCATGATGATTTTCTTTGTGACAAAAGGTCTGTCCCCCATTTTGTGTAAACCTCATGGAGGTGGAAGGGGGAGGAGCAGCGGCCATTTTGGGAAGAAAAAAAAATTTCCCCTCAGCGGCTGATTTTTAGTTGACTCAGGAAATAATCAGCCATCCATTGTTAAAAAGAAATCATCATTTAATGAGTTTTTTTTTTAATGCATTTATTTAATCTATATCATAGTCAATCATAAGTGGTTCAGATACAGTTTAATAAAAGTTAATAATAAATTAAATATTTGATTTAGGAAATACACAAATAAAACGTAGTGTTGTTTTTTTTTTGTTTTTTTTTGTTTTGTCACTGTCTCTCTTCAAGAGCTTTAACTCTGCTTGGTGTAGGATAACCATTGAAGTGCAAATTAACCTTTGGATTTTTTTTTTTCTCTCCCAGCAGTGAAAGAAATCGCCTTTACAGAGTTAGTTAAAAAAAAAAAGCACTGAATAAGGTCTCACATAAGGAATAGTGATTGGTACATATATGTAATATCTATATGCGTATGCTTACATCAATGTATGTTATTAGATTAAATTTAGAATTGCATTTTCATCTGTGTATTTTCACATATCATTCTCCTGATTGCCACATACTAGTGATAACGTGCTGAGACATTTGTTGTTATTAATAGTTAAAAGATAAAAAGTAATATTTAAGGGAATAATTGTAAAAGGCACGCACACAGTCTCGCCTAGAAAACAAGGGAGATTTGGGTGGTGTTCAGTAAATGATTACTGTTAAAAATCATTCACATTGATAAACGTGTAGTGTGTTACTGTGGACGTACTTGGTCTGTGTACACGTGTCCTTACAAGGGCAGGGCGTACGCAACAAGGGTCGACGCACGGAGCGTTTATTATGCAACGGAGCGTACGGATACACCCACATAATACAAACCGCACGATAGTATTGTTTAGTAGGCGATAAGGAAATAACGCGATAATAACACAGATCTATCTCAAATCCAAAAGTTTAAAGTTAAAAGAAAAAAAACATTCTCTATTGCAATTCTTCTGGGTTAGGCTAATACCGAATGAAAGGAATTCTGTACAGAAATAAGAGTGTTCGAATGTAAGAGTGTGTATATATAAGATTTCTCTTTTATTACGGAAGTGGGAACCATAGGCCAGTAGAAGGAGGTACACCAGCGAGAGTGATATCGTGGGGTGGCTTGGGAGGCGTCCCTTGTTAGTCTCGACATATTAATGAGCAGTAGAGTCTGCTGTACATAACAGACCAGGAGGTCACAGACCAGGAGGTCACAGACCAGGAGGTCACAGAACAGGAGGTTCAGGTACAGCAGACTAGAAGTAGAGAGCACAACCGAAGAGGGTTAATGCGAGACCCATATAGGCCAAAGAAGCTCATTGCTGAAGGAATTTGCAGCCGAAATTTTCAATTCCGTTGATCGTTCCGCACATAAGATTAGTTGCTTGTGTGCAGATGCGATTGTACCGCATGTGATTGTGTGCATTAGCGTGTCTTGAATTCAGAAGAACGCTACTTGCACATTGTTAACGTGATTTGTGTAATTTTTTTATTTTAAGGGAAGTAGCCTGATCACTCAGGGACATTCCAGCGACTGACACTTGCTGGGGAGGGTAAGACACTCCCACACGCCCGAGCAAGTAGACGTACTTAGGTGCCCTAGGTTGGGTACGGAACCTCTGGGAACTTTGGTCGCCGTATTGGCCAGCGTGGGCGAAGTTAAGTGGGCGGACCTCGTTGCAAAACCCCCACCGCAGCCTTACCCCGGACATTTTGGTTTTCTGTAAGGGTTGCCGAAGACCCTGATTTGAAGTCAGAGGTAGTGAAAGCAGCACCTGCAGAGATGGGGGCCATTTGTTCAGGTAAGGGGCGATCAACCGAGGTTCAGGTTGATTTGAAACCGATCAATCAGGTCGGCAAGGTCATGTGTGAGAAATCAGACCAAGATGGTCATCACACAGAAATGTTATGCAATGAATGGGAAGGGATGACTGTGCATGACGGGGAGAAGTTTTCCCGGGTAGGTACATTTAACCCAGAAGTGTTACAAAATTTAAAGAGAAGAGTTTGCCTGATTAAATCTTCAAAAAGGCGTATTAGACATTATGATTATTTAACATTGTGGCAACAGGAAAGTGAAATGCAAAGAAATTTAACTTGCATATCTGACTCTCATCTTGGGAGGAGAGACATGGCAATGGAGAGGATTATGGCTACAGAGAATGGCGCGATGGTGTACGATAAAAAAATGCACTTAGTAACTGTATTAAGAATGAAAGTAACAAATGTAATAATGTTTATAAAAATGAAAGTGTCAAAATTACAAATGTTAACCTGTGCAAGTCGCACCCCATGTTAAACTCCCCTCAGGATTACCAGCGAGAAGGTGAAACCAACACGATGTCAACACTCTACCCAGCAGTCATCATACGAGACACCCAGAGGGACACGGCCAAGTTGGTAAAGGCAATAGCAGAACTCCCTAACGGAGGGTCAGGTGAGGTCGTGTCAACAGGTAAGTACGGTATTGTATGGTACTCACAGACAAATGCATCTTACACCAAAGAGTTAACACAAAATAGCATAATGGAACAAAATCCTGTCAGGGTGAACACAATATATTAAAACAAATGTACACTACAGGAAAGTAGCAGTTTATGTGTTAATAAATGGTTTAAAGGAAGTATTAAGAACGAGTATACAAGCCTCTCTACCTAACTGGAGAAATAACTCAGTAACTGCATTAAGGAACTCCGCTGTTGGGCATGAGCAAAACATCATCAAGCACAGGGAAACAAAGAAGCCCCAGATCCCTGTGGGTAAGTCAAAGGTGAAAAGGTGTTATAATTGCCAGAAGGAAGGTCATTTTGCAAGAGATTGTAGATCAAGAAGTAGACCAAATTCATATAAACCCCCTAGACAAAGATATGAGCAAAGTTATGACACACCAAATTGTAATCAGAGATCACATAGGAAGGAGTTTGGGCCGCACCTGTAACATGCAATCAGGAAAGGTGATCATTAGGACTGATAGTAAGCCTGAGGTTACAGTTAATGAAATGGGAGGTCAGTTCCTTGCAGGCACAAGGATGGCCGGGTAGACGTTGTAATTTATCTATAAATGTTCTTTTCCCCATCTCTGACGTTCATCGGCAGGACCCAAATATCACATAGCTATTTGGTCCTTGCAGAAGTCTACCAAACCCCAGTATGACCTACCAGCATCGATGTATCCTGGCCAGATACAAAGGGTAGGTATGGAAATACTGGTGGGAGAGACTATGCAAGGATACCATTGGACATGTAGATGTGACAGCCTGATGGTGAACGGAAGATCTGACAATGTTTTTTTTCTCTCCTGAAAAATGTTTGAAAAATGTTTTTTTTTCTGTTGTTGTTTATTGTTGATTTATGTGATGCATATATATATGAACGGTTCTCTCTCTCTCGTTGTTTTTTTTTTTTTCTCTCTCTCTTCTTTCTCATGTTCTCATAACGTTACAGATGGTATGTCACACATTAGTTGGACAAATGGTAATGCAAGATTTATTCTCCTTACAGAAAGAGCGCTGAGCTAGAAGAAATATTGTATCACCAGAATGTTTAGAAGACTGAGAGACAGCACCTTTGAGATGACAGCAGAACAAGAAGAACAACAAGACTAGAGAACTAATTATCGTAACAAGTTTCTCTCCCCCTCAAACTGTTTTCCTGTACCCCCATTACAAATTTCTCCTTTCTCCTCCTGTAAGATGGACTCGCCTCAAGAGACTGTGATCCGTGTTTTCATGTTGACCCTGATGTTGACCAGAGCAGTCTGTTTCGGTGAGAGTACCAGTGAGGTTGAGAAAGGATCCAGAAAGGTTCTGATGACAGAGATGGAGGCGTAGATTTCCAAGAACAACATAATCACCAAGCAAAGGCGAGTATCAGAAAATGATAGCATTGACCATAGAAGGAATTGTGAAGGATTGTTAGCTGAAGAAAATTGCATCTGTAGGCATTGTGATAACTTAGTTGAGGATGGGTGCATCAAGAAATGTCAGTCCAGTTTTAACATTAACATGGACCGACATCCATTGGGTGACTATCACTCATTAGTGGGTAAGGTGTTAAACCAAACAGACTGTTGGGTATGCTCTCAAGTACCTCAAGGTCACAGCAAGCCAGGACTAGTACCATTTCCTTTAACGATAGGGGAGGTACTTAAGTTAAGTGGTGGGAGACCGGTGGACAAGAGGTTTAATATCTCTAGTCCTAGTTTGAAGCTCCACCAATACCATGTGGATAGGTCCTTAGTGTGTTTTAACATTTCCAATCCCCGAAAGCCGGGAAATTGGGAAGTGTCATGGAATAACAAAACCATGACCTTTTTATATAGAGCCGATAGAATGCCTACAGATACAGAGCTCATACGCCACATAGCCGATAGTGGAAAATATTTCCGATATAGGTATACCCTAGGAAGTAGGACCATGAGAGTTGGAGAAGTATCACCAGGATACTGTGCACATATCATATAACCGGATACGTGTACTAGACAGATGGGAGAATTAGGGTTAGGAGAGTTCACATGGAAAATGTGTAACATGGTAATGACATATTCAGTCCCATATGTTCTCCCCGATGATGCATATTTCATATGCGGGAGAAAGGCGTATGATCGGCTTGCCCCAAACTCAGAGGGATTATGTTATATTGAAAAAGTACCGCCTGAAGTAATGACTGTATCGCATAACAAAATTGATTTGATTTACGACCCAACCATTGAAACCACGCTGTGATAAAAGGTGATTCCACGACCTGTTTCTTTCACCTGTTTCTCCTTTGTTTTCCTCCAAGGTACAAAGACATCCGCTTGGAAGAAGAATTTGACAACCTTTTACACAGACAACTGATGGACTATGCCATAGACCCCCCATATCCCTAGTAACTTTAATTTTACGCTAGCCCAACACTTTTTGTAAGTCTATGGACATTGAGAAAGCTTTTTGCTTGCATTTTGGCAAAAGCCCAAAGAGACTACAGTCAACATGTACATCAAGACAAGACACCAGACAAGACTTCAATCAACACAGGACAGAAAAGGATTGTCTCTTTTGTTGGCGCACTTAGAAAAGAAGAAGAAATTTTACATTTACTCTTAGTGTGAATATATCATATTAAAATTTAACTTTTATTATCACTATCTTAAAAATTGTTAGCAATTGAGAAACATAAATGGAAAATGTATTGTATAAATTTTTATGAATTTAATGAATAAATTCAATATTATAAACAGAATAAAAGCTGATTCACTGTGCCTGAATTTTCTGCTTCATTTATTTATATCATAGATTTTCAGTTGGAGAGCAATGGATGTAGTATAATATCTGTATGTAGGATTAGGTAAATTGAGCTTCTCACATGGATGGCAGAAACAGGGGAGAGAAGGGGGGGGGAAGGGGTTTGTCAAGAGTCCTAATGCTGTAAATGATGTGAACACAATAAGTATTTTTAAAGAACACTCCAGAAAAATCCTGTAACCATCATTGATTCCCTTATTTATACTGGTATTGCTGCTGGTATTGTGGCTATTTGAGCCAGTTGCTATTGATTTCTGAAAGCAATTGCTGGTACTCCCATACCCAGATTCCTATGGGTACTGCAATGGTTCTTATATCTGGAATGAAGCCTGGACCCGTGAAAGCTATATTGCTTATTCCCTCATACAGTTGTTGCAATACACACTCTTGTCAGCTGAAGTGATTGATAGTTCCCTAGCTCACCATGCAGAGTAAATTGCTTTACTTTTTAATTACCCCTGCATTGGTGTTCATTATTTTGTGAACCCAAAATATGATCTCCAGAGTTGTAAGCTCCGTGGCTATTAGTACCCACAATGGTAATATGTTTGCAATATAGGTCTGTTAATTATTATATTGCTCATCCCCTCATACAATTATTGCCATTCATACTCGTGTAAATAGAAGTAAATAATAATTCCCTGATTTACCATACAGTGTACAATGTTTTACTTCTTAATTATCATTACACTCGTATTCATTAATTAGTGAGCCTAAGATGTGTGACCTTCGGAGTTATGAGCCCCGTGTCTGTTAGGAGCCGCAGTAGTCTAAATTTGCTATATACACCTACTAATCTTGCTGAGAGGGCAACGTTAGTTTGCTATATCAGTTGAATACATATAGCTTTACCATAGCAATATACATAGCCCTAATCAGTAAATAAAATTATACTGTAGGTCTGTGTATAACGTTGATTGAAAAAAATATATAAATTAACACAAGGCATATTCCATGTGCATGGCCGATATTATTGATTTATGAACCCACAATATAACATCCAGAGTTGTGAGCTCCGTGACTATTAGGACCCGCAGTGGCAATATATTTGCAATATAGATCTGTTGGTTAGTATATTGCTCACCCCCTCGTGCAGTTGTTACAATTCATGATCGTGTAAATAGAAGTAATTAATAGTTCTCTGATTCACTGTACCATGTAAATTACTTTACTTCTTAATTAACATTACACTCATGTTCATTAATTAGTGAGCCCAAGATGTGTGACCTTCGGAGTTATGAGCCCCGTGTCTATGGGGAGCCACAGTAGTATAAATTTACTATATACACCTGCTAGTTTTACTGGGGAGGCGTCACCAGGTTGCTGTATCAGTTAAATCTGTATGGCTTTACTAAAGTATTCTGCACAGCCCTGATCAGTGAATGAAATTATACTATAGGTCTGTGTATAGCGTTAGTTAGAAATCAACACAAGGCATGCTCCATATACATGGTCGATGTTTAAATTAAAGAATATCTTTATAAAGCCCTAGTCAATGAATATAGTTATATTAAGGGTCTGTATGTGCCGCTGATTAGGAATCAGCGCATGACATATGCCGTATGTGTAGCAAATGTTTCCCCTACAGTATATGCATATCCATACACTGCCGTTCCACGTATCTCAGTTTAGTATATAATAATAAATTAGTGTTTGGCAGACACAAATGTTTATTAAACTCACATAGTTTATGACTGCATTTACCATAATTGCTCCTTATCTTCATTTCTACAACCTTCAGGTAATGACACACATAGTCGATAGGGAATACAGGCACAGATATCAGCACTCACATATCCCCCCATTCATGTATCATCAACTAAAATGTGCTCCCCCATTTTGTTGCAACCAAAAGCCGAAAAGAGCTCGGTAAAGTTTGACAGCCCATCCACAGGCCCGTAATACGGGATAAGAAGGAATTCAAATGTATACTTCGCAATACCTCGAAGCTTGATTTAAAACACGTACGGCACGATGATACATGACCCCCCAAACATGGATTCATACACACATGCTTCTGCTATCTCACTAGGTTATACCCTTTTCCTACCTTCTTCTCTCCTCCCTTACCCAATCATAGAAATGTATTTACATATGACATATATTTTTCTCTTTTTGAACTGTTTTAGGAAGTGGCAGTTATTGGTGACTGCCAAAGGGTGGACTGTCAAAGTCAGAAAAATATCACGCTGCACATTGCCATATATGCACCTCATGCGTGTGCCCGCTGCACGTGCACAGGCCCTCCCGTGTGTGCGCATATTCGCAGTCGCATGCACGCTCAGGCGCACGGTATGCGCATTTACGGTAGAGTTTGTGTGCGTCTAGCATGCGACACGATCGCTACATATTTAATCAAAATAATGTATTTTATAAGTTAATATTCCCCTGAGTCCAGCAGGTATCAGTGGGTCTCAAATGGCTCTTTGACCTTAGAGATTCCCCAAACAATAGCTTTCATGTTGGGAGGGCTTCACGTGTTCTTATGCATAGTTAAGCACAGGAATAGTAATTGAAGATTAATTGTATTCCGAATAAATTACACCTAAGACCAGTCAGTTTCTTTCCCGCAGACGGAATACAATAGCCTTTAATTACTCTAAGCTTTAAGATTCAATGAAGAGGGCTGACACCTGTGTTTACGAATGGGGCTGGGTTTGTCTCCAGAAGAATGATTGCTGAGATGTCATTGTCTCAACTGAAAGTGGATAGTGAGACAGTATTTGCCAAACAATAGCTTCCCACAAGACAGGAATTTGTTAGTCATCACCCAACGTTTTGCATAACCAAGATCACATGGCCAGCTCAGCTCACTGATACAGCTAGCCCACATGCTGTGAAAGACACACCCACAGGTTGCATGCATACCTGAGAACTTGATATCAGAGCTCACTCTCCCAAAACCACAGATGGCAGATGTACTGTAGCTGCACACAGCTACCTAGCACCCAGAAGCATGGCTTGCTCATCACCAGGACTGATCTTACTAAGGCTAAGTATTGTATACACATGGCTTAATGGCATAGAATAGTTAAATATGTGTTTGTGGTAAAGTAGTTGTGAAATGATTGGCATAGAATAGTTAGTTTGGAAATACAAATGGCTTAAGGTTAATGATGCTTGTGCAGTTATGTGATTGTTGTATGGTTGTGATGATACTCTATGAAATCTGTAATGAATTGGAACAGTAGACAATCTGTAGCATAGCATCTCTGGTATACATTTATGGATGGTGATTTATAACAGATTATAGTAGTTTTACATGATGCATCTTGCTGAAGGTTAGAAGTCAAAACATACTTCCTTTTGTTACTGTAGTCATATGCTTGTAGCAATAGCAGGCTGATACTTGTGGGTACCTGGTGATCTGGTCTTGTGATGGCTTGAAATTGTGAAAGGTGATTTAGATGGTTTGGAATTGTAAAATCAGCACATATGCATTATATTGAAGCATAGACATTTTGGAATATAGTGGAGTCTTATGTCTTCTGCTATGTGATTATGGTGTAGCAAAGAATGCCATGTGTTTGGACTTGCAAATCTAAAATGGCTGATGGCATTCCCTTTTGAACCATATGTTACAGACTTTGGAATCATGGGAGTTTTTCCCAAAATGGAGTCTAGCTTCTGTCCCATGCGGTATTGTAGGGACCATTGTGTTGTTGCTGTGTGTTGTGTATATAGGGACAGCCAGCCTGGGTGAGCTCAAGTTTCTCAACACAAAGGTTCTCAGCATTAACTAACTGCGCAGCGATCATTCCCACATGTGTAAATTCTCTGCAGACATTTTGTCTCTTATTAATGTTGTAAGCCATTCTCTCTCTCCTTCCCCTTAAATGTAATCGTGTCGTTATTGTATTTTGTGTGTAGTAATTCGGTTAGGTATTTTATGTTATTTTGGTAGTGTATAACTTGTATTGTGTATTCTTTTGCAATTGAACGTTCATTCTCTCCCTTAAAGGTGTTAGAACCTTAGACCGGTATTTGAGTGTTTATTATATTGCTAAAGGGTTCTCTGAGCGTCACATACGCTCATACAGCTTTAAACTAACAAAGGTTACACTGCATTACATCTACACATTATCACTGCACAAAGGTTTACAGTATAAGTACATTCCTTAAGGTATAGTTATTAAAGTTTAATTCTGTAAGTGTCTGCGATGCCTGTGTTCACACCCTGTGCACAGCGTCCGCTACGCTAAGGGCGTACCCTTGCGGTACTTTTTGCGCCAATTGCGTACTGTGTCTCTTAACCTTTTAGAGTGTTTAATATAGGATATATATAGGCTTTATCAGATCCTTCAAGGGAAAATGGGGGCAGGCTTCCTCCTCCAGACACGTCCACTCCGGACGGACATCTTTGTAGAGTTCTTTAATCTGGGCGAGAAGGGAGGCCTCTTGGTACAATGATAAATTGGGCATATCTAGGCCACCGGCTCTCCTTGGTAGAGACATCCTCGCGCGAGCAAGTTTAGGCGGGCGCGAAGACCATATATAGTTAGTGAGGATTGTGGTGGCCTTATCTAGATACTTTTTGGGGAAGATAAAAGGGATAGTTCAGAACAAGAACATTAACTTAGGGAGCAGCGACATTTTAAAGGCGGCCAGACGGCCCAGCCAAGAGACTTCATAGTTGAGCCATGATTTGGTGAACATCTGGAGGGAGGACAACAGAGGAGGGAGATTGACATCAAATACAGAGGACGTAGATGGGGGAATGAGAATACCCAGGTATCGTATCGAGGATGTTTTCCAGTTATACGGATACTTAGTGCGTAATGGGGGCAGGGAGTTAGAGAGATTAATGGGCAGAGCATCTGTCTTAGAGGCATTTAGTTTATAATACGATGCTGCAGAGTAGCTATCTAAAACAGTATGCAGATGGGGGAGAGTTGTGGCTGGGTCTGTTACGAAAAGGAGAACATCGTCTGCGAACAGACATAGTTTATGCGACGTGGTGCCTAATCGCAGTCCAGGGAACTGTGGGTCCGCTCGAAGCCTAGCTGCCAGTGGTTCAATGGCTAGTACGAATATGAGAGGGGAGAGGGGGCAGCCCTGGCGGGTGCCATTATAGATTGGAAAAGGGCGAGATAAAAAACCATTACTAAATACCCGGGCCGTCGGGGAGCTATACAGGGCTAATATCGAGGAGAGGATGCGATCTCGCAGGCCGAATTTGACTAGGACTTCTCGCATATAAGACCAGTTTAAACGATCAAAACCAAAACGACCAAGTATATCGGGTCGGCATAACCACTGCAAGGGAGGTAAAAAAATGCAGTAGTATATTACCAGGGGGGAACATGTGGCCTAGCGCCACCACCCATGAAACTGAACAGAAAAAAAAAAAACAAGAGTAATCAGAGGTAAATATGCTTACCAACAGTACACATGAGAGCACATGGAAAATAAAAAAAAAAAAAAGAAAAGAAAAGACAGATACACATAAACTTAGATATAAAATGAGAGGCTGGTACACCATTATCACAACATCACATAGGACAGCTCACGTGACCTTATCAAGAACAATGGCGAAGTCAATTCTGTAGTAACGGTATCAGAAACAGTTCAACTTGAGAACCCAAGCTGGATGTATTAACGTCATGCGGTGACCCATTCTGAGCGGATGGTGGGCTGTTTCTTGGATCCAGGAGGTAGTGTAACAGAGATATCCCACTCCGCCAATAATTTGACTCCCGTCTCCAATGAAGTCACTGTGTAAGACTTGTTTTCATACGAGATGACAAGCTTCACTGGAAAACCCCATCTGTACGTGATGTCTTGGTCGCGAAGTGCCAAAGTGACGGGAAGAAATGCTCGTCGTTTGGCCAGGGTTAGGGCGGAGAAGTCCGGGAACAGTTGTAAACCGCCGAGGGCATTCGAGTCGGAGTCGCCCGCTTCTCTGGCTGCTTTCAGGATGCGTTCTTTGATTGTGAAAAAATGCACCCTCAGGAGTGTATCTCTCGGGAGAGAGGAGGCAACTGAGCGTGGTTTAGGCAGTCTATGGATCCGGTCAATAAGCAGCTCTCTAGCATCGGCACTAGGTAGCAGCTTCTGGAACAGGACAGTGGCGTAATTTTCCAACTCTGAGTTCTGCATGGAGTCGGGGATGCCTCGGATCTTAATATTATTCCGCCGGGATCTGTCCTCTATATCTGCAATCTTGAGTTTAAACGCCTCAAGGTCACTTTGCTGCTGGTCGTGCGCCGTTATGAGGTCATTTTGAGACGAGACCAATTCCTCTACTTTCCTCTCTAGATGGTCCGTACGGTCTCCTATAGCGTGCAGCTCCGTCTTAACCTCCTGAAGGGCTGCGGTGAGATCCTGCGTCAACTCAGATTTGAATGTTGAGAGGGCCTGGTACAGGGTTTTAACTGTGAGAGGTGCATCAGAATCAGGGTCAAACCCCGACGGGGAGGTAGGGCTGCTGGGGGTAGCTTGCGGAGAAGCGGCAGCCGGGGACTTCCGTAGAGAAGAGGCGGCAGATGTCGACTTCTGAGGCGGGAAAGATACTCTCGGGGGCAGCACCCCTTTGACCTTTTTAGAAGGCATTCCGGTGGAGTGGGGTTCCGCAGACGGGATGCAAATAATAATAAAGAAGCTCAGGATCTCGCAGAATATAACGAAAATTTAGGTAAGCATAAAAGACACGGGTGGTGGCGGGCAGATGGTCTGCGCTACATCAGAAGAGCGATATCACACATGGCGAGGCAGAGGGTAATCTCCATTTTGCGGGGCCCAGATGGAAGGTGAGAGGTTCCCAGCCGGGAGAGGGGGTTGGGCGGTCAGGTACACACCTCGGGTCCAGCGGCACTCTTTAATAAATGCTGGAGGGGAATAGACGTGGTACACTTCTCCCCAGGGACTTCTCTGTCGCAGGGTCCAGGAATCAGCAAGTAGGAGAGGGTTGAGACGTCAGCAGTTGCCACCCGGAAAAGCAGGCCGGCTGGGGGTGCCAATCTCAGTGATCTCTGCAGCCTGCAGCAGCTCCCTCTGCAAAAACCAAGATGGCCGCTGCAGCTCTCCCAGCTTGTGTGTGTCTCTCGATCCTCCTCCACTCTCAGGGGTCCCCACAGCTCACTGCCCCACAGGGTATCCTCCCTGGGGGTCAGGGGGGTAATCTAGAAGTATCCGGCGCCGCGGCTCCGCCGTGGAGCTCAGAACGCGGGCGCCGGGAGTACGCGAGTCCCCGGCCTCTGGCTGGTCCTAGGCCACAACCTGCGGGAGCCGTAAAAACAGCTCCCCGGCTCCGCGGCGGACACTGCCGGGTACAGGAGGCTGCAGATGGACTGGGGAGCCTCCGGGGGTGGATTGGGATTGCCCAAGGTGGAGCTTTTAGCGCTGTTTAAAAGGCCAGGAGAGAGGAGTGCAGCAGAAGCACGTCTTCTCTCTTCTCCTGCTAGGCCACGCCCCTACTGGACTTTCTTTATGCTTACTGTGGCTCACCTATTGCATTAATTTGAATTGTCCAATATCTGTTTGAAAATTTCAATAAAATATATTTAAAAAAAAAAAAAGGTCTGGGGCTCCGGAAAGCCATAGATATCCATAGCGGGCTGAAATTACCCCAACACTGAAGGGGCAATCCCAGGCTGCTATAGATACAGGGAGCATATCATCTGAGCCCTAGGGACTGACGCTGCACTAGAAGTCTGCATTAACAAGAGGAGAAAGTCATGTAGGAGGTCCCCATGGACTATCTGTGAACACAAAACCTGACTCTTCACATATTCTTATCTTTTTCACAGATGTTTTGGAACAGCTCTTAATTTACCGCTCTGTGGTTCTCCACATCTTGCCACTTGACGCAGTCAAGCTGATGGACAGTGTTTTGCCTTCTCCGGAGTCTGGATGTTTGTTCCTTGGCACCTAGAGAAACTTTTTGTAGAACCCTTCTAGCACCACCCTTAGGAAGTCCAAACCTATAGTATATTGCTCTTAAATGTTCCCTCAACATTACAGCACATGTCTATGTAACTTTGCCTGGCTCACCTGGCCCGCCATACCTGGATGGGCAAAGTTACATGTACTGGGCAGACAGCAGGAGTGAGCAGCAGAGGAAGACAGGAACAGGTTTTACATAGTGAGTGTTAAAATATTTAAAAAATCATTCACTACTGACTATTTAGAAATATTCAGTAATCTATTTGTAGAAGATGCAAACAGAAGCAACTGTCCACCGAGCACAGCTCTGGATGACGGACAGCTCCTGCTGTCTGCACTCTCAAATCTAAATTTCTAAAGATGTGTAAAGGTGCATACACTACACACTGAGCGCTTTTCCCCCCTGCCCAGTGATGTCAGCGGGGTTGAGCGGCTTTCCATAGCAGGGCGCTATGGAAAGCCATTCACCCAGCTGCTCATCTGCTGGTAATACCAGCAGATGAACGGCGGCCACCGGCGATGTAGCGGGGGCACGCATCAGCGCTCATCGCTTATTGCCGGGGCATACACACACTAGGTGGTTTTGAGCTGAAAGCAGCTCAAAACACCAAAAGTGAGCTGCTTTCAGCTTAAAATTGCCCAGTGTGTATGGGTCTTTAGTCTCACTCACTACACAAGTCACTACATACTGTGCAGTCTTTCCCGCTTACATTACAGTGGAGGCTAGATCAGTACCATGCTAGTGATTAAGCTCTATTGGGAGGTGTATGGTGGTAGGAAGATAGTACTGACTTGTAAAGACTTTTAAAACAAAACCGCAATGCAATAATGAGGAAAAAAACTGGCGGTAAGGGCGGTGGGGAGGGCAACCTGTGCCCGTGGGGAGGGCGATTCTGGTCAACCATTAGATATGGATCTGGCCACCGGAGTTCTGTGACCTTTATAAAGACACTTGGGCCCAGAAACCCCAAGATAAAGCATTGGTCCTTCTTATGAATTTGATGCAACCAGCTGCTTGAATGTGCGTTTCTTTTATGTTTAATGGGATTATAAACCCTCTTTTCTGTAAACACAGCAAGTTTCACAAGTTCGGCATTTGATTGAGTGGGAGGACACTGACAGCCAATCATATGCCGTTCTCTACGCTTCTGAATGCCCAATTGTCTTTAAGCTGTACAACTGATTCTTGCTAAAGAGTTAAGAGGTGCCTGTCATGTCAATTATTGTGTTGTATTAATTCCCAAGACACAGAACAGTAATATACAAATGTCTGACTCAATTGTTTATTTTACTCAAATGAAATTAAAATGTTATCAAATTGTATTTAAAACTAGAGAAGCTTTGTAAGAGATCAAAAGAAGCAAATCATAATATGTAACAGTCACCATCAATAATCAATACATAGTAATATCCCACCAAAGCTTGGCTACATTTAATACATATTTATTACTTCATACCAAAATGATTATATATAATGATATGTTTTCTCTTTTAAGGTTGTGGAAAGATGAAGCTCAACCTAATCTCACCCAACCATGTGTGTAACAGATGGTTTGTCAATGCGGTATAGATACTCTGCCGGATGGAAATAGCCAAGATACAGTAATGCACAGAATCTGGGATTGTGTCATTATGGTAGTGTCCTCTTTCTCCATGATGACTGAAACAATGAGTGTGTTTCACCCGCAGGTCAAAGCCCTAGAAGGATAATGAGTCGTGTTCAGAAAAATCATGATTTCTTTGAATAAGTTGTCATTAATGTTAGAACCAACAGTATGTTGTGGTACAGCATGCCTCAAAATAACTATCTCCAGCCATAATATGGAAACATTTGTTTGAATGGTATTTAGAATGCCCAAGGCCAGCACTATCATTAGACAGCTGCTTTGTAACAGAAATCAGTTTATATAAGTGGCAATGTAGCAAGTTGGTAGGCTGGGCCAAGTATAGTGCAGGTAGAGAGGTGGAAACTCTGCCCTAGAAACTCAGTGTTTGCTGTTCATTGCAATCACTGATTGCTCAATGAAAGCGTTTTGCAATTTGCAAACCAGATAAAATATAATGTGAATTAATCATGTGTATCTGTTTATTTAATAGTAGTACTGTTATTTAATTAATGATTTGATAATTAACTTTTTAAAGTGCAATATACCAGATGACTCTCCTATGCGTGAAACACTTATGATAATCACGCCCATATGAGTTGGTATAAATATGGTCCATGCTATCACAGCGTTCTGACAACCGATGCGATCAAGCTTAATGTGAAACGTACGTCATCATAAGCCTGGACGTACACTGTTTCTGGGTGCGTGGAATCTAAACCCGGCTCGGCATCCAGGTCTATGAGCGGCTCCCTTCACGGCGCTATGGACATTTCAGCAGCTACTATATACTGCAAGCAATCTCGTGAGGTACTCAGAGCATCTCATCCCAGAGAGATCACTTATCTCCTCTAAAATGAGCAAGCACAACAGGGTAGGAGGTGATTGATCCCAGTGACAGCAGAAGCTGCTCGCTCTTCATCTATATTCCGTTTTGGCATTGGCATTTTTACGCCGCTCTCATTGTCTCCATTCACTGCCCTGAGGCACATGGGACAAAAGTAGAAGGGGGATTCTCCTATAGCGCTGGAACATCTATCTATCAGAAAAAAGAGTTTACCTTTGTTGATTGTACTAACAAAATGAATTATCACTATATTTAACTATTTCTGTATTGATTCAGTCACGATCTCTTGTATATATGTTTATTTTTATTTGTATTTGGTATCAGAGGCATAGGATTTGTCTACCATCTGATTTATGCTTATGCAAAGGGTTTCTCTATACATATTGCTCACCGGCTCACAGTGGGTTAATACACAGGCGGCTGAATTGTTTGGCTGATTGCTGTACTATGGTGGTCATTCCGAGTTGATCGCTAGCTGCAGTTGTTCGCAGTGCAGCGATCAGGCAAAAAAACGGCTGTTCTGCGCACGTGTATGTGGCGCAATGCGCATGCGCATCGTACGAGCACAACAAACGATGTAGTTTTGCACAGGATCTAGCAAAGCATTTCAGTCGCACTGGTGGTCGCAGTGTGATTGACATGAAGTGGGAGTTACTGGGTGTCAACTGACCTTTTTCAGGGAGTGTTCGAAAAAATGCAGGCATGCCAGGAAAAATGCAGGCGTGTCGTGGAGAACGCTGGGCGGGTTTGCGGTGTCAAAACAGGAACTGAACAGTCTGAAGTGATCGCAAGCGCTGAGTAGGTTTTGAGTTACTCTGCAACTGCACAAAAAAACTTTGTAGCCGCTCTGCGATCCATTCGTTCGCACTTCTGCTAAACCAATATACACTCCCAGTGGGCGGCGGCATAACGTTTATATAGCTGCTAAAAACTGCTAGCGAGCGATCAACTCGGAATGACCACCTATATTTTCCCAGCAACAACGTTGCATTTTGAAGCATACCCATTTGGACTACTCAATAGTGTCAAATAGTATGAAATCAGATACGAATGGATTGAATCATACTTGCCCTTTGCCTACTCTGTTCGCTTTTTTCTAACTAGTAACAAAATTATAGCATTGGTTCCTGTTTTATTTGAACTATTTGCAACAGTGGTAAACTTTAAAATACACATACTGGGATTGCTGAATGGTGCCACGCTAAGTGTACCTGCTTTTTCGTATAATACACTGCTCAAAAAAATAAAGGGAACACTTAAACAACACAACCTCGATCTGAATTAATTAAATATTCTTATTAAATACTTTGTTCTTTACATAGTTGAATGTGCTGACAACAAAATCACACAAAAATTATCAATGGAAATCAAATTTATTAACCCATGGAGGTCTGGATAAGGAGTCACACTCAAAATTAAAGTGGAAAAACACACTACAGACTGATCCAACTTTGATGTAATGTCCTTAAAACAAGTCAAAATGAGGCTCAGTAGTGTGTGTGGCCTCCACGTGCCTGTATGACCTCCCTACAACGCCTGGACATGCTCCTGATGAGGTGGCAGATGGTCTCCTGAGGGATCTACTCCCAGACCTGGACTAAAGCATCTGCCAACTCCTGGACAGTCTGTGGTGCAACGTGGCGTTGGTGGATGGAGCGAGACATGATGTCCCAGATGTGCTCAATTGGATTCAGGTCTGGGGAACGGGCGGGCCAGTCCATAGCATCAATGCTTTTGTCTTGCAGGAACTGCTGACACACTCCAGCCACATGAGGTCTAGCATTGTCTTCCATTAGGAGGAACCCAGGGCCAACCGCACCAGCATATGGTCTCACAAGGGGTCTGAGGATCTCATCTCGGTACCTAATAGCAGTCAGGCTACCTCTGACAAGCACATGGAGGGCTGTGCGGCCCCCCAAAGAAATGCCACCCCACACCATTACTGACCCACTGCCAAACCGGTCATGCCAGAGGATGTTGCAGGCAGCAGAACATTCTCCTTGGCGTCTGCAGACTCTGTAACGACTGTCACATGTGCTCAGTGAGAACCTGCTTTCATCTGTGAAGAGCACAGGGCGCCAGTGGCATTTTGCAGGGCTCTGGCAGTGCTCCTCCTGTTCCTCTTTTCACAAAGGCGAAGATAGCGGTCCTGCTGCTGGGTTGTTGCCCTCCTACGGCCTCCTCCACGTCTCCTGATGTACTGGCCTGTCTCCTGGTAGCGCCTCCATGCTCTGGACACTACGCTGACAGACACAGCAAACCTTCTTGCCACAGCTCACATTGATGTGCCATCCTGGATGACCTGCACTACCTGAGCCACTTGTGTGGGTTGTAGACTCCGTCTCATGCTACCACTAGAGTGAAAGCACAACCAGCTTTCAAAAGTGACCAAAACATCAGCCAGAAAGCATAGGAGTTGAGAAGTGGTCTGTGGTCACCACCTGCAGAAAAACTCCTTTATTATTGGGGGTGTCTTGCTAATTGCCTATAATTTCCACCTGTTGTCTATTCCATTTGCACAACAGCATGTGAAAGTGATTGTCAATCAGTGTTGCTTCCTAAGTGGACAGTTTGATTTCACAGAAGTGCGATTGACTTGGAGTTACATTGTGTTGTTTAAGTGTTCCCTTTATTTTTTTGAGCAGTGTATTTTAAGCGGCTTCAGGATCGCAATTTATAAAAGGAAGCGCTTTATTTATTCTGTGTTCATATGTGCTGACCTTTATATGTTTTTTTTGTATGTCAGTGGGTTGTGCTGTATCACAACACGTTGATTATATTGCATTACAGAAATTGTGTTATCACATGATATATTGCAGGAATTTAATTATTCTGTTACATATGTGCTGACCTTTATATATTTTTCCTATAGGTTAGTGAGTAGCGTTCTGTTACAAATACTTTTATTGTATTTCATTATAGGAATTGTGTCATTACAGATTATATTGCAGGCAACAATTACAAATATTACAATGAATGTACGATGTTGAAGCACACAGCAGGGAGCGGTGTATCACAGGTTTACTGGAGATCAAAATCCAGTATTTAAAGGATCTCATTAATTAGATACTATAAACCTGTATAAAACTTTTTCATATTTTCACTTTGCTGATAGAAGTTATTTGATGGTTCTTCCTATACACCCCCATATGTAAAGAAAAAATAAAATTATATTTATTGGGGTGATATTATTATTATAGGATATTACTAGTATTATTGTACATATGATTAAATCTTTTCAGGCTGACAATCGATCATCCTATGTTATGCCTACTAATAATTACTTTTTATGAAATATAGTATTAAAAGTTAAGTTTTAATTAACTAATGTAACAATACTAAAAGAGTGCGCCACACATTAAGCCTTCTTTGACTAAAGCCCACTAGTGGTTTTTGCCTAAAGGGCCCCATACACCAGAACGATTATGCCCGATTTCAGCCCAATTCAGGCATTTGGGCCGATATATTGGGTGAAATCGGTCATTTTGGCTGTGTATACAATCCGATCCGATCCGCATCGGATCCTCCAGACTGAACGTACTGCACTCGTGATATGTGGGACTCCGCAGGCATGGCTGGGATCGCCCAAGATATATTGTATGCAAAAGGACAGCATACGATGTAACTTGGGCAATCCTGCGCCCGGGAGGCTGACGGGGTGATCGCCAGCAATCTCCTGCGACATGTCAGATGGACATGTCACAGTAGTGTATGGGGCCCTTAAATCCCTAAACTCTGGTTGCACTTTGCTTAATAGCGCACCTCCAATTAGGGTCGGATCCATTCCGACATGCATTTGTCGGAATGGATCCAACAACCCCTATTCAATCTCATCTCAATTCGGCTTTTCAAAAAGTCGTATTAAGATGAGGGACCCTGATTAGGAGAGGGGGTGGAGCCGCAGGGAGACCAGTGGGGACAGCTGTGGGCAGACGGAGATCAGCGCTACAGTAGCGCTGCAGGAGGATGTCACACAGACGCCCGACCTCAAGGCAGTGTCCACCCGGCTCAAGCAAGCGTGACCTCACTTGCTGTAGCCGGGTGGAAGCTGCCGTGAGCGGCACGGCTGTGAGACATCCTGCTGCAGCACTGTCCTGTAGCGCTGATCTCCCCTATGTGCCTGTGGCTGTCCCCCGTCTCCCTGCGGCTCCCCTACTTCTCCTCCTCTGGGTCTCACATCACAGTCCGACATTTTTTTATGTCGGACTGAGATGGTCAGAAACTGAGCCAAATCCTGTCGAATTTGGCCCCGTTTCACTCAAAAGTACGTGAATCAGCAGCTATACCGCCGATTCACGTACTATTCGACAAGTCGAATTCCACGAGTTGTCGAATAAAAACTGCCATCTAAAAAGTCCAAAACTGACGTCTTTTCAACAGATGGCAGTTTTCGACACCAATTGAATATACCCCCAAATCTATTAATTTTTTGTATTAAGACTCACATAATTTGCTTTTCGTTATCGGTTGGTTGACACATAAAAGTTAATATCATCATCTTTTTTGAAGCCTGTGCACAGTCTTCTAGACTGTATGTCCCCCCTCATAGTAATAATATATTTATTGACCAGTTTGCTAAACAGATGGATCTCTTGTATACGTTTTGTACCTACTTCTATAAATAAGAACAATAAAATGCAACCTAATGTGAACATCTAAAACCAGCCAGATCACTTACTGGGTCATGAGAAACAAACACGGACCGGCAAATCAGAGGAGCCTTCATATCATAAACGTTCAACCAATGATACACATCCTCATCTCTGTTGAGGGGACAGACAGAAAACTCACGGGGCTGTTGAATAATGCATTTTTTCTAATAAGCAACTGAAAGCATGTTTTTAAGAAAAAAGAAAACAAAATGCTATATGCTGTAGAAAATAATCATCACTCCATTTACTAAATAACTTTATAATTCTAAGCACTGATATTGCGGACAATCTTATCTTTTTGAATGTTTAGTCTAAGACTATTGTTTTAGTCCTGATAATTTGATACCTCCTTAGTGTCATGGACACCAGCTTCTGAGAAGCAACTTGATGGAAAATAAAGATTTGTATAATTTGATGCCTATCAATTCCAATTGATTGTAAAATTGTACATTCACTAAACAATAATTCCACATAAACTAGTATCTCTTTAAAGTACCCCCAACCACCAAAACAATGGAAGTCCCATGCCAGGTGGTCACGCAGGGCCAGGAAACTCATCTCCTTCCTCATTTCTCTCCACATTCTTCACTGAGTGGCCAGAGCCCCCATAGCTGGAATTGTTATCAGCGGTCTCTGGACCAGAAGCTGCTTACAGCACATCACAGTCTGACGTGCAAGTCCCAGATACTGTATGCAGGGCCGCCATCAGAAATTCTGGGGCCCAGGACTCACAAAATAGGCACACACACACACACACACCCCACCCTAGAAAATAAAAAAAAGTGTAAAAAAAAGTGTCTCTCTATATATATATATATATATATATATATATAAAAACCATACAAAATAAATATATATATACACACACACACACACACACACACAATTTCTCTCTCCCAATCACTCTCCCTCAACTTACCTACCACAGGCTGGCCGGAGCTGTAGCAGCCTGGTCCCGTTTAGCTCTGTCCCCTCTGTTTTGTGTAACCCCGCCCCCTTTTTCATGACCGAGATCTGGCACTACACAGGAGAGGGGAGAGTACGCTGCAAGCTTCTACTGAAAAGTCTCTGCCAAAATTGCTGCGGCCTCAGAGGAGACAGTTATTAAAGATACTAGAGGGGCCATTTTTGGAGGGACGTTTACAATAGAAGCTTGCAGCGTCCTCTCCCTCTCCTTTGACAGTGCCAGAGCTCAGTAATGAAAAGTGGGTAGAGCATCGTGGCGGGCGGCAGCATGAGCGGCTCAGGCCCTCTCCTCTCTGT
The DNA here is from genome assembly GCF_028390025.1 of Pseudophryne corroboree. Lineage (NCBI taxonomy): Eukaryota > Metazoa > Chordata > Amphibia > Anura > Myobatrachidae > Pseudophryne > Pseudophryne corroboree. Next base: position 453,499,766 of record NC_086445.1, on the reverse strand, counting down.
CAGAGAGACCGGGCCCGGGACATCAGTGCCCACAGCACCCCCCCTGATGGCGGGATTGACTGTATGTGCTAGAAGGCTAATAAGATATTAGCATGCATAAAACGGGGTATTGATGCTAGGGACGAGAGTATTATACTCCCGTTATATAAATCACTAGTGAGGCCACACCTTGAATATTGTGTACAATTCTGGGCACCGTACTACAAAAAGGATATCCTGGAGCTTGAAAAGGTACAGAGGAGGCAGGGCCGTCTTAACAGCAGTGTAGGCCCCTGGGCACAGCAATGCACTGGGCCCCCTACCCATTCTCCAGTGGTAGGGGTGGGGGTGCTATCAGTGGCAGCTTTGATGTCCTGTGGGAGGTAGGGGGTGTTCTATCTTCCGCTCAGCATGTAGGACCTGGAGCAGTAATTTCTGCTAATTACTCCTTTACTGCACAGATGGGGCTAAACTGTAGAAATGGGCATTGGGCTGGATGAAGCGGTCATGGTACATGACTTCCAGGGTGGTAGGTGGTGTTTAATACGTAGGGGAGGGGTGGATAGTGGAGTGGGCTTATTATTTATAATTTTCCGGTGGGAGGGCAGCTTGCTTGACTGCCGATATCTCAAGTTTCTGAAAATATATTTCTTAGCTTTGAATGGGATAAAAACCTAGAGAGTTCCACCTTTCAGAAGGTACTGGGGACTTGGGGATCAGAGTTCAGGAGCCAGAGCAATTCACCAAGGAAAATCTAAAACTGCATATTAGGAGTGTGGAGCTGGAGCAGGGACCAGCTGCTGGAAGGCTGATATCTCTGGTTCTGGGCATAGTAGAGACAAGTTGCCAGTGTCCACCAAAAGGGGAGAGTCCCAGCTTTTGGAGTATGACCTCAGAAAAACTCTAAGTTAGACAGAACCCCAGATATCTGGCTGGGAAGAGCATTAACAGGCTTGGATGGGGACCACTGCTTTCAAGTCAGATATCTCTGGTTCCCCGGGCCGATTTTCAAAAATCTGGTACCCCTGGAAAGAGGGGACTCTCAGCTATCAGCCTAGGGCCCTTATACTCCTGGGGCCCTTGGGCAAGAGCCCATTGAGCCCATACGAAAAGACGGCCCTGAGAGGAGGGCGACCAAACTAATTAAGGGCATGGAGACGATGGAATACAAGGAAAGGCTTGAAAGACTAGGCATGTTTACATTGGAAAAGCGTAGACTAAGAGGGGATATGATCAACATCTACAAATATATAAGGGGACAATACACAGAGCTTGCGCGGGACCTGTTTTTGGTTAGATCAACACAGAGGACTCGTGGACACTCGCTCAGGTTAGAGGAGAGGAGATTCCGCACAATACGGCGTAAAGGCTTTTTCACGGTAAGGACAATACGTGTTTGGAATTCCCTGCCCGAGGGAGTTGTAATGGCGGAATCTGTCAACACCTTTAAGAATGGGTTAGATAAATTCCTAATGGATAAGGATATCCAGGGGTATGGTGCATAGTCATGCATTATAGTTACTATAAATAGGGATAAAATGCAATGGCTGACAGCAGCATCAGTCAGAAATTTTAGTCAAATCATCATGCATAGGAGACCACAAATAGGTTGAACTCGATGGACAATTGTCTCTTTTCAACCTCAGATACTATGTTACTATGTATGTTTTATGTGAGTGGACTGGTATCTAAAAATAGGATTTTAATTACCTTCCGGTAAATCCTTTTCTCGTCGTCCATAGAAGATGCTGGGGTCCATTTTAGTACCATGGGGTATAGACGGTTCCGCAGGAGCCTTCGCCACTTTAAGACTTTTCAACAGTGTGAACTGGCTCTTCCCTCTATGCCCCTCCTCCAGACCTCAATATTGGAACTGTGCCCGAGGAGACGGACAACTTCGAGAGAAAATTTACATTAAACTAGTGGCGAGATTCACACCAGCTCACACCTTACAAAACATGCCGCCTAACATGGCCTTCAACATAACCCACGCCAATATGCATGCATAACGCAACAGCAACAACTGTGAACATCTTAACACATGAGAACCTGTGTAAAAGACAAAACGTAATTCTGCAGGAAAAATGAGCACCGGGCGGGCACCCAGCATCCTCTACAGACTACGAGAAAAGGATTTACCGGAAGGTAATTAAAATCCTATTTTCTCTTACGTCCTAGAGGATGTTGGGGTCCATTTTAGTACCATGGGGATGTACCAAAGCTCCCAGAACGGGCGGGAAAGTGCTAATGTTCCTGCAGAACTGACTGACCAAACTGAAGGTCGTCAGCAGCCAAGGTGTCAAACCTGTAAAACTTAGCAAACGTGTTTGCCCCTGACCAAGTAGCTGCTTGGCAAATTTGCAACGCCGAGACACCCTGGGCAGCCGCCCAGGAAGAACCCACTTTCCTTGTAGAGTGGGCCTTTACCGAACTCAGTAACGGCAATCCTGCCATGGAATAAGCGTGCTGAATGGTACCTCTGATCCAGTGCGCTATAGTCTGCTTATACGCAGGACCCCAATCTTGTTGGGGTCATAGAGGACAAACAAACATTCTGTTTTCCTTATCCGAGCCGTTCTTGCAACATAAGTTCTCAACGCTCTGACGTCATCCAAGGACTTTGAAACGGCTGAGGTGTCAGAAGACACAACCTTTGGAAGAAAATGCTAACGCTTCCGCAGTTCAGCTCTATCGTCATGAAAAATCAAATAAGGACTCTTGTGTGACAGAGCCCCTGATTCAGACACTCGTCTGCCTGAGGCCTAGGTTAACAGCATGATGACTTTCCAAGTGAGAAACTTCAACTCCACCTCTTGCAGAGGCTCAAACCAGTCCGATTTAAGGAACTGCAACACCACATTAAGATCCCTTGGCGCCGCAGGAGGCACAAAGGGAGGTTGGATGCGCAGAACCCCTTTAACAAACATCTGGACCTCAGGAAGGGAAGCCAACTGTTTCTGAAAGAAAATGGACAAGGCCGAAATTTGAACCTTGATAGACCCTAATCTCAAGCCAGCATCCACACCCGCCTGTAGAAATAGGAGAAGACGTCCTAATTGAAACTCCACCGCAGAAGACTTCTTGGATTCACACCAAGATACATTTTTTCTCCAAATATGATGGTAATGTTTAGACATTACCCCTTTCCTGGCCAGAATAAGAGTGGGAATGACTTCATTGGGAATACCCTTACGGGCTAGGATCTGGCACTCAACAGCCATGCCGTTGAACGTAGCCGCGGTAAGTCTTGATAAACTAACGGCCCCTGCTGAAGCAGGTCCTCGTGAAGAGGAAGAGGCCGAGGATCTTTCAGTAGTAACTCCTGATGATCTGGATACCAAGCCCTCCTTGGCCAAGCTGGAGCAATGAGCATTGCTCAAACCCTTGTTCTTCTAATGATCTTGAGAACTTTTGGTATTAGTGGAAGTGGAGGGAACAGATACACCAACTGAAACACCCACTGGGTCACCAGTGCATCTACTGCTATTGCTTGTGGGTCTCTCGACCTGGAACAATATTTCTGAAGCTTCTTGTTGAGACGTGATGCCATCATATCTACTTGAGGAATGCCCCAACGACCTGCTACCTCTGCAAAGACTTCTGGGTGGAGGCCCCATTCTCCTGGATGGAGATCGTGTCTGCTGAGGAAGTCTGCTTGCCAGTTCTCCACTCCCAGAATGAAAATTGCCGACAGAGCTTTTGCATGTCTTTCTGCCCAGAGGAGAATTTTTGTCACCTCTGACATTGCCGCTCTGCTTTTTGTTCCGCCCTGACGGTTTATGTAGGCTACTGTCGTTACATTGTCTGACTGGATCTGTATAGGACGACCTTGAAGTAGGTGTGCCGCTTGATGAAGGCTGTTGTACACAGTTCTCAATTCCAGAATGTTTATGTGAAGGAGTACTTCTTGACTTGACCATCTTCCTTGGAAGCTTTCCCCTTGCGTGACTGCTCCCCAACCTCGGAGGCTTGCATCTGTGGTCCCCAGGATCCAAGTCTGAATCCCGAACCTGCATCCCTCCAGAAGGTGAGAACTTTGAAGCCACCACAAGAGTCAAATTCTGGCTTTTGTTGACAGGATTATCCTCCGGTGCATGTGTAGGAGCGATCCTGACCACTTGTCCAGTAGGTCCCATTGGAACACCCTGGCGTGGAATCGGCCAAATTGTAGAGCCTCATAGGCCGCTACCATCTTCCCCAGCAGGCGGATGCACTGATGAATCGATACGTGTGCTGGTTTCAAAACTTGTTTGACCATCTTCTGGATCTCCAGAGCCTTTTCCACCGGTAGGAATACTTTCTGTGCTTCCGTGTCCAATATAATTTCCAGAAATGATAACCTCATTGTGTGTTCCAATTGTGATTTTAGAAGGTTTATGATCCAACCGTGCTGTTGAAGCACTGTCAGGGAAAGCGCAATGTTCTGCACTAGATTCTCCCTGGATCTCACTTTTATGAGGAGATCGTCCAAGTATGGGATTACGTTGACTCCTTTCTTGCGAAGAAGCACCATCATCTCTGCCATCACCTTGGTGAATCTTCTCAGAGACGTGGAGAGCCCGAAAGGCAATGTTTGGAACTGGTAGTGGCAGTCCTGCACCGCAAACCTCAGGTATGCCTGATGCGGAGGGTAGATGGGAACATGTAAATAAGCATCTTTGATGTCCATTGACACCAGAAATTCCTTTTCCTCCAAGCTGGAGATCACCGCTCTCAGGGGTTCCATCTTGAATTTGAACCTTTTCAAATAGAGGTTCAGAGTCTTTAGGGTTAAAATCGGTCTGACCGAGCCATCCGGTTTCGGCACTACAAACAGGCTAGAATAAAACCCTTTTTCCTGTTGTGACACAGGAACTAAGGAAATTAAGTTGTCTTGACATAATTTCTGTATTGCGTTCAGCACCTTTGTTCTGTCCTGAACAGAAGCTGGTAAGGCTGATTTGAAAATTCGGCATGGAGGAAGGTCTTGAAATTCCAATTTGTACTCTTGGGATACTATCTGTAATAACCAAGGATCCAGATCTGAGTGAATCCAGACCTGGCTGAAAAACAGTAAACGTACCCCCACCCAATCGTACTCCCGCAGGGGAGCCCCAGCGTCATGCTGAGGTTTTAGCAGAAGTAGCTGTTGACTTCTGCTCCTGCGAGCCTGATGGTGTTGTAGATTTTTTACCTCTTCCTCACCCTCTTCCTGCGAAGAAGGGGGTACCCTTTGCCTTTATGGACTTGTTGGGCCGAAAGGACTGCATCGTATGAGAATGATATCCTTTCCTAGGTGGTGCAGCTGTGGAAGGCAGAAATGCTGGCTTCCCTGATGTAGTTGTTGAAATCGTGGCATCCAGCTTGTCTTCAAAGAGGGCTTCTACATTGTAAGGGAATGCCTCAATATTCTTTTTTGATTCCGCATCAGCATTCCATTGGCGGATCCACAGCGCCCTGCGGGCTGAAATTGCCATAGCGGAGGATCTTAAACTCAGCAACCCAATATCCTTCATAGCTTCAACTAAGTAACCTGCAGCATCTTTGATATGGCCGAGAGTTAGGACTATTTCATCCCTGTCAACTGTGTCTATGTTAACAAGCAAGTTGTCAGACCATTTTTCCACAGCGTTACCCACCCACGCACAAGCAATGGTGGGCCTGAGCACCGGTCCGTTAGCCGTATATATGGATTTCAGGGTTGTTTCTAATTTACGGTCAGCTGGATCTTTTAAAGTGGCTGAACCAGGGGCAGGCAAAACAATTTTCTTAGACAGCCGAGAACCTGAGGTGTTTATCATTGGGGGTGTCTCCCATTTGTGCCTGTCTTCCTCAGGGAAAGGGTAGGCTACACGTATCCTTCTGGGAAGGGTAAATTTATTCTCAGGGTTAGCCCAGGATTCTTCAAAGAACGCTTTCAAATCCTTTGAAGGAGGAAAAGTCACAACCTGCTTTTTATTTAATTTAAAATAATCCTTTTCCTCTGGGACCAGTGTTGTTTCAGGAAACTCCAACACTTCCTTTATAGCGACTATCATACATTGTATGCTTTTGGCTAATTTGGGGTCTACCCCTCTCAAATCCCCAGTGTCGACGTCAGAGTCGGAATCTGTGTCTGTGTCCCCTTGCATTATCTGGGCCAGAGACCTTTTCTGGGAACTGGATGGGACCCAAGTGGAAGATATGGAGGGGTCAGTAAACAGTGCATCCTCCACAGACTGCCTCCAATATTTAGTCTGTTGTTCAGACTCGGAGAATTTCTCTGCAAGCATTGACATATTCTTTTGCAACATTCTCATCCACTTTGGCACCTTCTGAGAGGGAAGGGCCACCATATTACCCTCTTGTGCATCTAAAATGGGTTCTTCCTGGGAAGAACCCTCCCCAATGTCTGACATGTTACAGACTTATACACACACACACACACACCCCTATCACACAGGGGTGCTATTGGGGACAGACCCACACTAAAGTCTGTCAGAGAGACACAGAGGGATTTGCCAGTCCACACACTGTGCCTTATTGTGAATTGTGGAAATATTACCCACTTACAGCGCATATACCAATAATAGACCCACAGACCTAATTATAATGAACACTCTCTGCCCCTTCTATAACATCCTGTACTTGTATCAGCATTGTCATGAGGAGAAACAGCGTTCAGGAGCTTCACACTGGAGTTTCTGCAGGAGAAAATGGCACCCAGTGAGTGTTCTGGCAAGTCTGAGGAGAAGCCCCGCCCTTCAGCCTCAGCAATGTAATATTTATACTGGCTGGCGATGGCACATCAGCAGCTGTACATGTATGTTCCCTTTTTGCCAGTGAGAGTAAGGTTTTAAAACACGCCCTCAGAGCGTGCCCCCCGCACTCTGCACCGTTGTGTTGAGAGACATGGCGCGCAGCGTCCCGCCGCTGCGCGTGTACCTGTATGTCGCCAACAATGACCGGAGGATCCCCTCTCTGCAGGACTCCGGTAATATACTCACCAGCCTTTTGACTTCTGGCTCTGTTAGGAGGTGGCGGCAGTGCTGTGGGAGTGAACGCTGGCTAGGCTTGGGCTGTGTTCAGTACCCTTCATGAGCTAATGGTGTCCTGTCAGTGGAAGCAAAACCATTAACTAATTGAGAAGTTGGTTCCTACTTCCCCCCTAAGTCCCACGAAGCAGGGAAGCTGTTGCCAGCAGCTTCCCTGTAAAATAAAAAACCTAAGAAAGTCTTTTTCCAGCAAAGCTCTGTAGAGCTCCACTAGTGTGCATCCAGTCTCCTGGGCACATTTTCTAAACTGAGGTCTGGAAGAGGGGCATAGAGGGAGGAGCCAGTTCACACTGTTGAAAAGTCTTAAAGTGCCGAAGGCTCCTGCGGAACCGTCTATACCCCATGGTACTAAAATGGACCCCAGCATCCTCTAGGATGTAAGAGAAATAGATGATAGATCTATCCTTTATGGTTATTAACTTTAAAGCTTACAGTATGTTACCAAGAGAAGCACCTACTGCACTTCTGGCTCTGTAAATTCTTACATCATGTATAACTCAATGCACAGGTAAGATGAACTGGGTGCTATGGCTGATCATGCTGATAGTGACAGACAATTTGGTGGTTTGCCATCCGTTTATTTGGTCTTCCACCAAAAGAACAGATAAGTGCATTGCCACATGAGTTACTATTAAATTAGGAAGAGCGTGAGAGGAGTACACAATGCAGATTAGGGCCTTCAGAACATAACTTACCATTATATGGAGCTTTGCGTTTCCATCTTGTGTAATAAATGTTCCTCCCATTCCCACAGGTTTGTCTCCATAATGTTCTTGCAAAGACTTTCTCATACAGCTTACAACGTTACCTTTACCTGTCCTTTGCTTTACATTCACCTCTATGACCTGAAACATATATATAAAAATCTGTCATCAAATCCAATAAAAAAATGGAACATATCAGCATCGGGTGGTCTTCAGTATGCCGACGGCTGGGATCCTCTCTCTTGGTGGTCCCCGACACCCCTGGAGGGAGAATAAATAGCGTGTGCCCGCAGCGTGGCGAGTGCAGCGAGCCTGCAAGGGGCTCATTAGTGCTCGCCCAGCTGTCGGTATGCCAGACACTCATATTACACCCATCACCATCACCACAGTAATTTACTGCAGACTAATTGATCCCCTGGGACTATTAAATTAGCCCCAAAATGCAGCAGCCAGGCTGCAGTTAACAGGGATTTTTTGTTCCAGGTCTGAGCAGACCCGAAAAGAAATCCCGGATAAATTGCCTGTTATCGGGTGCCCAAACCACGTTGACACATAGGTCCAGGAACGTACCCCAGATTCTATGTGTTAACTCTCTAAAACAGTTAATCTACTGGGTGAGAAAAAGGGGCTCCAACGGAACAGCACTGTGGTGTTAAAGCCCGAAGTTGCCACCCTTTTTCACACCCATTACATTATTATATTAGTGCACTGATGCTTTTCATTAAGCATGGAAAAATGAAAGCCGTAAGACCTCATTCACTTTGTGCAACTGATACGCACCATAAAACACCTTGGTTTTAAATTGCATGCCTCGATGGACCACCCTATGCGCAGCTTGGCACATGACTATTCTAAGCTCTTTGAACAGACGTGGTAAAACGCAAAAGAATCTTTAGGAGCTTCACTATACGGAAGTCAGGACACTCTCCCCCCTCTGCAGTACTTTTTTACATTTCATAAAGTTTTCAGTTTTTCCCTTTTAGGGTGTACTGTAATTAAATTCAGAAACATGTGGTGGTTTGATGTGTGGCTTTTCCCATTGACAAAACTTTCAGTAGCCCAACATCACTTATTTTACTGCGCATGTTTCTGGGTGTGCAAGGCAAAAAAAGTGATGTTACGGTCATAATGTGCCACCAAATATGAGCATTGCCACACTATTCTAACAACACATTGCAAAAACCCATACACTACCAGTCCAGTCTCCACAGGCCAGGAGGACAGGAAGAGGGCAGCACTTTCGTACCTGGGATCGAGGTGGGCACAATGAGGGTCATTCAGATCCTGGCGGATCTGCTACCTCATGCACAAAAGCAGAGCTGGCCCTAACCAATATGATGCCCTAGACAAGATTTGGCTGGTGCCCCCTAGAACCATCGCTAGTTCCGCATCTGACCCTGCACCCCTTTCCCAGCACCATCATCCCTCACCCAAAGCAGTCTTCAATTTGATGTTCCTACCTCCTATATTTTAAATAGGAACAGTGTGCATATTCAGCGCACAGCCCAAAAAGGGGTGTGTTCTTGCTGGGAAGGGACATGGCCACACAATAATACCCGCAATTCAAATTACACCGCACAGTAGTGCAACTTTATTCATATTATATCATGTAATAGTGTCCCTAATTTATGTTACATCACACAGTATTACCACTTTACCTTATATACAGTACATTCCTAATCACAGTAGTGCCCCTTATTCACATTATGTCACACTGAATTGCTCCTTTTTCACATTACACCACATCATATTGCTCTTTATTCAAATTAGACCACACAGTAGTGCCCTTTCTATACGTTACGCCACACAGTAGAGCACCTTATACACATAATGCCACACATCAGTTATACCTTTATACACATAATACCACACAGTAATGCCCCTTACACATATGACACACATTATTAATGTCCTTATAAACATAATGTACCTTACACATATGCCGCACATTATTAATGCCCGTATACACATGATCACACACATTATGTCCCTTTCACATATGCCGCACATTATTAATGCATTTATACACATGACACACATATTGCCCCTTACATATGTGCTAAACACTTCTGTACTACCAACCCACCCACACACAGCACTCACATGGCCACTAACACTGTGACCTCTGCATCTGCTTGGATACAGATGTGTCCTTATACATCTTGCCTCAATACGCCATGCTGCAGGAGATGCTTGGCATGAATCAGCTGGCAGCTCTGCTAATGTTAGGCACCTTTTTTGATGAAAATGCATCTTATTTGCATTACTTTGTGGCTAGGATGCACAAACAGCTTCTGCTGATTAAAATAATATGCAGCATGCCTATATTCTGTATGCGACTGTGACTGTATCTGCATATGAAATGCTATGTTACAGTGATTTCCAGGAATACAGTGTAATGTAGCATTTCATATGCAGATACAGCCGCAGTCACACACAGAATATAGGAATGCCGCATATAATTTTAATCAGCAGAAGCTGCTTGTGCCTAGTTTGCCTATGCCGAGGGCCGGCTCTGCACAAAAGTAACAGTGTTTGGTAATTTGCGCATGAGGAGTACCCATTGTGCGCATACATGTACAGGTCCTGCAAAGTAGGAAGCAGGACAGCAGCAGACTGTCAGCATCCTAGGAAGCAGGTTGGAACGCTACTCCATGTAATAGACGCCACATGCTGTATTACCATACCGTGCTATCACTGCTGCTTCCAATGAAGCAGCAGTGATAGCAACTCCAACCAAATCTGAATCAGGCACAATGTTTGTGTGCTCCCCAGTGCCAGATTTAGGTCATCATGGGCCTGGAGCTGAAATTTCTGAAGGGCCTACTGTGTGCCGCCACAAGGGGTGTGGCTACTGGTATGGGGGTGTGACAAGTGCTGTATATATATATATATATATATATATACTGCTCAAAAAAATAAAGGGAACACTAAAATAACACATCCTAGATCTGAATGAATGAAATATTCGTATTGAATACTTTGTTCTTTACATAGTTGAATGTGCTGACAACAAAATCACACAAAAATTATCAATGGAAATCAAATTTATTAACCCATGGAGGTTTGGATTTGGAGTCACACTCAAAATTAAAGTGGAAAAACACACTACAGGCTGATCCAACTTTGATGTAATGTCCTTAAAACAAGTCAAAATGAGGCTCAGTAGTGTGTGTGGCCTCCACGTGCCTGTATGACCTCCCTACAATGCCTGGGAATGCTCCTGATGAGGTGGCGGATGGTCTCCTGGGGGATCTCCTCCCAGACCTGGACTAAAGCATCCGCCAACTCCTGGACAGTCTGTGGTGCAACGTGGCGTTGGTGGATGGAGCGAGACATGATGTCCCAGATGTGCTCAATTGGATTCAGGTCTGGAGACCGGGCGGGCCAGTCCATAGCATAAATGCCTTCGTCTTGCAGGAACTGCTGACACATTCCAGCCACATGAGGTCTAGCATTCTCTTACATTAGGAGGAACCCAGGGCCAACCGCACCAGCATATGGTCTCACAAGGGGTCTGAGGATCTCATCTCGGTACCTAATGGCAGTCAGGCTACCTCTGGCGAGCACACCCCACACCATTACTGACCCACTTCCAAACCGGTCATGCTGGGGGATGTTGCAGGCAGCAGAACGTTCTCCTTGGCGTCTCCAGACTTTGTCATGTCTGTCACATGTGCTCAGTGAGAACCTGCTATCATCTGTGAAGAGCACAGGGCGCCAGTGGCGAATTTGCCAATCTTGGTGTTCTCTGGCAAATGCCAAACGTCCTGCACGGTGTTAGGCTGTAAGCACAACCCCCACCTGTGGACGTCGGGCCCTCATACCACCCTCATGGAGTCTGTTTCTGATCATTTGAGTAGACACATGCACATTTGTGGCTTGCTGGAGGTCATTTTGCAGGGCTCTGGCAGTGCTCCTCCTGTTCCTCCTTGCACAAAGGCGGAGGTAGCGGTCCTGCTGCTGGGTTGTTGCCCTCCTACGGCCTCCTCCACGTCTCCTGATGTACTGGCCTGTCTCCTAGTAGTGCCTCCATGCTCTGGACACTACGCTGACAGACACAGCAAACCTTCTTGCCAGAGCTCGCATTGATGTGCCATCCTGGATGAGCTGCACTACCTGAGCCACTTGTGTGGGTTGTAGACTCCGTCTCATGCTACCACTACAGTGAAAGCACTGCCAGCTTTCAAAAGTGACCAAAACATCAGCCAGAAAGCATAGGAGCTGAGAAGTGGTCTGTGGTCACCACCTGCAGAACAACTCCTTTATTGGCGGTGTCTTGCTAATTGCCTATAATTCCCACCTGTTGTTCGTTCCATTTGCACAACAGCATGTGAAATTGATTGTCAATCAGTGTTGCTTCCTAAGTGGACAGTTTGATTTCACAGAAGTGTGATTGACTTGGAGTTACATTGTGTTGTTTAAGTGTTCCCTTTATTTTTCTGAGCAGTATATATATATATATATATATATATATATATATATAAAAAAAAAATGTGTGTGTGTGTGTGTGTGTGTGTGTGTGTGTGTGTGTGTGTGTGTGTGTGTGTGTGTGTGTGTGTGTGTGTGTGATTATGTATGTATGTGTGCTTGAAACAGAAAAATCTCAGCACTTCAATTACTATATTACAATAATTATTTTATTAAGACAGGAGGAATAAAGGGGGAAGAACAGTCGAAGATGCGAGGAAGACGGGAGAGAGACAGGGGGAAAATTGAGGCTAAATGGGAGGAAGATGGGAGGGATACAGGGGGAAGAACAGGGAAGATGGAAGGAAGAAAGGAGGGGAGACAGGTGCAAGAACAGCAGAAGATGGGAGGCACAGGGGGGATAGGAGAAAGAACAGAAGATGGGAGGAAGACAGGAGGGAGATATAGGGAGGAACAATCCTGGTCTGATGTTCTGGTGAGGGGAGGGGGAATCAGCCTGGTGACAGGGGGGAGGAGGGGGAATTAGCCTGGTGAGGGGGAAGGAGGGGGGATTAGTTTGGTGAGGGGGTGGGATAGCCTGGTGACAGGCGGAGGAGGGGAGATTAGGATGGTGAGGGGTGGAGGAGGTGGGATTAACCTGGTCACATGGGGAAGTAGTGGGGATTAGTTTGGTGAGGGGAGTTAGCCTGGAGACAGGAGGAGGAGTGGGGATTAGCATGGTGAAGGGGGGAGGAGGTGGGATTAGTTTGGTGAGGGGGTGGGATAGCCTGGTGACGGGGAAGGAGGGGAGATTAGGCTGGTGAGGGGTGGAGGAGGGGGGATTAGCCTGGTCACAAGGGGAAGTAGGTGGGATTAGTTTGGTGAGGAAGGTTAGCCTGGTGGGGTTCCGGCTGACTCGCCGACATGAATAATACAGACAGCGAAAAGACCGACAACAGAAGACAGAAAGACACTAGTTAGACAGTAGTGAGAGACCGACAGTTAAAAGTCAGACAAAGTTAAAATAAAGACAAAGGAAAACCCGTCAAGACCAACAGTCTGACAGAACAAGGACCGACAGTTCATAAGTCAGACAACAGTCACATCGACCACCCCTAAACCGACATCGCATAAATCGACAACAAAACAGACCGACAAGTCCTTCATCAGACAAGATTTATACCGAAACACAACAGACCGACAGTATATACGCAGACACACAAAAGACCGACAAAACACAAGTCAGACGTGCATTTGACGGAAATGACAAAAACCCGACAGTGCATATATAGACAGTAAAAAAGACCGACAATTAATCAAACAGACCTCGATAATATCGACAAGTAAAAGACCGACAGTGTATGCATAGACAGGCAAATCATCGACAAATCATAAAACAGACAGCAATAATACCGACACATAAAAGACCGACATTATATACCTAGACAATACATACATATAAAAGAATAAAATAATACCGGCACGCAAAAGACCGACAGATTATTAGGACAGGGGCCAGTATATCGATATCATAGACTTCTGAGACTTTCATTTCCCCAAGACTACCCTCCTACATACATGTCGCCGCGTACACACCTGTACCCTCAGCTCCAAATAGGTTAGGCGGGTGGACGGTTGTCACCCCAACAGCCCACGGCGCTACCCTCATCCGTGGAACTACAGGTCCCAGCCACACCTGTCAGCCTTACAGCTACCAAGCCCAAACCATACAGGCCAAAGTCATGCGTGCAAGGACAAACCCCCCATACCCCCACCCTTCCCCGCAAAGCACCCCATCCCCTCAGTCACCCCTCTTCCGTCCGCCCCCCCCCCCCCGCGTTTTCTGGGCGCCCTGTCCTGGACGCCTCCATCGTCACCCCAGCAACGGCACCATGCCGTCTAACATCAGACGCGCCTACGCTAACAGCGTTACCCCCGGCGCTACCCTCATCCATGGAACTACAGGTCCCAGCCACACCTGTCAGCCTTACAGCTACCAAGCCCAAACCATACAGGCCAAAATCATGCGTGCAAGGCCAAACCCCCCACACCCCCACCCTTCCCCGCAAAGCACCCCATCCCCTCAGTCACCCCTCTTCCGTCCGTCCCCCCGCGATTTCTGGGCGCCCTGTCCTGGACGCCTCCATCGTCACCCCAGCAACGGCACCATGCCGTCTAACCTCAGACGCGCCTACGCTAACAGTGTTACCCCCTGCGCTACCCTCATCCGTGGAACTACAGGTCCCAGCCACACCTATTAAACTATACTACTTAATTAATTTTTTCTTGGAAATATTCCCCCTACACCCTCAAACACACCTCGTACACTATGTCATTTACATGTGCTTACAAATGTAACCTACTACCCAGAGACATTATATCTCCCCCCAAAAATAGGAACCAGGTGACTAATGCTATTTTCAAAAAAAAAAAATTATAAAAACCAATGAATTATCCTCCTAACAAAACATTTCTTAACAACTTGTCTCTTTTTTTTTTTTTATCTCTTTCCTAAACCTCTTAGTCATGAAAAAAAACATTCAACTTCAGATAACCCTTTAGCCCCTAAAAGCTTACTTACGTGATTTATGATTGACATTATATATAGTAGCCTCTGCATGACTATGTTGTCTACCCTATTAAAATCAAATGTGTAAAAGTCATGGTGCTTCCCTATAAATAGCTGTACTCCCGCATGCAACTTCCAACAGTTGAACTACATGTCATAGCTAGCCAATAATTAATCCATTATTTTTCTGCAATTAATGTAAGCCCCAACAATCAACCTGCAACACTTGTCCTAAAGTCATGATCACCTCTTACTGTAGTCCCTGCAGCGCTCACCTTCTCCATCTCCTCTCTACCTTCCTCCTTTACCACATAATATCTTTTGCCTTGTTCTGGAGTAACCGTCACCACAAGCAATAGCATTTTGTTTTGGCGAAGGAGATGCAACGCAAATAGCGTAATCCCCTTGCGCAAATGTAGTATTTTTAACTACAGTTCACAGCATGGACTTTCCGAGGTCATAATCTCAATTTAAACCCATAATACAAAATTTATTTTCTGTTCCTAAACTGTTCCGCATTACCCCTACCCTTACTCACAGTAGCGCACTCCTCCATTTTCCCTCATACCTCCCGCTATTTCTATGCTCCTAGATTCATTATCTCACCCTCAAAATGTATCCATCTACATATAATAAGTTTAAGCTTTGTTTTATGCCCAATATTCTCATTCATCTTGTACCAACACCCTCAAAAACGAACAGCATATAATATTTGAATTTAATCTTCCTATAATTAGACTATCCTACAGACAAATTATATCCCCACCACAACTTTAGAATCAGGTCTTAGAAATTCACTAGTAAACTATTTCTAGACAAATCCAATTAGTTATTAGAATCAGAATCAGAATCAGCTTTATTTGCCAGGTATACTTGCGTATACTAGGAATTTGTCTTCGGCTTGCTATACAACAGCCAAGTAGGTAACAGGTAAGCAGGTGTGTGTGTGTGTGTGTGTGTGTGTGTGTGTGTGTGTGTGTGTGTGTGTGTGGGGGGGGGGGGGGGGGGGGGGGGCAAGTAAAGTTACACAGATAGGTATACCGTAGGGACACAAGTTAGTTACATGTACGTCTAGTCAGTCAATGTTCAGGAGTTCAGCAGGCGGACCGCTTGGGGAAAGAAACTTTTGAGGCTTCTGGTGGATCTGGTGGGGACAGCCCTGTAACACCTGCCTGAAGGAAGCAAGTTAAACATGCTGTGGCCGGGGTGTAGCTGGTCTTTTACTATCTTCATTGCCCGCTTTTTAGCTCTGCGCAAGTACAGGTCCTGGACTGAGGGAAGGTCGGCCCGATGATCTTCTCTGCGGTTCTGACCACCTTTTGGAGCCTGCATCTGTCCCTCGCGCTGGCGGAGCTGTACCGTACGAGTATCGAGTAGCACAGTACCGACTCCACAATCGCGGAGTAGAAGAGGAGCAGAAGCTTCTGTGGGATGTTGAACTTCCTTAGTTGCCTGAGGAAGAACAACCTCTGCTGTGCTTTCCCAACAGTGGCGTCAGCGTTGGACCCCCATTTAAGGTCCCGGGAGATTGTGGTCCCTAGAAACTTGAAGGAGTCCACTAGCGATACCACACTGTCAGCAATCGTTAGCGGAGGTGCACTAGATGACTTCTTCCTGACGTCTACTATCATCTCGACAGTTTTGAGGGGGTTGAGCTCAAGGTTGTTGTGGATGCACCACTGGGCCAGCCGGTCTACTTCCCGTCTATAGGCCGATTCGTCCCCATCCTTGATGAGGCCAATGACGGTGGTGTCATCGGCGAATTTGATGATCCTTACTGATTGCGCCTCTGAGGTACAGTCATTTGTGTACAGGGAGAAGAGCAGGGGTGAGAGGACACAGCCCAGAGGGGCCCCTGTACTAATGGACCACGCTTGAGAGGTGAATTCCCCCGCTTTCACCACCTGTGTCCTATCTGTCAGGAAGTCTATTATCCAGGAACAGGTAGCTTCTGGGACCCCTAGGCGAAGTAATTTGGGGTGGAGGATGCTGGGGACGATTGTATTGTAGGCCGAGCTGAAATTGACAAACAGGACCCTCGCGTAGGTACCGGGAATGTCTAGGTGCTGTAGAATGTAGTGCAGGCCCAGGTTGACTGCATCCTCGACACACCGATTTGAGCGATAGGCGAACTGCAGGGGGTCCAGTTGGGGGCCAGTCACAGTTTTCAGGTGATTCAAAACCAGACGCTCGAACGTTTTCATGACCACAGACGTCAGTGCTATCGGCCTGTAGTCGTTCAGGTTCGTGATAGTGAGTTTCTTGGGGACCGGGACTATAGTAGACCTTTTGAGGCAGGAAGGGACATTCTGTAGCTCCAGCGATTTATTGAAGATCTTGGTGAATATGGGGGCGAGCTGACCCACACATGCTCTTGGTGTTATTATAAGGTATCATCTTAAAAAAACAATTCAAATCAACATGAATCTTGTCTCCTTTTTATCTGTGATCTAAACCCCTGACTCATAAAACACACATTCAACTCCAATCAACCCTTTTGCTAATAAAAGGTCACTAGATTTATGGCTGACTTTATCTTTCTTCTACACGACTATCTTCTATACCCTTTAAATCAAATGTGTCTAAGTAAAGGTTCTGAACTCTTAATAGCTGTAACTCTGCAGCCAACTCCCAACAGTTCAACTACATGCCACAGCTAACTTTAAATATTATAAGTTATTTTGCTGCTATTAATTCAAACTACAAACAGTGAACACTTTTACTCTATTTATCTTCACCCACATTCTTAGCATCACATATCTTATTCACCTCCGTCAACCCCTCCCCTTTGAACCTTTACTAGGACACATCATCCCTCAATATTAAATAATTATAAGTTTACATGTTTCCTATATTGTATGTCCCTCCACCACCATTGCCACCATTTGAAAATACCTCAATATTTTGCATGTCCTACAGTATTTACAAATTATTTAACTTATAAAAAAAATTCAAAAAATGTACCCACTTTAATACCATTATATTTATATATTTTTATTTTTGTAAAACACATTTTTCACATTGTATGTACCAAAAAAAACTTTGACATTCACCATAAATACCGAACAAATGAAAAAATAGAAAATTAAATATTTAGTATCTATTTTAAAGTTATTATGTAAGATAAAAAAGTCTCTCTAATTAAACCACCTGAAGTAAACTAAATCAGACCTAGAAATGTCAAACAATAATTTTAAATTGCTAAATCGTGTATCATTGTTCTTCTCAGTGTTTTGTCTTAGTTTACAATGTCTTACTATCCTTTGAGAATTTCCAAGAAGAATGTAAAATAAATAATTTGAAATATTTTTGTCCTGAACTAATTTTATATTTTGAAATGTGAAATTCTTCGAAAGGATTCCTTGTAGGCTGGGCCCTTGTACACTTGTGTCTTTCTCTCCACCCCGGACAGTCCAAGTCTCCTGGCCTGTGGCCGTAAGAAGTATCTTCTAACAGAGCTAGGGTGAGAAAAACATGTTAGATCACACAATCCTGACACCTGTGCCTCCAACACTGTCCCTATGTCAATGCATTGCCATTGAATGCTTCTGCTGCAAGTTACTGTCCCTAATGCCACCTAGAAAGTATCACCCAAACAAACCCAGCAATCCACTTTGCGATTACCAACTTAGTTCCACTCTCCAAGCTCTATGCCAGCTTCAGGTAAAGGATTCCTTGTAGGCTGGGCCCTTGTACGCTTGTGTCTTTCTCTCCACCCCGGACAGTCCAAGTCTCCTGGCCTGTGGCCTTAAGAAGTATCTTCTAACAGAGCTAGGGAGAGAAAAACATGTTAGATCACACAATCCTGACATCTGTGCCTCCAACACTGTCCCTATGTCAATGCATTGCCATTGAATGCCTCTGCTGCAAGTCACTGTCCCTAATGCCACCTAGGAAGTGTCACCCAAACAAACCCAGCAATCCACTTTGCACTTACCAACTTAGTTCCACTCTCCAAGCTCTATGCCAGCTTCAGGTAAAGGATTCCTTGTAGGCTGTTGTTGCTTAACATTTTTTTTTGTTTTTTTATTACGTTGATGTTCCTCAGGCTGTGTTGTTTATTTATTCTCCTCATGTTTTTTTATGTTTTTTTCATCATGTTGTGTCTCAATTTTTCATTTGGATACTCATGTTGCCATCATGTTTGTAGCACAAATTTTCAATGTTTTTGCTGGTCAGATTGCTTTGTTCCTTGATGCCACTCAGGTTGTGATGTTTCTGGCTGCTCCTGTTCACTAGTTTGCTGCTCTGGTTGAGCTCTTTCTGTGTGCTCCTCCTCTGGTATTTCCTGCACCGTTTGACGTCTTTCTTCTTCTTCAGCATATCTTCTGACCTGCCAATTCGCATATTCCAGTCTGGCACGCAGTTCCAAGAGCTCATTGTATGCTATTGATTCAGTATTTCCCGAGGTTGATGTTGATGGGTCAGTTGGTCTTTGCATGTTGGATTCCCATTGTGGAGGTACAGTTGTGTTCAATCATCTACCTTCTTCCGTCAACAGCTGCAGGGTGTTTGCTATCATGCGTGTGTTGGTCACTGACTCGTACTGGCTTAGCACCATCTGTTGTTTGTTTTCATGAACTTGTTGGCTCAGGGAAGTGCTCAAAGCTTGGTTTTGGGAAATATTATCAAAGAATGAACCTATTGCAAGCAGTGCATTTCCATGTGCGACCTGTGTTGTCCTTATTTGATTCAACGTCTGCTGCATCTGGTCATAATGATTGTCCAACCTCTGGACATCTTGTATCCTTCGTTGCTCCATACCTTTTAATGCTTCAAGGATTGTATCTAGGCTTGTGACAGTATCCAGAGCTGTTGCTTCCATCCCATGTGCCTCGGCAGATGTCTCCATCAATGCCATCTCCTGTGCCTCGCCTGGCGTCTCCCCTGCCTCGCCTGGCGTCTCCAGTGCCTCGCCTGGCATCTTCATTTCTATACTTATTTTTTTGGTCTTATCACCCTTTGTCGGTGTTGTGTCCTTGGTTTTTGTTTTCTTTGTTGTCGCTGTTTAAGAAATTTTATTTATATTATTTGATGTTAGTAAAATATTAATCAAAATAAAGAACGTAAAAATAAAACACAATGATAACAATAAATGCACCTAAGTTTACCTGTAGCACTTGCTCCGGGCATGTCTGCGTCTCTGACAAGCTGAAAGTAGTCCTGGAACTTTTTCTCCCATTCCTTATATAGCTTGTTTCCTTCTTGAATTTTCTTATTAGTCACCCTCCTGCAATCACGCAGCCTTTTCTTGCAACTTGCAACACTCCGTTTTGTAGTGCCAGCTGAAGAAACTTTGTTTGCTATCTGCTCCCACGTTGTATTCTTGAATTGGTGATGTACATTCCTTGCCTGTGTACCAAATAGTTGACAGGTTATTGTACTAACATGATCAATGAGAGCTTCTGTCTCCTCATCGGCGAATTTGGGGGCCTTGTACTGGTCCCTTCTCCTGCAGAATCATCTTCATCATGTGAACCTCCAGTCACATGCTCCTGTGGTCTTGATTCCTGGTCTTCCCCGCTAAGTGTACTTTGTGGCTGTGAACTTTCTTCTTCACCTGTGAAGGAGAGCAAACGTTGTCTACCTCTATCCTCAACCATTCCTAAGAAATTGTAAAGAAACCATGAATTATATTACCAAAATTTAATTTTTTTTCTTTGTACAAGTAATCTATAAAAACATGTACTTACAACAATTCTTAAATCTTATGTAAATATGCCTTAACAACAGTTATCTGCATAAAATTCATGTTTCACTGAATGCCTCAGTAAGAGTTTTGTCATACCTGTATGCATCAATATTACTATATATATATACATATATATATATATATATACACACATATATACGGGAAGTCCCACACTCTCACCCAACACAGGTAACGGCTGGGGTGCCAAATCAAAGTCTGATCCACTCAGATCCTGGTTCCTGCTTTGATGCTGACACTGTTGCTGCTGTTTTCTTGACTTTGCATTGATTGACTGGTAAATACCTTGAGAAAGGTCCGAATACAGGACTGAAACGTTGGTGAGCCCTTTTCTGTGTATACCTTGTTGGTGACATGAAGATTACATGGAACCAAGTGTTTTGAATAAATGACTTTATTACGTATACTATAACAAGTCTGGAGAGTGCTATCTTTCTCCACTGTTATGTGGAGAAACACTGTACTATATATACACACACATATATATATATATATACATAGATAGATAGATAGATAGATTACAAAAATTATAGACTGAACATAGAAATCATATTTTTGACACTTCTTTTAAATTTGCAAACAGTGCAAGGTGTCTTGTGTCCGTATATAAGCTATAAGGTATGTGTCAGATACACCTTAAACATAGTGGCCATATTTGCAGTTATATTATGGTTGATACAGTTGACATTTTTAAATTTTAATAACTCTGGAACAGTTTTGGATATTCAAGAAGGTGTGGTACCTTTACCAGCGGTTTTCAGTCTTTCATTGGACAATTCACTAACATAACAAACATCATTTATTTATTGAGGTTGTGAGAAGTGAGCTATCTGTGAGGAGTGCTTGATTAGCAAATTTTAAATAATAAATTAGGTGGCTTTGTGCTACAACCACACCACACTATTAGTGATGAGTGCAGACATTGCAACACACTTCTGGGGTTGCGAGTGCTGTTGTTTTATATTTTTATATATATAAATATATATATATATATATATATATATATAAAAATTACAATTCTGCACTCACCATAGCAAGCTCACTTATCATCACAACATCAATAAATACATGATGGGTCTGTGAATTGGCCAATGCACACACACATATATCTATATATATATATATCTATATCTATATACAGACACTCACTTTTGCAGAGAGTTTAAACGGCCGTCGGGCTGTAGTACTAGGATCATGTCCAGATGTTTTTTCTGTAAGGAATAAACCCCTTTTTTTCTTTTCATCATCAAAACGTGAATGCTGGTCTTTTTTTCTTTTCTTTTGCAAAAGTGAGTGTCTGTATCAATTTCCAGGACCCTGCACCACCATGTCAGTTTAATTAGATTTTTACTGAGTGCTGTCACTTTGCTGTTTTATATATATATATATATATATATATACATATACACATACACACACACACATCAATTAAAAAAATAATAATAAATACAGATCTAAAGGAAGGAAAATAAGAAATTCCTATACCCTATCAGTAATACAATAAACTTAGTCGTCAAATGTATATAGACACATTAATTGTAACCGCACATTGATATGGGACAAAAAATATCTAGAATAAAACATGATCAACATTATCATTAATATAACCATATAAGTTATTTTTAATTAATAAAATGTGTATTAACTGACAAAAAATCATAAAGCTGGTATTATCAGAGATTGCAAACACAAGATCAATAAAAGTAGAATCTAATTTTTTCCAGTTCAAACATTAAAATAAAATTAAAAAAATGTAATGAAAATAGTAAGGACAACCATTATATTAACAATTTTTTAATTTGCTTGTGTTTAACAAACACGTGTGCCTTTCATAAAGCACTAAAAAATCTCCAAAAAGATTTGTAAACCATGGTTAAACAAACACTAGTTGTTTTACATTTAATAATTTTGGAATATTTTATTCAAGGTAATGTTGTTTTGGAAGGTATAATGACCATATCTCAAGACGTCACCATCGCACAATCAGCACACATGGCGCTGTGCTGAGCGGTGTGAAATATGTGTGGGGACCGGTTAAAGCAGCACACATCTCTCGCCGGATATGTCCTTGAATTAGAGACAAACTTACGTTTGGAAGGTACAGGAAGTTCAAAGACGCGTCAAAGCAGAAATTGATCGGTCAAATGAAGCAAGATGAGTGTTGATCACTATTACTTTCTTCATCCGATTTTGAAAGCCAATTCCAACATGCAGTCACTGTCAGTGTCAGGATCAGAGAAAGGAAAATGGCGATTGAGCTAGGGCGGTACTTACAAATTTATACAAAAAAAAAAGTGCGGGAAAATTAATACAGTAGCATTTCTTGAAATACTCTGCTGGGATTGGTTTAGGAAAATGCACCACTAAATGTAATTAGAGGTTGAACACTCTACGTAATCAGAGGAGGAACTTTGACAAGAAGGGGGAGTGAACCTGCTTTATGATAATTTTTCATATAGTTAATCACAGATGTGTTTTAGACTATTTTTGGTCTATTGTGCTATAATAAAATCTTTCAGGAGGAACACCATTTTTTTACTATAATTATAGAGACAGTGTGGTGAGGTGAGATTGAATATGGTGCAGCTTTACATTTGCGCGCTTGAATGTAGCCTCGCTGACCGATGTGGCTGGGACCTGTAGTTCCACGGTTGAAAGTTGCAACGTTGGTTATGCGATTAGCCTAGGCGCGTCTTATCATAGACCCCATGCTATTGATGGGGTGACGATGGGTGCGTCCAACACAGGGCGCCCAGAAACAGCCAAGTTAAGGGAGAGAGGGTTGAATGAAGTGAACGGGTTTGCTGTAGGGTCTGGGGGGAGGTGTGTGTGGGGGGTTGTTTGTGCGCTTGAATGTAGCCTCGCTGACCGATGTGGCTGGGACCTGTAGTTCCACAGTTGAAAGTTGCGACGTTGGTTATGCGATTAGCCTAGGCGCGTCTTATCATAGACCCCATGCTCTTGATGGGATGACGATGGGTGCGTCCAACACAGGGCGCCCAGAAACAGCCATGTTAAGGAAGAGAGGGTTGAATGAAGTGAACGGGTTCGCTGTAGGGTCTGGGGGTAGGTGTGTGTGTGGGGGGGGGGGGGTTGTTTGTTCGCTTGAATGTAGCCTCGCTGACCGATGTGGCTGGGACCTGTAGTTCCACGGTTGAAAGTTGCGCAGTTGGCTATGCTATTAGCCTAAGCGCGTCTTATCATAGACCCCATGCTATTGATGGGGTGACGATGGGTGCGTCCAACACAGGGCGTCCAGAAACAGCCATGTTAAGGGAGAGAGGGTTGAATGAAGTGAACGGGTGTGCTGTAGGGTCTGGGTGGAGGTGTGGTGGGGGGCGCATCACTTTAGGCACGACACATGTATGATGTCTGTATACTGCCTGTATTCTTCACATAACGTAATGATATATATTATGCACATATACTAAGAATTTCCATCTACCATTTTTAAAATAACTATTTCCTATCTAAACGTTGCATACTTTAAGCGCCACACCCGTTTTTTGAATCGTAAAATGTTATTGGTCATGATATTGTAATCTTCGGACTGAACTCCTCCCATTTATAAACACTTATATACAAAGGTTCACGGAATGTGGATACAGAACGTACTTGGATTCAGGATTTGCGGAAGATATATTTGCTTTTATCGCTTTTTCATTCTGGAAATCTTTGCGTTTAGAATTTGATAATGGCTGATCAGGCTTGCAGATTAGTACAATCTCAGAGAGGATTTGTTTTAAATGTGGATGGCTATCTTCTAGCAAAAAACAAGCAGCGGGGAGCCACTTTTTATTGGCAGTGTACTGAAAGAAAAAGTGGACCTTGTGGATCTTATGCCAAAACCTCTTTAGTGGGCAGAGAACATCGTCTGCAAAGTCATTCGGAACATACACATCCACCAAAACCTGACAAAACAGACATCGCCATTGCAAAAGCTGCAATAAAACAAAAGGCACGTACTACTAATGACCCTCCTTCAGCAATCATTCAAAGCGTAACAGCGGATATGCCCTCATGCAGTGCTGTGAGTTTGCCCAATAGGGAATCTCTTCGGAATATGGTAAAGAGGACTAGGAGAGAAAACTGTCCTCCAGAACCCACACTTCATTAGATGAAAATCAAATACCATCTAATTTCGCTGATATCAACGGAATGAAGTTTTTGGGAAGGGACAGTTCTTTTCATAACGATAGAACACTGCTGTTCAGCACAAAGGGCAACCTGCAGAAGCTACAAGAGTCTCCATATTGGGTGATGTATGGCACCTTTAAGACTTGCCCAACATTATTCCAATAAATATATACCATCCATGGTTTGGTTGGCACAAATGTTGATACCCAACGGTTATTGCCACTAGTGTATGGTCTCCTAAGCAGCAAAACAGAGGAATGTTATTTACGCTTTTTTGAGGATCTTCAGGACTATGCCTCTGATTTTAACATAGATTTTGCACCATTATTCATTCTGTCTGACTTTGAAATTGCTGCTATTCAGGCAGCCAAACGCATCTTTCCAGCCTCTACCCATAAATGTTGCCTTTTTCACTTGGGACAAAATATTTGGAGGAAGATACAGAGTTCGGGATTGGCATCCCAATATGGCAGAATGATTTTAACCCTAAATTAAGACATCTTCAGGCATTGTCCTTTCTACCTACTGATGAAATCCCTGCTGCTTTTGAAATTTTAAAAGCAGAAATGCCTGCCAATGCTGCACCAGTCATGACTTACTTTGAGGAGACTTATGTATTGGGTCAGATAAGAGACCATACACGAAGCCAAGGCAGAGTTCCTCCACTGTTCCCACCTTCTATGTGGTCTGTGAATGAAAATATAATAGGTGGAATACCAAGAACCCAAAACAGACTGGAGGGTTGGCATAGACAATGGAACATGCTCCTTGGTGAAAAGAAGTGTGGAATGCACGCTCTGTTTGTAACAAATTAACATCCATCCATGACCTCTTCATATCCAACAACATCAATCTACTGGCTATAACAGAAACCTGGCTCACGCAATCTGACACAGCCTCCCCTGCAGCACTGGCACATGGTGGTCTCCACTTTACACACACCTCCAGACCCGATAACCATAAAGCAGGAGGAGTTGGACTTTTACTTTCCCAATCCTTTGTATACACTGTTCTACCACAGGTTCCATCACTCACATTAACATCATTTGAAGTACATTCCATTAGGGTTTACTCTCCTTTCTCTCTGCGTGTTGCAGCTATCTACCGCCCACCTGGGCATCCAAAACAATTTTTGGAAGATTTTTCTGCCTGGTTCCCTCACTTCCTATCCTCTGACATCTCCACCATCCATCATGGGTGATTTCAATATTGCTATTGATTGTCCAAAATCTGCTGCGCACGCCTCCAAACTACTCTTTCTAACCTCCTCTCTTGGCCTCTCCCAATGGACTGACTCCTCTACTCATCAGGCGGGCCACTGCCTTGATCTAGTATTCACCAGACTATGCTCCATCTCTGAACTCACTAACACTCCTTTCCCCCTCTCAGACCACAACCTTATCACCTGCATGCTCTCCTCTGTTAATTCAAACCCTGTGTTGCTGAAGTCCTCCAATCTTCCTCAAACCCGCAGAAATATTAACACAATTAATCTTCAAGAACTTTCCACTTCACTCCAACAACTGCTTTCACCTATTTCTGCATTCACCTCTCCTGAGATGGCTGTATCACACCTTAATGAGACTCTAGAACTAGCCCTTGATGAAGTGGCTCCAGCTACCCATCACACTCCACGTAGACCTAGATGTCAACCATGGCACTCCAAATTAACAAGACAACTACAAAAACTCTCACGAAAACTTGAACGTCAGTGGCGTAAATCTCGGATTTCAAGTGACTTCCTCACATATAAGACTGTCTACCATTCTTATAAAAATTCCCCGGACACTGCCAAACAAACATATTTCCAAACTCTTATCTCTGCTCAAGCCTCTAACCCCAAACGACTCTTTAATACATTTAAAACACTTCTGAATCCTCCCGCACCTACCCCACCCGCCACTATCAAGGCACAGGATCTTGCTTCCTACTTCAAGGAGAAGATTGATTAGATCCGAGATGAAATGGTATGCTCTTCGGCAGCCAGTGACCTGCTCCGTTCTTTACCTGAACCCTCTGGCACTCTTTCTTCATTTGATCCCACAAATGAAGATGAAGTATCATCACTCATCTCATCCTGCTTCTCTACTACCTCTCCTCTTGATCCTTTACCCTCACAAATAAGTAAAGCTCTGTCTCTGTTGCTCATCCCTACCTTAACTAACACCTGTAATCTCTCTCTCTCTACTGGTATTTTTCCTTCACTCTTCAAGCATGCAGTGATTACTCCCATTTAAAAAAAACAAAATTCTGACCATAATGCTCTCTCAAACTACTGCCCTATCTCTCAGCTCCCTTGTCTCTCTAAGCTACTTGAGAGACTTGCCTACACTCGACTCACACACTTTCTTAACTCATACACTTTGTTGGACCCACTTCAGTCAGGCTTCCGTTCCCAACATTCCACAGAGACAGCACTGACTAAAGTGGTTAATGATTAGATCACTACGAAGTCTAAAGGCCACTACTCACTACTTATTCTTCTAGATCTATCTGCTGCATTTGACACTGTAGACCACTCTCTTCTCATACAGACACTACAATCCCTAGGTCTTAAAGACACAGCCCTTTCTTGGTTCCTATCGTACCTATCTAATCGCTCCTTCAGTGTTCGCTTCTCTGAATCTACCTCCTCTTCGCTACCTCTTTCAGTTGGAGTACCGCAAGGCTCAGTCTTGGGTCCTCTGCTTTTCTCTATCTATACCTCATCTCTTGGTAAACTAATCAGCTCTTTTGGTTTTCAGTACAGGTACACCACCGATTTTCCGGCAACCGATGATCCGGAACCTCTTTTAATCCGGACAATTTTGATTTGTCCGGATTAAAGGGGGTTAGGGACATCCTTTAATCCGGAACATTTTCTGCGCATGGGCGTAACACGCAATATGCGCAAGTGTCAGTGGGTACAGCTTCCACGGACACTGCAGGTGACACAGCAAGCATCAGTGGGGCTGTTATGGCGTCCAAGGTCACAGCAAGTACCGCACATGGGCGGAACACACAGCCTGAGCCTAATACCTGTTTTGCTTATAAACAGTTTTGCATACACTACTGTGTTTATTCATTAATTAATATTATACTGTAGCATATATTTTTACTATTTATTACTTTAGAAATGTTCTGAAGGTGCAAAATTAGTTTCCACCGTTAATCCGGCAAAATCGATAATCCGGCACGGCACTGGAACCGAGGATGCCGGAAAATCGGTGGTGTACCTGTATCATCTGTACGCAGATGATACTCAAATCTACCTATCCTCCCCTGACTTGTTCCAATCTGTACTGGACCGTGTCACTGAATGCCTTTCTGCCATTTCATCCTGGATGACATCTCGCCACCTCAAACTGAATATTTCAAAGACAGAGTTAATTATATTTCCACCGGCCAATAGTAGGTACCAACCTGATATCTCTATCACTGTTGAAAACTCGACTATCTACCCTACCCCACAAGCTCGCTGCCTAGGTGTCATCCTTGACTCTGATCTGTCCTTTGTTCCCCACATTCAATCTGTCTCAAGATCATGTTACATGCATCTAAAAAACATATCCAAAATACAACCATACCTTACACAAGACACTGCTAAAACTCTAATCCACGCTCTCATTATCTCCCGCATTGATTATTGCAATAGTCTCCTAACTGGTCTTCCCAAAACGAGACTCTCACCACTACAATCCATTCTGAATGCAGCGGCGAGGCTTATCTTCCTCGCTAGACGTTCATCGTCTGCAGATCCACTCTGTCAGTCCCTCCATTGGTTACCTGTACTCTACCGCATTCAATATAAAATACTTTTACTCACACACAAGGCCATTAACCAAACTACACCAACGTACATCACTTCGCTTATCACAAAATATCTCCCAATCCGACCTCTTCGCTCTTCACAAGACCTGCGTCTCTCATCCACACTCATTACTCGCTCCCACTCACGACTGCAGGACTTTCATCGGGCTGCACCCACTCTGTGGAATGCCCTACCACGCACAATAAGACTCTCCTCTAGTCTCCAAACCTTCAAGCGTTCCCTGAAAACTCACCTCTTTAGGCAAGCGTATCAAATTCCAGAACCGCCTAGATAACTTTCATAAACCTTCCTATCAAATTGCATCCACTCTGTACAGTCCACACATATTATCACATGTCTTCTCATTCTATGCAATAGATAGGCATATGTACACAAGGAAAGGTGCTCTTTCCCTATAGATTGTAAGCTTGCGAGCAGGGCCTTCCTACCTCTATGACTGTTATCACCCAGTTTGTTATTGTTATTGTTATTTCAAATTGTAAAGCGCAACGGAATTTGCTGCGCTATATAAGAAACTGTTAATAAATAAATAAACAATAAAATAAGTGTGGAGTGTTTAAAATAATCAATTTTTTCCAAAAGGAGCAGCAAGTGACTATTAGACATATAGAAAGAGTCACTGCAAATGTCTTAAAAACACCTACAAAGCATGACACACAAGATCATGAGGAGGCACTAATGAGATGTATGGCACAAAAAGATACCGTTGAGGTTATGGAATTTCTGCGTGGGATTGCATTCCATATGCATTAATTTTAAACACCAACTATTTGTCTCATAATTTCTTTCCACATTGGTTAAATTAGGATTGTGAAATTATTTCACTAAGTTTGGGTTAATAGTTTTGAAGACTTATTTAAGTCGATGTTCCAGTTATTTTACCTTTTCAAAAATTCTATTTAGTGGATTTGGATCATTACTATCTGTTTAATGGTAAATTCATAATTAAAAGTTAAATCTTTACAACCTAATTCTAATAACTTTTAATGTCATTTCAGTACTAATTGAGACTATACTTTGTTTTTAATAATTACTAAAAAATTATTTGTTTTTTTCAGGACATGTTTTAATTAAAAATCTATTATTATATTTTACTATTACTGTTAGAGAGAGTAAATTTATGATTATATGACAAAATAAACAATATGTGTAAACTAATTTGCATCAAAAAATCATTATATTAAATAGGCATAGTTTATTTTTTATAATATTTATTTTGTGTATTATTAACTTCACTTTAATGATTGTTAAAGTTTTTTGATACTTCATATTAGATTGTTTTATTATATAGATATTATCATTAAAACACAGATACTATAAAGAATCAGATTTTAATACTTATTAAGTAAGTTTGGGTATTCCTTTTTATTTAGAATTTAATTAATAAACTTCACACATAATAAATATGTAGTTCATACAATCTTTCTATTGTAATCCAAAGGTTTTTTTTAAATGCACAGTATTATATAAATGAATGAATTAGATATGATAACATTTGACAAATAATTAAAATAGTTCTCTTTTTATCCATAGATATGTTAAGAGAAAAGTTGAAAATAAATATTAAATAAAATATATTATAATAAAAATGGAGATTTTTCAAAACAACATATATTATGCATTGGTAAGGCTAATGTATATATGTGCTAATTTTGCTTTTCATTAGAAATTTTAATTTAAGATATATTTTTTATTATGGTTACAAATAGTTAATTGCTGTATGCTTCGTGATAACAAGTTTTTTCTGATGCTGACTCTTGTTCTTCTCTTTTTTCTTACAGAGAATCTCTACATATTGAGAAAAAAATTCAATATGTTCAGTTTTAATAAAGATATCTTAAAAACAATATAATAATGTTTGGTTTTGGTTATTAGGAAACTTAGAAAACGAAATACATTTTTTATTAATTTAACAAAATGTATAGAAATGTATAGGGGAGGCAGGGAGCGGAATATGAATGTTACTAATTATTAAAGTTTATGTGTGGGGGTGGAGCTTGAATTTCATCTTTCTATAATTACAATATAGATAGGTCTGACTATTTAGCAACATATAAATTAAATAGTATATGGAGTTTACTCACATATAAAAAAAAGGCAAAGAATAATGACGCCGTGACTGAGTGTACAGGGGTGGTTAGGAGAACTACATGTTTCAGGATAGATGATAAGTGCCTGTGTTGAAATCATTAAACAAGCACAGTGTACATGTTCACTATTTTATTGATGCTCTGGTGTGGCGGGGTGAACCATACCCCCCCCCACACACACACACACACACACCCCTCAGTAGCTATTGCTGGCGACGGGGGGCCGTCCAAGATGAGACGCTATGAGTCCCGTCCACCCGCAATAGCTATTGAGAGCGTTGCGTCCAGGTATGGTGGCGACGCCGTGACTGAGTGTACAGGGGTGGTTAGGAGAACTACAAGTCTCAGGACAGATGATAAGGGCCTGTGTTGAAATCATTAAACAAGCACAGTGTACATGTTCACTATTTTATTGATGCTCTGGTGTGGCGGGGAGAACCATACACCTCCACCCACACCCCTCAGTAGCTATTGCTGGCGACGGGGGGTCGTCCAAGACGAGAAGCTATGAGTCCCGTCCACCCGCAATAGCAATTGAGAGTGTTGCATCCAGGTATGGTGGCGACGCCGTGACTGAGTGTACAGGGGTGGTTAGGAGAACTACATGTCTCAGGACAGGTGATAAAGGCCTGTGTTGAAATCATTAAACATGCAGAGTGTACATGTTCACTATTTTATTAATGCTCTGGTGTGGCGGAGTGAACCATATCCCCACACACACACCCCTCAGTAGCTATTGCTGGCGACGGGGGGCCGTCCAAGACGAGACGCTATGAGTCCCGTCCACCCGCAGTAGCTATTGAGAGCGTTGCGTCCAGGTATGGTGACGACGCCGTGACTGAGTGTACAGGGGTGGTTAGGAGAACTACATGTCTCAGGACAGATGATAAGGGCCTGTGTTGAAATCATTAAACATGCAGAGTGTACATGTTCACTATTTTATTGATGCTCTGGTGTGGCGGGGTGAACCATACCCCCCCCCCCACACACACACACACACAGACACACCCCTCAGTAGCTATTGCTGGCGACGGGGGGCCGTCCAAGACGAGATGCTATGAGTCCCGTCCACCCGCAATAGCTATTGAGAGCGTTGCGTCCAGGTATGTTGGCGACGCCGTGACTGAGTGTACAGGGGTGGTTAGGGGAACTACAAGTCTCAGGACAGATGCATTTGCGTTATCACTTTATTTCACCGTATTCATGTTTCACTTAATTTAAAAATAGGACAGGTGAACATTGAGGGCTTTCCAATTAATTATTTTAATGCACAGAAATGTCATCATGCAACACAAATAAAGAAAGAATATATGTGGATCATGATAAGCAGGTCTAATAATTCACTGGACACTTATACAGGTTGAGTATCCCATATCCATATATTCCGAAATACGGAATATTCCGAAATACGGACTTTTTTGAGTGAGAGTGAGAATGAAACCTTTGTTTTTTGATGGCTCAATGTACACAAACTTTGTTTAATACACAAAGTTATTAAAAATACTGTATTAAATGACCTTCAGGCTGTGTATATAAGGTGTATATGAAACATAAATGAATTGTGTGAATGTAGACACACTTTGTTTAATGCACAAAGTTATAAAAAATATTGGCGAAAATTACCTTCAGGCTGTGTGTATAAGGTGTATATGTAACATAATTGCATTCTGTGCTTAGATTTAGGTCCCATCACCTTGATATCTCATTATGGTATGCAATTATTCCAAAATACGGAAAAATCCGATATCCAAAATACCTCTGGTCCCAAGCATTTTGGATAAGGGATACTCAACCTGTATAAGGAACTGGGGAATAGTTCTAACACAATATTATATGTAAATTATCATGAACTGTCACATTAGAATTAAATTGATTTTATTAAATCATAGGGGATATATGTCCTATAAGAAAATACTTACCATGCAATTCATCAGTGTTACGTATTGGTGACCTAGGATGGATCTATATTATGGGGTATATGCAATTGCGGTCGAATTCCCGAAATTGTCGAATTTCGGGTCATTTTCGACCAAAAAAAAAAATCGCCTATGCAATTCAGTGCTTTCCGACCAAAAAACGGACTTTCAAAATTCGACTTTTTGAAATTCGACTTTTTGCAAATTCGACTTTTCTGCAATGATACAAGTGCTGCAATTCGACCAAAGCATATTCAATTCAAGTTTGGAAATTCGACAGCAGTGCTTTTAGACAGCAAATTCGTCATTTTCAATCCGCCACACTTTGGAGGGTGAAAACAAATAAAAAAATTTTAAACATGTTTTTTTTGGGGGGAATAGCAGATCTATTTATATCAGAAGGGATTAGGTACTTTTTTTTTTTTTTGGGAGGCACAAATATTATTTATATATTTTTTAAAATATTATTTTTTATTTTTTTTTATGCTGGAACGGTGAAATCATAAAAAAAAATGGCGTGGGGTCCCCCCTCCAAAGCATAACCAGCCTCGGGCTCTTCGAGCTGGTCCTGGTTCTAAAAATGCGGGGAAAAAATTGACAGGGGATCCCCCGTATTTTTAAAACCAGCACCGGGCTCTGCGCCTGGTGCTGGTGCCAAAAATACGGGGGACAAAAAGAGTAGGGGTCCCCCGTATTTTTAACACCAGCATCGGGCTCCACTAGCTGGACAGATAATGCCACAGCCGGGGGTCACTTTTATGCCGTGCCCTGCGGCCGTGGCATTAAATATCCAACTAGTCACCCCTGGCCGGGGTACCCTGGGGGAGTGGGGACCCCTTCAATCAAGGGGTCCCCCCCCAGCCACCCAAGGGCCAGGGGTGAAGCCCGAGGCTGTCCCCCCCCATCCAATGGGCTGCAGATGGGGGGGCTGATAGCCTTTTGTGATAATAAAAAGATATTGTTTTTTCCAGTAGTACTACAAGTCCCAGCAAGCCTCCCCCGCAAGCTGGTACTTGGAGAACCACAAGTACCAGCATGCGGGAGAAAAACGGGCCCGCTGGTACCTGTAGTACTACTGGGAAAAAAATACCCAAATAAAAACAGGACACACACACCGTCGACAGTAAAACTTTATTTCATACGTCGACACACACATACTTACCTATGTTCACAAGCCGACATCGGTCCTCTTCTCCATGTAGAATCCACGGATACCTGAAAAGAAAAGATCAATATACTCACCTCAGCCATGGTCCAGAGATAAATCCACGTACTTGGCAAAAAAACAAACCGAACACCCGCTCCATGCCGGACTGAAAGGGGTCCCATGCTGACACATGGGACACCTTTCCACGAATGAGACCTGTCAGTGACAGCTGTCACAGAAAGGTCTCTAAGCCAATCAGGAAGCGCAACTTCGTTGCGCTCACCTGATTGGCTGTTCGCTGTCTGTACTGTGACAGCACATCGCAAAGCCGCTCCATTACTTTCAATGGTGGGAACTTAGCGGCTAGCGGTAAGGTCACCCGCCGGTCAGCGGCTGACCGGCGGGTGACCCCACCGCTACCCGCAAAGTTCCCACCATTGAAAGTAATGGAGAGGCTTTGCGGTGTGCTGTCACAGTACAGACAGCGCACAG
Source organism: Pseudophryne corroboree (assembly GCF_028390025.1). Classification (NCBI taxonomy): domain Eukaryota; kingdom Metazoa; phylum Chordata; class Amphibia; order Anura; family Myobatrachidae; genus Pseudophryne; species Pseudophryne corroboree. The sequence goes on along the minus strand of NC_086445.1, from coordinate 453,465,788 downwards.
CCAATCAGGTGAGCGCCACGGAAGTAGCGCTTCCTGATTGGCTGAAGGGACGTCAGTGACAGGAGTCACGTGATGTCCCGGCATTCGGGAGAAAGGGGTCTGATGTGAAAACATTGGACCCCTTTCTAGTCCGGTATGGAGCGGGTTTTTGCTGGGGGTTTTTTTTAAACAAGTACGTGGATTTTACTCTCTGGACGTGGATTTATCTCTGGACGCTGGAAGGTGAGTATAATTTTTTCACAGGTACCCTCGGATCGTCGGAGACCGTGGCAGTCGGCGTGTCAACATAGGTAAGTATGTGTGTGTCGGTAGTGTGTAATAAAGTTTTACTATCAAGGTGTGTGTGTCCTGTTTTTATTTGGGTATTTTTTTCCCAGTAGTACTACAGGTACCAGCGGACCCGTTTTTCTCCCGCATGCTGGTACTTGTGGTTCTCCAAGTACCAGCTTGCGGGGGAGGCTTGCTGGGACTTGTAGTACTGATGGAAAAAACAATATCTTTTTATTATCACAAAAGGCTATCAGCCCCCCCATCCGCAGCCCATTGGATGGGGGGGGACAGCCTCGGGCTTCACCCCTGGCCCTTGGGTGGCTGGGGGGGGGGACCCCTTGATTGAAGGGGTCCCCACTCCCCCAGGGTACCCCGGCCAGGGGTGACTAGTTGGATATTTAATGCCACGGCCGCAGGGCACGGCATAAAAGTGACCCCCGGCTGTGGCATTATCTGTCCAGCTAGTGGAGCCCGATGCTGGTGTTAAAAATACGGGGGACCCCTACTCTTTTTGTCCCCCGTATTTTTGGCACCAGCACCAGGCGCAGAGCCCGGTGCTGGTTTTAAAAATACGGGGGATCCCTGGCCAATTTTTCCCCTGCATTTTTAGAACCAGGACCAGCTCGATGAGCCCGAGGCTGGTTATGCTTTGGAGGGGGGACCCCACGCCATTTTTTTTTCGGGTTTTTCACGTTTTTTTACCGTTTTTTAAAATCGCGGCAAAATCCGCCAAATCGGCCGATTTTCGCCCGCGACTCTGGCGAATCCGTTTTTCATTGAATATGGTGAATTCCGGAAGCCACCTTCCGGGATTCACCTGTCGAATTGAGTCGAATTAAAAAACGGCGAAAATTGCCGCGAATTCGACCGCAATTGCATATACCCCTATGGGGTATATGCAATTGCGGTCGAATTCGCGGCAATTTTCGCCGTTTTTTAATTCGACTCAATTCGACAGGTGAATCCCGGAAGGTGGCTTCCGGAATTCACCATATTCAATGAAAAACGGATTCGCCAGAGTCGCGGGCGAAAATCGGCCGATTTGGCGGATTTTGCCGCGATTTAAAAAAACGGTAAAAAAACGTGAAAAACCCGGAAAAAAAATGGCGTGGGGTCCCCCCTCCAAAGCATAACCAGCCTCGGGCTCATCGAGCTGGTCCTGGTTCTAAAAATGCAGGGGAAAAATTGGCCAGGGATCCCCCGTATTTTTAAAACCAGCACCGGGCTCTGCGCCTGGTGCTGGTGCCAAAAATACGGGGGACAAAAAGAGTAGGGGTCCCCCGTATTTTTAACACCAGCATCGGGCTCCACTAGCTGGACAGATAATGCCACAGCCGGGGGTCACTTTTATGCCGTGCCCTGCGGCCGTGGCATTAAATATCCAACTAGTCACCCCTGGCCGGGGTACCCTGGGGGAGTGGGGACCCCTTCAATCAAGGGGTCCCCCCCCCCAGCCACCCAAGGGCCAGGGGTGAAGCCCGAGGCTGTCCCCCCCCATCCAATGGGCTGCGGATGGGGGGGCTGATAGCCTTTTGTGATAATAAAAAGATATTGTTTTTTCCAGCAGTACTACAAGTCCCAGCAAGCCTCCCCCGCAAGCTGGTACTTGGAGAACCACAAGTACCAGCATGCGGGAGAAAAACGGGTCCGCTGGTACCTGTAGTACTACTGGGGAAAAAATACCCAAATAAAAACAGGACACACACACCTTGATAGTAAAACTTTATTACACACTACCGACACACACATACTTACCTAAGTTGACACGCCGACTGCCACGGTCTCCGACGATCCGAGGGTACCTGTGAAAAAATTATACTCACCTTCCAGCGTCCAGAGATAAATCCACGTCCAGAGAGTAAAATCCACGTACTTGTTTAAAAAAAAAAACACGCAAAAACCCGCTCCATACCGGACTAGAAAGGGGTCCAATGTTTTCACATCAGACCCCTTTCTCCCGAATGCCGGGACATCACGTGACTCCTGTCACTGACGTCCCTTCAGCCAATCAGGAAGCGCTACTTCCGTGGCGCTCACCTGATTGGCTGTGCGCTGTCTGTACTGTGACAGCACATCGCAGAGCCGCTCCATTACTTTCAATGGTGGGAACTTTGCGGGTAGCGGTGGGGTCACCCGCCGGTCAGCCGCTGACCGGCGGGTGACCTTACCGCTAGCCGCTAAGTTCCCACCATTGAAAGTAATGGAGCGGCTTTGCGATGTGCTGTCACAGTACAGACAGCGAACAGCCAATCAGGTGAGCGCAACGAAGTTGCGCTTCCTGATTGGCTTAGAGACCTTTCTGTGACAGCTGTCACTGACAGGTCTCATTCGTGGAAAGGTGTCCCATGTGTCAGCATGGGACCCCTTTCAGTCCGTCATGGAGCGGGTGTTCGGTTTGTTTTTTTGCCAAGTACGTGGATTTATCTCTGGACCATGGCTGAGGTGAGTATATTGATCTTTTCTTTTCAGGTATCCGTGGATTCTACATGGAGAAGAGGACCGATGTCGGCGTGTGAACATAGGTAAGTATGTGTGTGTCGACGTATGAAATAAAGTTTTACTGTCGACGGTGTGTGTGTCCTGTTTTTATTTGGGTATTTTTTTCCCAGTAGTACTACAGGTACCAGCGGGCCCGTTTTTCTCCCGCATGCTGGTACTTGTGGTTCTCCAAGTACCAGCTTGCGGGGGAGGCTTGCTGGGACTTGTAGTACTACTGGAAAAAACAATATCTTTTTATTATCACAAAAGGCTATCAGCCCCCCATCTGCAGCCCATTGGATGGGGGGGACAGCCTCGGGCTTCACCCCTGGCCCTTGGGTGGCTGGGGGGGGACCCCTTGATTGAAGGGGTCCCCACTCCCCCAGGGTACCCCGGCCAGGGGTGACTAGTTGGATATTTAATGCCACGGCCGCAGGGCACGGCATAAAAGTGACCCCCGGCTGTGGCATTATCTGTCCAGCTAGTGGAGCCCGATGCTGGTGTTAAAAATACGGGGGACCCCTACTCTTTTTGTCCCCCGTATTTTTGGCACCAGCACCAGGCGCAGAGCCCGGTGCTGGTTTTAAAAATACGGGGGATCCCCTGTCAATTTTTCCCCCGCATTTTTAGAACCAGGACCAGCTCGAAGAGCCCGAGGCTGGTTATGCTTTGGAGGGGGGACCCCACGCCATTTTTTTTTATGATTTCACCGTTCCAGCATTAAAAAAAAAAAAAAATAATAATAATATTTTAAAAAATATATAAATAATATTTGTGCCTCCCAAAAAAAAAAAAAAAGTACCTAATCCCTTCTAATATAAATAGATCTGCTATTCCCCCCCAAAAAAACACAAAAAAAAACATGTTTAAAATTTTTTTATTTGTTTTCACCCTCCAAAGTGTGGCGGATTGAAAATGACGAATTTGCTGTCTAAAAGCACTGCTGTCGAATTTCCAAACTTGAATTGAATATGCTTTGGTCGAATTGCAGCACTTGTATCATTGCAGAAAAGTCGAATTTGCAAAAAGTCGAATTTCAAAAAGTCGAATTTTGAAAGTCCGTTTTTTGGTCGGAAAGCACTGAATTGCATAGGCGATTTTTTTTTTTGGTCGAAAATGACCCGAAATTCGACAATTTCGGGAATTCGACCGCAATTGCATATACCCCTATACCTTCTATTTTATGAAAAGAGTATATTCACCTATAAAATGCTTATAATCAAACGTCTACAGAGATCTCTACTATATTGAGCCCAACACAGCATGTTTTTTGGACATCTCGAGGGACAGACATAAAAGGTAAACAAAACAATCGGTACTCGATTGGAATGTCTGGATTCTCTCTATAGATATAATATCAAAATGTAGGATATAGCCACTTATTAAAACCTTCAGCACCCGCATTGAGGGTATGAGACCCACTTATAAATAAGTCGACACCCATTAAATAGAGCACACCTATTGGAAATATCATAGGAGAACCGAGTTTTAGAGAAAGGATACTCGGCAATTGATTATAAGGTCTGGATCGGACTTAGGAGGGGTTTATATTATACCTTCAAATTTATGAAAAGAGTATATTCAACTGTAAGATTCTTAGGATCAAACATCTACAGAGACCTCTACTATATTGAGCCCAACACAGCATGTTCTTTGGACATCTTGTAGGATAGATACAAAAGGTAAACAAACAATCGGTACTCGATTGGAATGCCTGGATTCTCTATATAGACAAAATATAAAAAATGTAGGATACATCCCCTTATTAAAACCTCCAGCACTCGCATAGAGGGTATGAGACCCACTTATAAATAAGTTAACACCCATTAACTAGAGCACACTTATTGGAAATATCATAAGAGAACCGAGTTTTAGAGAGAGGACATTCGGCAATCGATTACAAGGTCTGGATCGGACCTCCGTGAATTTGAAAACCACGTGACCGGAGGGAATGCCGAACAACATAGCAATGAAGCACCACACACGTCACCTAGTAGCATGGTGGGGATTGGTGCCAGATTGGTGTGCACCAGTATATAAGTCAGATCCTGAAGGCAATCTGGTTAGCCTAAAGGTGTGTACACACGGTGAGATCCTTGCTATGTCCTATTTTTACTTGCGATTTCCCTTGAACTCCCCGGAGGCCAGATAGGACAAATTTTGACTAACTTTTCTTGAGATATGGACTATGTGTGCTTACGATTTTGGCTTATGTGAGATTTTGGCTTATGTGAGATGTCATTGACATGTGAGATGAACTAGATAGTACACCGATCTAGCAAGGATTGACTTGCCTGCACAGTCTATCTTTTCTTGCGATGCCGACCTGGCGTGACCGCGCATCGGGATCGCAAGGTGACTTTCACCTTGCGATCTGCACTAACTTTTCTTACGATTTTGACTATATAGTCAAAATCTTAAGAAAAAATCACTGTATGTACACACCTTTAGATAAAGCTTTTGCAAAACGTGCGTCAGGCGTGGCTGCGCACGGGATGCCTGCCAGTTAACTTTAAATCATGTCCATGCAGTGATATTTTCAATGTTTGACCCCCGGGAGGGCAGAATTTAATTGAACCATTACCTAGACCAGGGGTGTCAAACTCAAATTCATCGGGGGCCGCATCAGCAGTTTGGTCCCCATCAAAGGGCCGGTTGTCTATCCAAAATTTACCGCTCCACCTGCCTTATATGTGCCCAGCCATCTGCCCCCTTTTAAAGTGCCCAGCCATGTGCCCCCTTTTATAGTGCCCAGCCATGTGCCCCCTTTTATAGTGCACAGGTCCCCATTTTACACATTGCGGCAGGCACAGGTCCCCATTTTACACATTGCGGCAGGCACAGGTCCCCATTTTACACATAGCGGCAGGTACAGGTCCCCATTTTACACATTGTGGCAGGCACAGGTCCCCATTTTACACATAGCGGCAGGTACAGGTCCCCATTTTACACATTGTGGCAGGCACAGGTCCCCATTTTACACATTGTGGCAGGCACAGGTCCCCATTTTACACATTGCGGCAGGTGGTGGAAGGAGGGAGAGAGAGAGAAAGAGAGGAAGGGAGAGGGGCTGACTTACATTTGAAGCGGTTCTCGCCGCTCTTCAGCCGCCTCTCCCTCCTCGTCTGCGCGGCTCCCTTCTCCCTCCGACGGGGTTTCGTTGAATGACGCGTTTGCGCCGTGACGTCACGACGCAATCGCGTCATTCCGCGAAACCCCGCCCCCCCCCCCCCCGAGCTGGGCACTCGGGAGAAGGGGGTTTCATGGCGGCGGCACCGCGGGCCATCAGACGAGGTCTGGCGGGCCGGATTTGGCCCGCGGGCCTTGTCTTTGACACCCCTGACCTAGACAGTATGCACTATAGTATTGACACACTGTACCAACTAATTTATAAAGCATAAGTTGTGATAGTAGTCAGTTTCTGATCAATGGGACATATGAGTTACATATGAGTGGGACACACTTATGGGTTAAAGAGTGTGTGATTCTATGCACAAACAAATTGAGGCATAAAACATTGTGTATGTGAATAGCTACAAATTACAGCATTCAACATACTGAGCAGTGAATAATCGATAAAGATCTACTGAGGTAATAACAACCTTCATTTACCAGCAGCTTCATATGAGTCACAGCAAAGTTATTCAGCAGTGTTGTTAGCAAGGAATACTGATACTTTGTAACAACACACCATTGATTTGGGATACTGTATCAGTTACACATAACTATAGAAACAAAACAATATTAGCACTGATATGTTGCATTAACAGCTTTATAAAGCATAGGCTGAGGCAGTAACCAGTATTTGATCAGTGTTATGTATGAGTTACACACCTGTATGACACACGCCTATGAGTTAAAGAGCGTGTGACCTCATGCACAAATAAATTGAGGTACAAACCATTGTGTATTGAAATAGCCACAACCCACAACACACTGGGCAGTGAATAATAGACAAGATATGCTGAGATAGCAACAACCTATACTTACCAGCAGCTTCATATGAGTCACAGCAAAGTTATCCAACAGTGCTTTGAGTGAGGATTGCTGATACCTTGTAACAACACACCCCTGAATTGGGACGCTGTATTATTTATTTGCTTAAATGAATATCTGATAAATATTCACAGCCATATATGCTGGAATCTTTAAGTTACAGAGAATCAGATATGCCCAAGTAAGTGCATAATACATATATATTATAACACTGAGAGGTCCGACTACACAGACCTACTTTTGGCCGTAAAGACAAAATACTTCTACAGTGTGTTCAAACACATATATCTCATTGAGAATATTTTAAACTACAACAGTGCTATACACACACTATTTTCCACTAGGTAACATTGATACTGCATAGCGTGTATGACGAATCAATGCGGATATAAGTAGATAGATACGCTATAATAGATAGTCACACTAATTTACTGTCTGGCGGACGTCCCGTGTGCAGGAAATTATTTTTTAAACTCATTTTCTAATCTCTTTACCTGTATGTGTTTTTTATATTTCGCAAGTTTTTTTTAAGTATAATAAAGAATAAAAGTTATGTTTTACATGTACCAATGTGCACCACTTTAAGGCAATTCTTTTTTCTTTTCTTGTGTATATGATTCTATTTTTTGCCTAGGTAGCACCCCCCATTACAGAATATCCATACTAAGATATCAATTGGAACTTAAGGGGGTCTCTCTGTTATTATCCAATGACTTGTGCGACCTTTTTCTCCCGCGTGGTTAGGAGAACTACATGTCTCAGGACAGCGTCCAGGTATGGTGGCAACGCCGTGACTGAGTGTACAGGGGTGGTTAGGAGAACTACATGTCTCAGGACAGATGATGAGGGCCTGTGTTGAAATCATTAAACATGCACAGTGTACATGTTCACTATTTTATTGATGCTCTGGTGTGGCGGGGTGAACCATACCCCCCCACACACACACACAGACACACCTCTCAGTAGCTATTGCTGGCGGCGGGGGGCCGTCCAAGACGAGATGCTATGAGTCCCGTCCACCCGCAATAGCTATTGAGAGCGTTGCGTCCAGGTATGGTGGCGACGCCGTGACTGAGTGTACAGGGGTGGTTAGGGGAACTACAAGTCTCAGGACAGATGATAAGGGCCTGTTTCGGAGTAAGAATACTTGTCTAAGAACTGTCTGTTATGTGTAATATTATTTTTTGATAATGAATGTGTGTCGGTCTTATGTGTGTCGGTCTTGTGCTTATCTGACATGTGGCCTATCTGAATTTTAAATGTCTATATATGTTTTGTCGGTCTTTTGTTTTGTTGGTCTTTTGTTTGTCGGTCTTGAGCTTATCTGACTTATGTCCTGTCGGACTTTAAAATGTCTATATATGTTTTGTCGGTCTTTTGTTTGTCGGTCTTAAACTTATCTGACTTATGTCCTGTCGGACTTTAAAATGTCTACATATGCTTTGTCGGTCTTTTGTTTGTCAGTCTCGTTCCTATCTGACATATATCCTGTCGTACTTTAAAATGTCTATATATGTTTTGTCGGTCTTCAACAGTGTCTGTGTAATACGTATCTAATGGATAATTGTCGGGCTTTTTTAATGTCTGCATACACGCTGTCGATCTTCGAGAGGTCTGCTTACTTTCATTGTCTAAGTTATCTATGTCGAGGTATGATTAATGTCGAACCATAGTTTGACGGTAAAACTAAATTGTCTGACAATTATTGTCAGACTAATCTTTGTCGGGAAAAATAGATTTGAACAGCTATACCACACCCAGCCTGGTGACAGGAGGAGGAGGGGGATTAGCATGGTGAGGGTGGGAGGGGGGATTAGTTTGGTGAGGGGGTGGTTTAGCCTGGTGATAGGGGGTGGAGGGGGGATTAGTCTGGTGAGGGTGAGAGGAGTGGGATTAACCTGGTGACAGGGAGAGGAGGGTGGATTAGTCTGGAGGAGGGGTTAGCCTGGTGACAGGGGAAGGAGGGAGTTTAGTTTGGTGAGAGGGGATTGCCTGGTGACAGGGAAAAGAGGGGGATTAGGCGGTGAGGGGGGATTGCATGGTGACAGGGGAAGGAGGGAGATTAGGCTGGTGAAGGACAGGGCATTGCCTGGTGAAAGGTGAAAGAGGGGGATTAGGCTGGTGAGGGGGGATTGCCTAGTGATAGGGGGAGGATTAGTGTGGTGACAGTGGGAGAAGGGGATTAGTCTGGTAATAGGGGGACAGATGTATTAAGACTGGAGAAGTGATAAAGCAGTGATAAGTGGAAGGTGATAATGCACCAGCCAATCAGCTCCCAACTGTCAATTTACATATTTGAGCTGAATGGCTGGTGACTTATCACCTTGCATTTATCACTGCTTTATCAATTCTCCAGGCTTAATACATCTGCCCCAGGGTGAGGTATGGAGGATTAACCTGGTGACAGGGTGAGAAGGGGTTGGCCTGGTAACATGGGGATTAGAAGGAATTAGTCTGGCTGGCGGGAGGAGGGGGAATTGCAGGATGCATTTTCACTTGTACTGCTGCTACATAATAAGCTCTGGGCTATGTAATATCTTCATTATATTACGTGTCACTGACAGATAGCAGCTCCGGTAATGCAGGAATACGGGGCTCCAGGTTATCTAATTTACCACCACCGGACACAATGTTAGTAACACGGGAGGCCTGGCCTTCCGCGGGCGCTAATCGCCGCACAGCTACGGCCCGCCCGGCATCTAGAGGGAGCCTCGGCAGAGACAGGAACAACGCAGCCTGGCATTCCAGGTAGGCTGGGGCATGGTCCAAGCTGGCCGGAGCCCTTTTCACGGTGGCACCATAATATATCAGCCGCGTAAGCGGTGTAATTGGACCGGCCCAACCGTGGTCTCCTCCCACTTATCCCCTCAAGTCTTATCTGTACACTGCGGCGGTGCTGGCAGCTGCAGAGCAGTGTTGTTGGAACCTCCCAGTACCCAGCAGCGCCCGGCATTAAATAGAGGTGGTGGGGTGTATATGCAGCTGTGCCCATCAGACTGCAGTGTCACTGGCAGACTGTTGTAGCGGGTTTTTTTTTCCTGTGTACAGCAGCACAGAACTATACATTTGCTACGGGCCTATTTTACTGTTGGGCCTGGAGCTGCAGCTCCATCAGCCCCATTGTTAATCCGGCCCTAGTGCTCCCCACCTCAAATAGACACCAGTGGCAGAATGTAATGGCATCCAAGATCGCCGGAGTTGCGGGATGCCAGCAGATCTTGGACGTTTTTAAAGGTGCAATCGCTTACAAGTTAAAACCATGCCTTGTAAGTGAATGTCCCTTTAAAAAAAAGTCAGACATCGACCTGCATCCTGCACCTCCGGCGATCTCGGATACCATTACATCCCGCCGCTGGTGTCTATTTGGGGTGAGGAGCACAAAAAACATTGGGCCTGATTCGGATTTGGTTGGAGTTGATATCACTGCTGCTTCATTGGAAGACTGTGGCTCGTTTCTTCTAGAACAAGAGGACCCAACACTCTTTGGTTAAAATGTACAGGGTGCAGTTTTGCCCTATTAAACATTGCCAAATTAAATTTGTGTGCTAGCTCAATTTGGCCCAATGTCTCACTTTTATAGTGGAAATTAACATAGGATGTCTAGGATTGGTTTAGGACTTGGGCTGGGATATGTCAAACCGCCTAATTTTTATGATTTTTTTTTTATACAGTGGAGTATATGGCAGTGATGGGTTTTACTGGCTTATGCTGGGCTCATACTAGGGATGAGCGGGTTTGGTTGCCTGAGAACTGACTCCACCCGAACTTGGGGATCCGAGCCCGGATCCGAGTCAGGCTCGGCTTTTTGCGCCTGACTCGGATCCGAAAATGAGGAAAAACGTCATCATCCCGCTGTCGGATCTCGCAGGGTTTGGATTCTATATATAGTCCAGGTGATCAGCGACATCTTCACTCCATACGTGTTCCTTCTGTGCTGTAGTTAGTAAAGGGGGCAGGAGATAGCAAAGTGGGGGGCAGTAGAGAGCAGAGGGGAGCAGGAGAGAGCAGAGGGGTTGCAGGAGAGTTGAATTAACCTAGGGTGCTGCTTGTGTAGGTGTGCTGTCACTGTTAGGGCTCTGCATAGTAGCATACTGTGGCTATATATAGGACCAGATGTTCTCTGTCTATAAGGGGCTGTGTACTGCTGTACAGATCCAGAGCAAAATATATATTTCTATTGGTGCGTCACTCTGACTACTAGTACTGCGGCTGCCGTACACTACTACCCAAGCATAGGGCCTGATATATACCGTGCTGCATGTCACCCTCACACACCCGCTCCCCTGTACCTCATATACCAGACACCCCTCTCACCCTTGGCCCTCCACTGTATACCCTGGACTAGGGTGTTCCCCTGGCACCTGCACTATTTGTGTGCCGGTCTGGATTAAGCCTAGGGGGTGCCCGGGGCACTTAATACAGGGGGGCCCCGGTGGAAGGAGGGGGGCAGCGGTGCTGGGGGGAAGGATGGTTAGAAGGTTGGAGGAGATTTTAAACTAGGAGCCTGGGGGGAGGGTTTAGCTAGAAACTACGGGTCATGCAGTGAGAATAGTGGGGATGGCGGTAGTAAACTAAATGGGGGAGAAGTTGGGGGGAGGGTAAGAGCAGGCGGTAAGGTTACTAACATGGGTACTAAAAGGGATTTTACCAAAGCACTAACCAATGACGATTACAGGTCATCCTTGCCACATAAGGTGAAAGATGTCCCTAACGCAAGGGAAAATACTTATCTTAGTTGTATGTATGTAAACGCCAGAAACATTACTGGTAAAAAGGGTGAGCTAGAAATACTTGCAGCAAGCAAACAGTATGATATTATAGGCATTACTGAAACTTGGTGGGATGAATCTCATGATTGGACAGTCAATCTGGAGGGCTATACACTGTTTATGAGAGACAGACTAAATAAAAAGGGTGGAGGGGTGTGTCTTTACGTAAAGCCGTTTTTAAAACCTGATATACGGGAAGATATTCAGGAGGGGACTGTAGACACTGTCGAGACATTATGGGTAGAAATTGCATGCGGGGAAAAAGGAATAAAAAAGTTAGTATTGGGTGTATGCTATAGGCCGCCTGGTATCAACGCATCTGATGAGAAATTGTTACTAAAGCAAATTGAAAGAGCAGCAGGAGTAGGAGACATAGTAGTGATGGGAGATTTTAACTATCCAGAGATAAACTGGAAAAACGATTCATGTGATACTGCTAGGGGAAATATGTTTTTAAACACACTTAATGATAACTACTTAGTCCAACTAATTGAGGAATCAACTAGGTACAATGCAATCTTAGACCTGGTATTAACAAACAATGGGGATTTGGTATCAGGTATTATAGTAGGGGAACCCATAGGAAACAGCGACCACAATATGGTCACATTCAATATCAGTTTCCATAAACAGCCCTATACTGGCTCAACTAGGACTCTAAACTTTAGCAAAGCAAATTTTGAAAAGATGAGGGTATTTTTCAGGGATATTGAATGGGAAGGTTTGTTTTTAGGAAAAAATACTACGGAGAAATGGGAGGTACTAAAATTCCTGCTAGCTAAAAATACACTCAAATTTATTCCTATGAGTAGCAAAAAAAGGAATAAAAATCATAAACCGATGTGGCTTAACAAAAAGATTAAGGAACTTATGGGCAAGAAAAGGCGAGCATTTAAAAAATACAAATCTGACGGGGAAGCAGAGTCATTTCAGCATTATAAGGAATGTAACAAAATTTGCAAAAAGGAAATAAGAGCGGCTAAAGTAGAAACTGAAAAACTAGTAGCAAAGGAAAGCAAAGCGAATCCCCAAAAATTCTTTAAATACATTAATAGCAAGAGATTAAAGAAGGAGAGTATAGGCCCTTTAAAAGACAAGTTGGGAGTCTTAAGCAAAAATGATAATGACATATCGGACACACTAAATGAGTTTTTTTCAACAGTATTCACTAGAGAGGACCCATTTCAGGGACTGACACACAATCTCAATAATGAGAATATCCCACTGATAGATACTTATTTAAGCGAGGAAGTAGTCTGTGACCGATTAAAACATTTAAAGATTAATAAATCACCAGGGCCCGATGGTATTCACCCAAGGGTTCTAATGGAGCTTCACTCTGAACTGGCAAAAACGCTATCTTTGATCTTTAAGGATTCAGTTATATCAGGTATGGTTCCCAAAGACTGGCGTATAGCGGAAGTAGTGCCTATATTCAAAAAGGGAAGTAAAGCTGAACCAGGTAATTATAGACCAGTTAGTCTTACATCTATAGTGGGGAAAGTATTGGAAGGTATTCTAAGAGATAGTATTCAGAAGTTCCTTGAAGTCAATAAGGTCATTAAAAGGAATCAACATGGGTTTATGAAGGACAGATCCTGTCAAACCAACTTACTTGGCTTTTATGAAACAGTAAGCGCAAACCTAGATCAGGGTAAAGACGTGGATGTAATCTTTTTAGACTTTGCCAAAGCGTTCGATACTGTACCACACATGAGACTTATCTACAAGCTACAAGAATCAGGGCTAGGAAGCACAATATGCACTTGGGTCAAAAACTGGTTAGATAATAGGGAGCAGCGCGTTGTGGTTAATGGATCTTTTTCAACTTGGATTGAAGTGCTAAGTGGTGTGCCGCAAGGCTCAGTATTAGGACCGCTATTGTTCAATATTTTCATTAACGACCTAACAGAAGGTCTAGAGAGCATGGTGTCAATTTTTGCAGATGATACCAAATTGTGTAAGGCTATAAATACAGAGGAGGATGCTGAGTCTCTTCAGAACGACTTAGTTAAATTAGAAGCATGGGCAGCCAAATGGAGAATGCGCTTCAACACAGACAAGTGTAAGGTAATGCACTGTGGAAACAAGAACAAAAATTACACCTACCTACTAAATGGGTTAAATTTGGGGATTCTGTACTGGAAAAGGACTTGGGTGTCCTCATAGATAGCAAGCTAAGCAGTAGTACCCAAAGTAGGACTGCAGCAAAGAAGGCTAATAAGATATTAGCATGCATAAAACGGGGTATTGATGCTAGGGACGAGAGTATTATACTCCCGTTATATAAATCACTAGTGAGGCCACACCTTGAATACTGTGTACAATTCTGGGCACCGTACTACAAAAAGGATATCCTGGAGCTTGAAAAGGTACAGAGGAGGGCGACCAAACTAATTAAGGGCATGGAGACGATGGAATACAAGGAAAGGCTTGAAAGACTAGGCATGTTTACATTGGAAAAGCGGAGACTAAGAGGGGATATGATCAACATCTACAAATATATAAGGGGACAATACACAGAGCTTGCGCGGGACTTGTTTTTGGTTAGATCAACACAGAGGACTCGTGGACACTCGCTCAGGTTAGAGGAGAGGAGATTCCGCACAATACAGCGTAAAGGCTTTTTCACGGTAAGGACAATACGTGTTTGGAATTCCCTGCCCGAGGGAGTTGTAATGGCGGAATCTGTCAACACCTTTAAGAATGGGTTAGATAAATTCCTAATGGATAAGGATATCCAGGGGTATGGTGCATAGTCATGCATTATAGTTATTATAAATAGGGATAAAATCCAACGGCTGACAGCAGCATCAGTCAGAAATTTTTGTCAAATCATCATGCATAGGAGACCACAAATAGGTTGAACTTGATGGACAATTGTCTTTTTTCAACCTCAGATACTATGTTACTATATTAGATTGTGCATACCTCCCAACATGACCCATTCCAGAAAGGACAAAAAGCTTTCTATCTGGACTTCCCTCTTAATATATGATTGGTGTCATCTGTGTTGAACTATTTACTTAATAAGAAAGGTGTTTCAACACAGGTGATTGCAATCATAACTTAAGAAGGAAATCCAGGTAAACCACATTTTATGCCTCCTGGAATGGGTCATGTTGGGATGTATGGATTGTGCATATTAAATTTAAACCAATGCTGTATATTAGATTTAAACTAATAGTTTATTAATGTCAAGGAACTGTTTCTAGCTCAACCTAAGGGGGTCATTCTGACCTGTTCGCACGCAGCGGTTCTTCACTGCGATGTGAACAGGTCGGACTGCGGCTGCGCGGCGCTCGCATTGCGCATGCGCGTTGTTGCCCAGCGACGGCCGTCGCCGGGCAACGACGCCAGGACCGATAAAAGCGATCGCAGGAAGATTGACAGCAGGAAGGAGGATCGGGGCATCTACTCACCATTTCCCGGGTGTGGTTAGTCGAACGCAGGCGTGTCCAGGCATTTGGAGGGCGGATGTCTGACGTTACCGCCGACCCCTTCATCGCTGGATCCGTCACACTGGTAAGTAGCTGCAGGGCTAGTCTTGTTTTGTTTGAAACTTATTTAGCATAGCAGGGCTGCACATGTCATCGCAGCCCAGCTATGCTAAAATACACTCCACCGTAGGCGGTGTCAGGTTGATCGCACGATCAGCAAAAAGTTGCTACGTGCGATCAACTTGGAATGACCACCTAAGTGAGAGACAACTATTTCATAAAGTTTTCTGTTAGTGGAACAAAGACAACTTAAACAACCTAAAATGCACATAGAAAATAAAATTCTATAATTTATCTTATCACATGCAAGAATAGCAGCAGCCTCTGTACTATTTACACACTGGGACGGTGGGGGGGGGGGGGGGGGGGGGGGGTGTGTGTGTGTGTGTGTGTGTGTGTGTGTGTGTGTGTGTGTGTGTGTGTGTGTGTGTGTGTGTGTGTGTGTGTGTGTGTGTGTGTGTGTGTGTGTGTGTGTCTTTAGACCCTCATTAGACTGCAGGTTACACAGTGGCTCATGAAACCTGATCCTCCTTTGTCTCTGCCTGTACTGCATACTGTGCTGCTCGCATTCTGTCTGGTGCCGCTGTTTCATAAGAGGGAAAGCTAGTTATGTCAGTGTGCTCTGGCCGGGGGGCCCCCTGACAAAGGGGGGCCTGGGGTATAGTATGCCCTGCGTCCCCCGTGCCCCCCTTAATCTGGCTGTGTTTGTGTGTGTCAGTATGTCTCCTATAAAATCTATGTAACGTGTATAAGCATCTCTACTGTGGTGTAATGTGTATAAGAGTCTCCTCTGTGGTGTAATGTGTATAAGCATCTCCTCTGTATAAGCGTCTATACTACCACTACTATATTCTCAGTGTGTGACCCATTCTATTTTTTGCTGACAGAGATTTGTGCATCAATCATAAAGTGTGGCATAACAAAAAAGTAAAATAATGCTAAATTGTGCATCACAACTGTACTACCACTACTATATCCTCAGTGTGTGACCAATTCTATTTTTGGCTGTCAGAGATTTGTGCGTCACACAAAACCACAGAAATGGACGTCAAACAAGTGAAAGATCAGGAACAACTTACTACTACTAGTGCTGAAGCTGCTACCACTAGTCATGACAACAATACAATTCCGGCAACGTCATCGGCTAAGGCCGATGACCAATGGCGTACAGGCATGTAAAGTCAAAGAAGCAATATTTTAAGGTGATTAAAAAAAAAAAAAAAAAAAGTTAACTGAAGAAAAACGTAAAATTGGCAATATGCCATTCACTACACAAAGTGGCAAGGAAAGGCTATTCTTATTACTGGTGGTTCTGCAGCTCATAATGATAATGTAAGCCTTCATCCCTGTAGAAGAGCTAAAAAAAGGAAATTTGTAAAGGCACAGGAACCAAGTGTGCCTTCAAAAATATTACAAATTCCCGAGGAGAGTCCAAGTGGGTCCGCGGTTGCCACGTCTAACCGTACTGTACAGGAAGAGGAGGCTCCTTCCACCATTTGCATGCCCTCTGCAAGTGGTAAGAGGAGCAGCGCAAGTACACGTTGAGATTGATGATGTCACTGTAGATGTACACCAGGATGAGGGGGAAATTAGTGTAGCTGGCGCTAATGAGAATGTGTATGATGATGAGGATTTTGATGATGGGGATGTGGTTTGTTTAAATAAGGCCCAAGTGGAGACAGTTGTTGCCCATGGTATGAAAAGCAAGCCCATGGTTTTCATGCCTGGGCAAAAGAAAAAAAGATCCACCTCTTCTGTGCGGAAATAGCTCTTCCCAAACCTGGACAATCACTGTATAGCTATCTGTAGCCTTTGTAAAGGCATTGTATGTAGAGAGAGGGACCTTAACCACCTCCTCCATGTTACGCCACTTGCATCACGTCCATTACAAGTTGTTGACAAATTCCAAAACTTTAGATAAGAACGTAAACAGTCTGGCAACACCTAGATCCTTTTTCTCTGTAGGATCCAAGTGCCTGAAATCCCCACCACCAACACCCTCCTCCTCGTAAATCTCCTCCTCAATCAGGATCGGAAGTAGTCCTCCTGTATCCCATTTCATTGGCATGGCCGACTCTGCTGGGAGTTGATCGTCTTCCTCCCAGAAGGGGACCAGGAAGACTACTTGTAGTTTAACCAAACAATTGACTGCTCAACAACCCTTTGCAAGAAAGATGAAGTATGACAGCAGTCACCCATTTGCAAAGCAGATTACTGAAGTCGTAAAAACTATGCTGGTGTTAGACATGCGTCCAATATCCGCCATTAGTACAGTGGTATTTAGACAGTTCATCGATGTACTGTGTCCCCGGTACCAAATGCCATCTAGATTCCACTTCTCTAGACAAGCCATTCCCTGCCTGTACATGGACATTTAAAAAAAAGTGTTAGTGTCCTCAGAAATGCCGTTGTACCCACTGTTCACTTTACCATGGATATGTGGACAGATGAAACAGGGCAAACTAAAGACTACGTGACTGTGACAGCCCACTGGGTAGATGTATTGCCTTCCGCTTTACCAACAGCAGCAGCATCTCGCAAATGCAAACTCATTCAAAGGCAGGCTACTCTGTGTATCACCAGTTTCAGTAAGAGGCACACTGCTGAGAACATCTTACAAAAATTCAGGGACATCATTGCACAATGGTTTACCCCACTTGGACTCTCCTCAGGATTTGTGATATCTGACAATGCCAACGATATTGTGAGAGCATTACATCTGGGCAAATGTCAACACATCCCATGTATTACTCACACAATCAATTTGGTAGTGCTGAATTAAAAATGACAGGGGTGTGCAGGAGATGTTGTCGGTAGCCCGCAGAATTTGTGGAAATTTTTGCCATTCGGCACATGCATGTCAAAGAATGGAGCACCAGCAAAAACTCTTGAATTTGCCCTGCCAGCAGCTGAAGCAAGAGGTCCTAATGAGGTGGAATTCTACCATTTATATGCTTCAGCGGATGGAGGAGCAGCAAAAGATCATTCAAGTCTACACATCCACCTATGACATAGGGAAAGGAGAGGGAATGCACCTGAGTCAAGCACAGTGGAGAATAATTTCGGTGTTATGCAAGGTTCTCAAACCCTTTGAAGTTGTCACATGTGAAGTTAGTTCAGACTCTGCCAGCTTGAGTCAGGTCATTCCGCTCAATAGGCTTTTGCAAAAGCAGCTGGAGAAAGTGAAGGAGGATCTGAAATGGAGCGATTTGACTGCTAAGTATGTTGAACTTGCAGATCAATCCCTTAAATTGCTTTCCCAGGATTCAAGGGTTGTCAATCACTTGAAATCAGAGCAGTATATGTTGGCCACCGTACTTAATCCTAGGTTTCAGTTATACGTCCTGTCTTTCTTTCCAATGGGCACAAATCTGCAGAGATGCAAAGAGCTGTTGTTGAAAAAATTGTCAGCTCAAGTGGAATGTGACAAGCCAACATCTCCTCCTTCATTTTCTCTGGTAAGGAAAAAAGTAAACTTTCCAAAGAGACCCACTTTTGACATCTGGTCAGGATTTAAGGAGCTGCCTACAATCACTGACATGTCTACTGTCACTGCATATGATGCTGTCACCATTGAAAGAATCGTTGATGATTATTTCAGTGACAGGATCCAAATAGGCATGTCAGACAGTGCATTTGAATACTGGCAGGAAAAAAAGGCAACGGCCCTTGCACAAACTGGCTTTGTTTTTCCTAAGTTGCCCACACTCCAGTGTGTACTCTGAAAGAGTGTTTAGTGCAGCCGGGCATCTTTTCATCGATCTGCGTAGGAGGTTACTTTCCCATAATGTGGAAAGGATGATGTTCATCAAAATTAATTACAAATTTCACAAGGAAGACTTTTACCAGCAATTATTACCTCCAAAAAGTACAGAGGGACCTGGGGTGGTGGATTCCAGCAGGGACAAATTAATAGTCTATGAAGAAGAGGATGTAGACTCTAATGGAGGTGAGGAATCAGATTGTGATGATGATGATGATGATGATGATGACGACGACATTGTGGCTGTAAACTAAAGCCAGTTTGTGCACTGTCCATTGCCAGCTTGTTTTTTGGGGGCCCCAAACAAACCTATTATTTCAGTCACAACTTAAGTGACATTCCCTGTCGCTGAAATGATTGGTTTGTTAAACTTTGCATGTCCTGTTTAATATACAACATAAGAGTGGGTGGGAGGTCCCAAGGACAATTCCATCTTGCAACTTATTTCTTTGCATTATGGGGGTCATTCCGAGTTGATCGCTAGCTGAAACTGTTCGCTGTGCTGCGATTAAGTAAAAAAATGGCACTTCTGAGCATGCATTTGAGGCGCAATGCGCAGGCGCGATGTACTTTCACAATGGCCGATGTATTTTCACACAAGGTCTAGTGAAGCTTTTCAGTCGCAATGGCCGCCGCAGAGTGATTGACATGAAGTGGGCGTTTCTGGGTGTCAACTGACCGTTTTCAGGGAGTGTTCGAAAAAACGCAGGCGTGTCAGGAAAAACGCAGGCGTGGCTGGGCGAACGCAGGGCGTGTTTGTGATGTCAAATGAATGGTCTGAAGTGATCGCAAGCGCTGAGTAGGTCTGAAGCTACTCAGAAACTGCACAATGATTTTTTTGTAGCCGGTCTGCGATGCATTCGTTCGTACTTCTGCTAAGCTAATATACACTCCCAGAGGGTGGAGGCTTAGCGTTTGCACGGCTGCTAAAAACTACTAGCAAGCTATCAACTCTGAATGACCCCCTATGTGCTCTTTGTAGCATTTATTGGGCATATTTTATAAAACTTCCATAATGTCTGCCACTGCAGTGCCACTCCTAGATGTCCCAGGTGTTTGTGCTACCCACTTCTGTCACTTAGCTTAGTCATCCAGCTACCTCGGTGCAACCTTTTGGCCAAAACTGGATAAAAACAATATTGTAAGCTGTGAGGTGTTCAAAATATACCGAAAATGAATGGTATTGAAGTTAATAATACTGTAGGAACAAAAACAAGCCCACATTCTGTGATTTTAGCTGTTTTTATGATTTATATAAAAAAAAAATTAGACCCAAAACACACAAGGGGGTTTTGGCAAAACCAATCCAAAACCAAAACATGAGGGGAAAAAATCCCAGAACCTGAAAAATGGCCAGGCGTACATCTCTAGTTTCAACACTGCTTGCAATTTGAAACACACAAGCGCTAATACTGTACTCCAGTGGGAACTCCTCCCTCTCACTGTACAAAGGGCCTAATTCAGACCTGATCGCAGCAGCAAATTTGTTAGCTAATGGGCAAAACCATGTGCACTGTAGGGGGGGCAGATATAACATGAGCAGAGAGAGTTAGTTTTGAGTGGGGTGTATTCAAACTGAAATCTAAATTGCAGTGTAAAAATAAAGCAGCCAGTATTTACTCTACACAGAAACAATATAACGCACAAAAATCTATCTCGCTCTGCAAATGTTATATCTGCCACCCCTGCAGTGCACATGGTTTTGCCTACTAGCTAACAAATCTGCTGCTGCGATCAGGTCTGAATTAGGCACAAAAGGGGTCATTCCGAGTTTTTTGCAGCACTGCGAATAGATAGTCGCCGCCGACAGGGGAGTGTATTTTTGCTTTGCAAGCGTGCAATCGCATATGCAGCCAAGCACTACAAAAATGTTTTGTGCAGTTCCTGAATAGCTCAGAACTTATTCAGCCGCTGCGATCACTTCAGCCTGTTCTTGTCTGGAATTGACGTCAGACACCCGCCCTGCAAATGCTTGGACACGCCTGTGTTTTTCCAAACACTCCCAGAAAACGGTCAGTTGCCACCCACAAACGCCCTCTTCCTGTCAATCTCCTTGCGATCAGCTGTGCGAATGGATTCTTCGTTAAATCCATCGCTCAGGAACGATCCGCTTTGTACCTGTACGACGCACCTGCGCCTTGCGGTGCATACGCATGCGCAGTAGTGACCTGATCACAGCGCAGCGAAAATCCTAGTGTGCGATCAGGTTGGAATGACCCCCCAAGTCTGTTCCTCTGCAAATGTGGCCCTATCTACCTTCATGGCAATCTAGGCACAATAGTGTGTGTAATGACCTATAATTAACACCAGTGCTAATTTTGTAGGAAAATAAGTTCAGGAACTGTGGGCGGGGCGGCAGAGGAGATGTGGGTGTAACTACCAAAGGGGTGGGGCGTCAATTGGAACATAGTACAAGTACTGCCATATAAACAAATAATGCCACCAGTAGTGCCAGTTACACATCGCCCCCAGCAGTGCAAATTACACAATGCACCCCGTAGTGCCAGATACACAATGCCCTCAGTAATGCCTAATACACCAGTACTATTTTATTGGAAAAATAGGTTTAGGAACTACGGCTGGAGCTATTAAAAAAGTTATAGATAGACAGATGATAGATAGATTTTAGAAAGAAGGTGCTCAAAATGAACTTTAAAATAAAACGACAGATAGTTCTTGATGATGTCATATTTAATGAGAGGTTCAGGAACTCAGTTCCTGCTGGATCCTGCTGAAAAATAGCACTGAGTGCACCTATATCAAATGGGGGTTGGCATAATTTGTTGGACAGCATAATGCAGGTGCATTAGAGCAGCATGGTACTAATGCAAATAAAAGCATTGTAACAGCGTCGGCAGTATTGCTTTAAACATGATGGTAGAGCATGGTATACTGGTAACACAGTTAAAATGTTTTAGAATATTTATGTAGAGAAGACAAAAGGAAAAGAGCTTTGCTTAACGAGCTTACACTATAATGGGGATATGGGGGGTCATTCCGAGTTGTTCGCTCGTTATTTTTTTTTCGCAACAGAGCGATTAGTCGCTAATGCGCATGCGCAATGTCCGCAGTGCGACTGCACCAAGTAAATTTGCTATTTAGTTAGGTATTTTACTCTCGGCATTACAAGGATTTTTCTTCGTTCTGGTGATTGACAGGAAGTGGGTGTTTCTGGGCGGAAACTGGCCGTTTTATGGGAGTGTGTGAAAAAACGCCACCGTTTCTGGGAAAAACGCGGGAGTTGCTGGAGAAACGGGGGGAGTGCCTGGGCGAACGCTGGGTGTGTTTGTGACGTCAAACCAGGAACGAAACTGACTGAACTGATCGCAGTGGCAGAGTAAGTCCCGAGCTACTCAGAAACTGCAAAGAAATTTCTATTCGCAATTTAGAGAATCTTTTCGTTCGCAATTTTGATAAGCTAAGATTCACTCCCAGTAGGCGGTTTTGCCTACTAGCTAACAAATCTGCTGCTGCGATCAGGTCTGAATTAGGCACAAAGGGGGTCATTCTGAGTTTTTTGCAGCACTGCGAATAGATAGTCGCCGCCGACAGGGGAGTGTATTTTTGCTTTGCAAGCGTGCAATCGCATGTGCAGCCAAGCACTAAAAAAATGTTTTGTGCAGTTTCTGAGTAGCTCAGAACTTATTCAGCCGCTGCGATCACTTCAACCTGTTCTTGTCTGGAATTGACGTCAGACACCCGCCCTGCAAACGCTTGGACACGCCTGTGTTTTTCCAAACACTCCCAGAAAACGGTCAGTTGCCACCCACAAACGCCCTCTTCCTGTCAATCTCCTTGCGATCAGCTGTGCGAATGGATTCTTCGTTAAATCCATCGCTCAGGAACGATCCGCTTTGTACCTGTACGATGCACCTGCGCCTTGCGGTGCATACGCATGCGCAGTAGTGACCTGATCACAGCGCAGTGAAAAATCCTAGTGTGCGATCAGGTCGGAATGACCCCCCAAGTCTGTTGCTGTGCAAATGTGGCCCTATCTACCTTCATGGCAATCTAGGCACAATAGTGTGTGCAATGTCCGCAGTGCGACTGCACCAAGTAAATTTGCTATTTAGTTAGGTATTCTACTCTCGGCATTACGAGGATTTTTCTTCGTTCTGGTGATCGTAATGTGATTGACAGGAAGTGGGTGTTTCTGGGCGGAAACTGCCCGTTTTATGGGAGTGCGTGAAAAAATGCTACCGTTTCTGGGAAAAACGCGGGAGTTGCTGGAGAAACGGGGGAGTGCCTGGGCGAACGCTGGGTGTGTTTTGTGATGTCAAACCAGGAACGAAACTGACTGAACTGATCGCAGTGGCAGAGTAAGTCCCGAGCTACTCAGAAACTGCAAAGAAATTTCTATTCGCAATTTAGAGAATCTTTTCGTTCGCAATTTTGATAAGCTAAGATTCACTCCCAGTAGGCGGCGGCTTAGCATGTGCAATGCTGCTAAAAGCAGCTTGCGAGCGAACAACTCGGAATGAGGGCCCTGGGCGGATACAATGGAGAGAAGAGGACAGAGACTGCAGAGTTAGAGGGAAGGATGGCAAGTTTTAATGGAAAAATTAGTTTTAAAGGCATGTTTGAAGTGTAAGAGCCTAACATACTGTAGGAAGGTTGCGATCAGCCGGCGGTCATATGACCGACATTGAAATCCTGACACTGCTCGGGATCTCAGCGCCGTAACACTGACTGCCTGCATCCTGAAGGTAAGTATTGGGGTGAGGGTTAGGGCCCCAGGTATGGGGGGACGGGGGGGGGGGGGAGTTTAGGGTTAGGCACTGCAGGACGGGGTTAGCCGTAGCTGCCAACCCCACTATCTTAGCCATAGCCACCACCTCAGGTGGGTTAGTGTTAGGGTAGGGGGCAGGGAAGGGGTACATTTATTACTCCAACCCCTGTCAGCATTTTAAAAACGGGATGTTGCGGTCAGAAATGTGATCGTTGGCACCCGAACTGCTGGTAGAGTGCGAGTTGATCTTAGATCAGAGTACAGTTGGCTATATTAGGGAGAATATTACCCAGGACCACCTTTTAAAGTAAAAAAGGGCAATGTTGGCACAAATTCTTCTCTTTGTTATATAAATAGAATATTATGTCATCATCATCCTCTGCCCGGTCTCTCATGGAAGCCAGTGGATACACTATAAATAGTATAATAACTGACAATGGGGCTGATTTAGCAATGAGTTTTATCATACGCAACGAGTTTTAAAACTTGTTGCATATGATAAATGCTGCTCTAGCCAATCAGCTCCCAACTGGAAAATGATAGTTGGGAGCTGATTGGCTGGAGCACCATTTATCATACACAATGGGTTTTAAAACTCATTGTGTATGATAAAACTCAATGATAAATCAGCCCAATATGTTGGTTGAGCATTAGAAAATGTCTACACATTTATAGAGAATGCCAAAGGACTTTGTCCTGTTACAGGAAACTGATTTTATTAATGCAGTGTAATACCTTAATACTATGAGGAGTGGTCAAGCTGTGGGAGCACCACTGTCAATACAGGGGTTCTATTTATATGTTCCGTCAGATGCTGAAGGAGCCATAGTCATGCTGTGTTGTAGGTGTATCTGGGTCTCTTTGGCAGCATGTGCCCCCATGTACTTAGGACCCATGCTCCTGGCTCTGTTGAAATGGTCATGAATATGTACTTTTTCTATATGTATTTCTTGGCTTCAGTTGTTCCTACTTCATTACAGAGAAAGATTGAGTAGCAAGTTTAATTTCAAAGTTCAAATAATTGACATTAGGTTGAAGTAAATCCTTTAAAACCATGGGCATTTTAAGCTCTCTCACTGCACAGCAGAACAGCAGTCAATGGTTGCAATCTTTACTAAACAGTACAAACAGAGGCTGGGGGCAGTCCAGCAGCTTAAGAAGCACTGGGCAATCCTCAAGCACGATGTGCAATTAGGGTGCGACCAGGACCGGATTAAGGACAGCCCAGTACCCCCACCCCCGAGTGGGCCCCCTGCCACCCACCACAGATCGGGTCTTCATCACCAATCTGTAGTGCTGCATTTAAATTGTCATGCATGTGTGTGTGTGTGTGTATATATGTACAGTATATATATATATATATATATATATATATATATATATATATTGGAATTGCACGATAATGATTGGTTAAGTTAGTGAGGAAGAGTTTAGTGCCCCCCTGTCTTAATTGGTCTGGGGGCCCCAAAGCCTTAATCCAGCTCTGGGTGCAGTATGCGGCTATCCACACAATGTGAGAAGCAATAGGGGCATGATGAGTATCCTGACTCACCCTCCCAAATGTAAGAAGGTATGTACATGTGTTCTTTTGATAAATTGACACTGTTGTTACTAGAGATGAGTGGTTCGGATTCTGAGGACTCCGAACCTCTCAGAACAAGGGAATCCGAGTGCACCCGAGCCGGGTGTTCCTGCCATACTCGGATATCCCAACGAGGCCGAACGTCATCTTCCCGGGACTTGGATTCTATAAAAAGTAGAGATGAGCGCCTGAAATTTTTCGGGTTTTGTGTTTTGGTTTTGGGTTCGGTTCCGCGGCCGTGTTTTGGGTTCGAACGCGTTTTGGCAAAACCTCACCGAATTTTTTTTGTCGGATTCGGGTGTGTTTTGGATTCGGGTGTTTTTTTCAAAAAACACTAAAAAACAGCTTAAATCATAGAATTTGGGGGTCATTTTGATCCCAAAGTATTATTAACCTCAAAAACCATAATTTACACTCATTTTCAGTCTATTCTGAATACCTCACACCTCACAATATTATTTTTAGTCCTAAAATTTGCACCGAGGTCGCTGTGTGAGTAAGATAAGCGACCCTAGTGGCCGACACAAACACCGGGCCCATCTAGGAGTGGCACTGCAGTGTCACGCAGGATGTCCCTTCCAAAAAACCCTCCCCAAACAGCACATGACGCAAAGAAAAAAAGAGGCGCAATGAGGTAGCTGTGTGAGTAAGATTAGCGACCCTAGTGGCCGACACAAACACCGGGCCCATCTAGGAGTGGCACTGCAGTGTCACGCAGGATGTCCCTTCCAAAAAACCCTCCCCAAACAGCACATGACGCAAAGAAAAAAAGAGGCGCAATGAGGTAGCTGTGTGAGTAAGATTAGCGACCCTAGTGGCCGACACAAACACCGGGCCCATCTAGGAGTGGCACTGCAGTGTCACGCAGGATGTCCCTTCCAAAAAACCCTCCCCAAACAGCACATGACGCAAAGAAAAAAAGAGGCGCAATGAGGTAGCTGACTGTGTGAGTAAGATTAGCGACCCTAGTGGCCGACACAAACACCGGGCCCATTTAGGAGTGGCACTGCAGTGTCACGCAGGATGTCCCTTCCAAAAAACCCTCCCCAATCAGCACATGATGCAAAGAAAAAGAAAAGAAAAAAGAGGTGCAAGATGGAATTGTCCTTGGGCCCTCCCACCCACCCTTATGTTGTATAAACAAAACAGGACATGCACACTTTAACCAACCCATCATTTCAGTGACAGGGTCTGCCACACGACTGTGACTGATATGACGGGTTGGTTTGGACCCCCCCCAAAAAAGAAGCAATTAATCTCTCCTTGCACAAACTGGCTCTACAGAGGCAAGATGTCCACCTCATCATCACCCTCCGATATATCACCGTGTACATCCCCCTCCTCACAGATTATCAATTCGTCCCCACTGGAATCCACCATCTCAGCTCCCTGTGTACTTTGTGGAGGCAATTGCTGCTGGTCAATGTCTCCGCGGAGGAATTGATTATAATTCATTTTAATGAACATCATCTTCTCCACATTTTCTGGATGTAACCTCGTACGCCGATTGCTGACAAGGTGAGCGGCGGCACTAAACACTCTTTCGGAGTACACACTTGTGGGAGGGCAACTTAGGTAGAATAAAGCCAGTTTGTGCAAGGGCCTCCAAATTGCCTCTTTTTCCTGCCAGTATAAGTACGGATTGTGTGACGTGCCTACTTGGATGCGGTCACTCATATAATCCTCCACCATTCTATCAATGTTGAGAGAATCATATGCAGTGACAGTAGACGACATGTCCGTAATCGTTGTCAGGTCCTTCAGTCCGGACCAGATGTCAGCATCAGCAGTCGCTCCAGACTGCCCTGCATCACCGCCAGCGGGTGGGCTCGGAATTCTGAGCCTTTTCCTCGCACCCCCAGTTGCGGGAGAATGTGAAGGAGGAGATGTTGACAGGTCGCGTTCCGCTTGACTTGACAATTTTGTCACCAGCAGGTCTTTCAACCCCAGCAGACTTGTGTCTGCCGGAAAGAGAGATCCAAGGTAGGCTTTAAATCTAGGATCGAGCACGGTGGCCAAAATGTAGTGCTCTGATTTCAACAGATTGACCACCCGTGAATCCTTGTTAAGCGAATTAAGGGCTCCATCCACAAGTCCCACATGCCTAGCGGAATCGCTCCGTGTTAGCTCCTCCTTCAATGTCTCCAGCTTCTTCTGCAAAAGCCTGATGAGGGGAATGACCTGACTCAGGCTGGCAGTGTCTGAACTGACTTCACGTGTGGCAAGTTCAAAGGGCATCAGAACCTTGCACAACGTTGAAATCATTCTCCACTGCGCCTGAGACAGGTGCATTCCACCTACTATATCGTGCTCAATTGTATAGGCTTGAATGGCCTTTTGCTGCTCCTCCAACCTCTGAAGCATATAGAGGGTTGAATTCCACCTCGTTACCACTTCTTGCTTCAGATGATGGCAGGGCAGGTTCAGTAGTTTTTGGTGGTGCTCCAGTCTTCTGTACGTGGTGCCTGTACGCCGAAAGTGTCCCGCAATTCTTCTGGCCACCGACAGCATCTCTTGCACGCCCCTGTCGTTTTTTAAAAAATTCTGCACCACCAAATTCAAGGTATGTGCAAAACATGGGACGTGCTGGAATTTGCCCATATTTAATGCACACACAATATTGCTGGCGTTGTCCGATGCCACAAATCCACAGGAGAGTCCAATTGGGGTAAGCCATTCCGCGATGATCTTCCTCAGTTGCCGTAAGAGGTTTTCAGCTGTGTGCGTATTCTGGAAAGCGGTGAT
Source organism: Pseudophryne corroboree (assembly GCF_028390025.1). Classification (NCBI taxonomy): domain Eukaryota; kingdom Metazoa; phylum Chordata; class Amphibia; order Anura; family Myobatrachidae; genus Pseudophryne; species Pseudophryne corroboree. Next base: position 453,437,956 of record NC_086445.1, on the reverse strand, counting down.
ACAAAGCATAGCCTGCCTAGGAAAGAGTTGGCGTTTGCGAGATGCTGCTACTGGTGCCGCCGCTGCTGTTCTTGCGGCGGGAGTCCATACATCTACCCAGTGGGCTGTCACAGTCATATAGTCCTGACCCTGCCCTGCTCCACTTGTCCACATGTCCGTGGTTAAGTGGACATTGGGTACAACTGCATTTTTTAGGACACTGGTGAGTCTTTTTCTGACGTCCGTGTACATTCTCGGTATCGCCTGCCTAGAGAAGTGGAACCTAGATGGTATTTGGTAACGGGGGCACACTGCCTCAATAAATTGTCTAGTTCCCTGTGAACTAACGGCGGATACCGGACGCACGTCTAACACCAACATAGTTGTCAAGGCCTCAGTTATCCGCTTTGCAGCAGGATGACTGCTGTGATATTTCATCTTCCTCGCAAAGGACTGTTGAACAGTCAATTGCTTACTGGAAGTAGTACAAGTGGGCTTACGACTTCCCCTCTGGGATGACCATCGACTCCCAGCAGCAACAACAGCAGCGCCAGCAGCAGTAGGCGTTACACGCAAGGATGCATCGGAGGAATCCCAGGCAGGAGAGGAATCGTCAGAATTGCCAGTGACATGGCCTGCAGGACTATTGGCATTCCTGGGGAAGGAGGAAATTGACACTGAGGGAGTTGGTGGGGTGGTTTGCGTGAGCTTGGTTACAAGAGGAAGGGATTTACTGGTCAGTGGACTGCTTCCGCTGTCACCCAAAGTTTTTGAACTTGTCACTGACTTATTATGAATGCGCTGCAGGTGACGTATAAGGGAGGATGTTCCGAGGTGGTTAACGTCCTTACCCCTACTTATTACAGCTTGACAAAGGGAACACACGGCTTGACACCTGTTGTCCGCATTTCTGTTGAAATACCTCCACACCGAAGAGCTGATTTTTTTGGTATTTTCACCTGGCATGTCAACGGCCATATTCCTCCCACGGACAACAGGTGTCTCCCCGGGTGCCTGACTTAAACAAACCACCTCACCATCAGAATCCTCCTGGTCAATTTCCTCCCCAGCGCCAGCAACACCCATATCCTCCTCATCCTGGTGTACTTCAACACTGACATCTTCAATCTGACTATCAGGAACTGGACTGCGGGTGCTCCTTCCAGCACTCACAGGGGGCGTGCAAATGGTGGAAGGCGCATGCTCTTCACGTCCAGTGTTGGGAAGGTCAGGCATCGCAACCGACACAATTGGACTCTCCTTGTGGATTTGGGATTTCGAAGAATGCACAGTTCTTTGCTGTGCTGCTTTTGCCAGCTTGAGTCTTTTCATTTTTCTAGCGAGAGGCTGAGTGCTTCCATCCTCATGTGAAGCTGAACCACTAGCCATGAACATAGGCCAGGGCCTCAGCCGTTCCTTGCCACTCCGTGTCGTAAATGGCATATTGGCAAGTTTACGCTTCTCCTCCGACAATTTTATTTTAGGTTTTGGAGTCCTTTTTTTCTGATATTTGGTGTTTTGGATTTGACATGCTCTGTACTATGACATTGGGCATCGGCCTTGGCAGACGACGTTGCTGGCATTTCATCGTCTCGGCCATGACTAGTGGCAGCAGCTTCAGCACGAGGTGGAAGTGGATCTTGATCTTTCCCTAATTTTGGAACCTCAACATTTTTGTTCTCCATATTTTAATAGGCACAACTAAAAGGCACCTCAGGTAAACAATGGAGATGGATACTAGTATACATTTATGGACTGCCTGCCGAGTGCAGACACAGAGGTAGCCACAGCCGTGAACTACCGTACTGTACTGTGTCTGCTGCTAATATAGACTGGTTGATAAAGAGATGTCGTAGTAGTATGTATGTATAAAGAAGAAAAAAAAACCACGGTTAGGTGGTATATACAATTATGGACGGGCTGCCGAGTGCCGACACAGAGGTAGCCACAGCCGTGAACTACCGCACTGTACTGTGTCTGCTGCTAATATATAGACTGGTTGATAAAGAGATAGTATACTCGTAACTAGTATGTATGTATAAAGAAAGAAAAAAAAACCACGGTTAGGTGGTATATACAATTATGGACGGGCTGCCGAGTGCCGACACAGAGGTAGCCACAGCCGTGAACTACCGCACTGTACTGTGTCTGCTGCTAATATAGACTGGTTGATAAAGAGATAGTATACTCGTAACTAGTATGACTATAAAGAAAGAAAAAAAAACCACGGTTAGGTGGTATATACAATTATGGACGGGCTTCCGAGTGCCGACACAGAGGTAGCCACAGCCGTGAACTACCGCACTGTACTGTGTCTGCTGCTAATATATAGACTGGTTGATAAAGAGATAGTATACTCGTAACTAGTATGTATGTATAAAGAAAGAAAAAAAAACCACGGTTAGGTGGTATATACAATTATGGACGGGCTGCCGAGTGCCGACACAGAGGTAGCCACAGCCGTGAACTACCGCACTGTACTGTGTCTGCTGCTAATATAGACTGGTTGATAAAGAGATAGTATACTCGTAACTAGTATGTATGTATAAAGAAAGAAAAAAAAACCACGGTTAGGTGGTATATACAATTATGGACGGGCTGCCGAGTGCCGACACAGAGGTAGCCACAGCCGTGAACTACCGCACTGTACTGTGTCTGCTGCTAATATATAGACTGGTTGATAAAGAGATAGTATACTCGTAACTAGTATGTATGTATAAAGAAAGAAAAAAAAACCACGGTTAGGTGGTATATACAATTATGGACGGGCTGCCGAGTGCCGACACAGAGGTAGCCACAGCCGTGAACTACCGCACTGTACTGTGTCTGCTGCTAATATAGACTGGTTGATAAAGAGATAGTATACTCGTAACTAGTATGTATGTATAAAGAAAGAAAAAAAAACCACGGTTAGGTGGTATATACAATTATGGACGGGCTGCCGAGTGCCGACACAGAGGTAGCCACAGCCGTGAACTACCGCACTGTACTGTGTCTGCTGCTAATATATAGACTGGTTGATAAAGAGATAGTATACTCGTAACTAGTATGTATGTATAAAGAAAGAAAAAAAAACCACGGTTAGGTGGTATATACAATTATGGACGGGCTGCCGAGTGCCGACACAGAGGTAGCCACAGCCGTGAACTACCGCACTGTACTGTGTCTGCTGCTAATATATAGACTGGTTGATAAAGAGATAGTATACTCGTAACTAGTATGTATGTATAAAGAAAGAAAAAAAAACCACGGTTAGGTGGTATATACAATTATGGACGGGCTGCCGAGTGCCGACACAGAGGTAGCCACAGCCGTGAACTACCGCACTGTACTGTGTCTGCTGCTAATATAGACTGGTTGATAAAGAGATAGTATACTCGTAACTAGTATGTATGTATAAAGAAAGAAAAAAAAACCACGGTTAGGTGGTATATACAATTATGGACGGGCTGCCGAGTGCCGACACAGAGGTAGCCACAGCCGTGAACTACCGCACTGTACTGTGTCTGCTGCTAATATAGACTGGTTGATAAAGAGATAGTATACTCGTAACTAGTATGACTATAAAGAAAGAAAAAAAAACCACGGTTAGGTGGTATATACAATTATGGACGGGCTGCCGAGTGCCGACACAGAGGTAGCCACAGCCGTGAACTACCGCACTGTACTGTGTCTGCTGCTAATATAGACTGGTTGATAAAGAGATAGTATACTACTAATATTATATATACTGGTGGTCAGGTCACTGGTCACTAGTCACACTGGCAGTGGCACTCCTGCAGCAAAAGTGTGCACTGTTTAATTTTAATATAATATTATGTACTCCTGGCTCCTGCTATAACCTATAACTGGCACTGCAGTGCTCCCCAGTCTCCCCCACAATTATAAGCTGTGTGAGCTGAGCACAGTCAGATATATATATACATTGATGCAGCACACTGGGCTGAGCAGTGCACACAGATATGGTATGTGACTGAGTCACTGTGTGTATCGTTTTTTTCAGGCAGAGAACGGATATATTAAATAAAACAAACAACTGCACTGTCTGGTGGTCACTGTGGTCGTCAGTCACTAAACTCTGCACTCTCTTCTACAGTATCACAGCCTCAGGTCAATCTCTCTCTCTCTCTCTCAACCCTAATCTAAATGGAGAGGACGCCAGCCACGTCCTCTCCCTATCAATCTCAATGCACGTGTGAAAATGGCGGCGACGCGCGGCTCCTTATATAGAATCCGAGTCTCGCGAGAATCCGACAGCGTCATGATGACGTTCGGGCGCGCTCGGGTTAACCGAGCAAGGCGGGAGGATCCGAGTCTGCTCGGACCCGTGAAAAAAACATGAAGTTCGTGCGGGTTCGGATTCAGAGAAACCGAACCCGCTCATCTCTAATAAAAAGGCGCTGCAGACCGGCACTCTGCACCATTTCCCAAAAGTAGCAGCATGCTGACGTTTGCTGCACTTACTCTGTATAAAAGAAGTGTGCATAAATTAGGGGGACGTTTACTGAGTGTCAGCTCAGTAGTACAGCTGCTACCAGCCTGAAACAAAATATATCAATTAGGGGGACATTTACTGTCAGCTCATTAGTATATACTCTAGTCACTACAGTATATGACATGTAGGGGATGCACTGCTGCTGCCAGCCTGAAACTGCTGTGTGCAGAGTCTCACAAGGGGCTGTACTATAGGGGGTACACTGTGTTGACTCTGCTGTGTTAATATAAGTTACTTATATAACTGTGCCAATCCAGAGTCTCACAAGGGGGTGCGCTGCACCCTAGTGCACTTTCCTCACGTGCATCTAACCCAGTGATTCACGTAATTTAAAAAAGGAGCGGCGAGTTATATAAAAAGTTATCGTTAGTTTCTATTGTTTGTACTATTTGGTGCGCTGTACCCTAATGCGTTCTTCTTATGTGCATCTAACCCTGTGATTCATGCACTTAAAATAGATAACAATCAGTTTTGAGAACACTAACCTGCTGCTACCATTCATGATGATGCCGAAAGTCCAGCAGTTACTAAAGTTGATGCTGAAAGGCATAGTAGATCTAAGTCAGGGCATCTAAAATCAAAAACCCAATATACAGTGGTAAAGAAAAAAACACCTCTTATAAAGAGAACTTGTGCATTGTTGCATTGTTGCATTTACAAATCATTGTGTTTATATCAGGGGTTCTCAAACTCGGTCCTCAGGACTCCACACAGTGCATGTTTTGCAAGTAACCCAGCAGGTGCACAGGTGTATTAATTACTCACTGACACATTTTAAAAGGTCCACAGGTGGAGCTAAGTATTTCACTTGTGATTCTGTGAGGAGACCTGCAAAACATGCACTGTGTGGGGTCCTGAGGACCGAGTTTGAGAACCTGTGGTTTAGATCATATTCAAACCTGTGCATTGTTGCACTCACATGCATTAGGTTATCTCTCGCTGTCTGCAAATAAGTGCAGCGGCATCTAGATAGGGTTCACTGAACGTCTCACCGTACTGCAACCTACTCTTGCAAAGACTCCAATAGCCGCCTTGTCTATACATAAAACCTGGGGGCATCTGAGTACGGGCCGGACCTAATCTGCCTTGGAAAGGCAGCTGCTATAGGCGAAGTCTTTGGCTGCAGGAAGCTAAAAGACTGCTGGGCAAGGGTAATTGCGTAAGTGTCACCCAGAGCCATCGGATAGCCTATAGCACACTGTAGTCCACGTAACAAGCTGGGTGAATTCAAACACATTCTCTGTTTTTCTCATATGATTAACTTGATGGTACAGGGTTATTTTTTAAAATGACAGGGGTGTGCAGGAGATGTTGTCTATGGCCCGAAAAATTTCGGGACATTTTCGGCATTCAGCAACAGCATGCAGGAGATTGCAGCACCTGCAAGAGCAATTAAATTTGCCCTGTCATCAAGTGAAGCAAGAGGTTGTAACAAAGTGGAACTCCACCCTTTATATGCTTCAGCATATGGAGGAACAGCAAAAACTCATGCATACTGTAGCTATGCAATAAGCCATGACTTTGGGAGAGGAGGTGGAATGTATCTTAGCCCAGCGCAGTGGAGTACTTTCTGTCTTGGGCAAGGTGCTCAGACCCTTTGAAGTAGCCACCTGTGAAGTGAGTGCTGATACTGCCAGCTTGAGCCAGATGACTCCCCTAACTAGGCTTTTGGAAAATCACCTGGAGAAATTCAAGGAGGAGATAAAGCGAATCCACAAACTTTGCCGGACTTGTAGATCAAGTCCTTGATTCGCTTCGCCAGGATCCAACGGTTGCCAATATCTTTAAATTGGATCACTTCATGTTGGCAACCATACTTGATCCTAGGTTTAAGTCATATGCTGTGTCTTTCTTTCCAACTGACCCAGATCTTAAGAGATGCAAAGAGCTCCTGGTGAGCAAGTTGGCAGCTCAAGTGACACATGGCACTACAACGTCTCCTTCAGTTTCTTCGGCAGCAGCCAGGAAAAAAGTTACCTTTCCCAAAAGACCTAGTGGTGATGCAGATAAGTCAACACATTTTTACATCTGGTTGGGTCTAAATGAATGGCCCAACTATGTGACACCTCTACCGTAAATCGATCTGATACGGTCACCATCTAAAGAATGGTGGAGGATTATTTTCATGACACTGTAAAAATACACATTTCATAGAGTCCCTTGAAGTACTGGAAGGAAGAAAAGGCAATTTGCAGGCCCTTGTACAAACTGGCTTTGCATCTCTTCAGCTGCCGACCCTCCAGTGTGTACTAGGAGAGAGTTTTCAGCACAGCCGGGAACCTTGTCAGTGATCGGCGTAGGAGGCTACTTCCTGAAAATGTGGAAAAGATGATGTTCATCAAAATGAACTGGAAATTTCATGAGGATGGCCTTTCCCAGCAATTATGTCAATGTACAGAGACTTCTGTAATGGTGTATTCCAGAAGTTGTGTGAGGAAGATGTACACACTGATGAGGATGGCAATGACATCTAGCCACTGTAGAGCTGTTGCCTTAAGCAGATTGGTAGCTTGTTTTGTGGGTCCCAAACAAACCAAGCACTTCAGCCACAAAAGCTGCAGTTCCTGTCGTCGGAGGGCTTGGTTTGTTAAACTGTGCATGTCCTTTTTAATATCCAACATAAGGGTGGGTGGGAAGGGCCCAATGACAATTTCATCTTGCACCACCATTTGTTTCTCCCACTGCTGGGTGTCAGTGTTTCATAGATATGCTATAAACTGCTATGTGTTTGTACAGCTGCTCTGTCGCTTAGTAAACCAGTTAGCTCGCTGCAGAATTAGGCCTATAGTGGATTAAAACAAAACTGTGACCTGTAAGGTGGTAAAAATTGTCTGCAAATGACCGGAAATGAATGTTACTAAGGTTAATAATTAGAGATGAGTGGGATCGGTTCTCCGAGAACCGAACCCCCCCGAACTTTGTCTTCCGAGTCCGGATCCGAGCCAGGCTCGGATTTTACCTCTTGACTCAGAAACCCAAACTTGGAAAAACTTCATCATCCCGCTGTTGGATTCTCGCAGGATTTGGATTCTATATAAGGAGCCGCGCGCCGCGGCCATTTTCACTCCAGTCTCGGAGAGTGAGAGGACGTGTATTCAGTGTGCTCAGTCTCTGTTTATTGGGGCAGGAAATTGGGGTGACAAGTGTTGTGTTGCTCAGTCCAGTCCATATATCCAGTGTAGCTGTAAAGTGGTGCTGTGTTGTGCACTGCAGACCAGTCCAGTATAGTCACTCAGTGTATTGTGCTGCATCAGTCCAGGCAGTCACAGTGTTGGTGTTCTCTGCTGCCATACAGTATATCCAGTGTAGCTGTAAAGTGGGGCTGTGTTGTGCAGACCAGTCCAGTTAGTCACTCAGTGTATTGTGCTGCATTAGTCCAGGCAGTCACAGTGTTGGTGTTTTCTGGTGCCATATATCCAATGTAGCTGTAAAGTGGGGCTGTGTTGTGCAGACCAGTCCAGTGTAGTCACTGACAGTGGCGTCAGAACGTTTTTAGGTTGGGGGGGGCAAGATATAGTCTCATTCTGGCGCCCCTAAATTGCTGAATCGCTAAAGGCCAGATCCACCTGAAATACATTGAGAAGGCCAGATCCACACTAAGGGGGTCATTCAGATCTGATCGCTGCTGTTTGTTTTCGCACAGTGGGCAATCAGGTATTAACGGCGCACGCGCGTTGGACAGCAACAAAGGGTGTCGCTGGTCAGCGAGAGGATGATGCAAAAAATCCGTTGGCACGGGCGTTCACAAGGTGATTGACAGGAAGTGGCCGTTCGTGGGTGGAAACTGACCATTTACTGGGAGTGTCCGGAAAATCGCAGTTGTGCCCAAGCATTTTCAGGGAAGGTGTCTGACGTCAGCTCCGGCCCCGATCAGCCTGATGTGATCGCACTGTAGGAGTAAGTCCTAGGAAGCGCAGAGACTGCACACAGTGGATTTTAGTGGATTTTAGCAGCTCGACGTACACACGCAGTTGCACACTTGCACAGCAAATATACACTCCCCTTGGAAGTGGTGACTATTTGAACACAGAACAGCAAAATAAGCACTTCAGCTCTCCCATGTCACTCTAGTTTCCCACCATGTGCCCCATGTAGCAGGGAGAGTAGGGTAAGCACTAGCAGTGACCAGTGCAGTGCTGGCGTCATGGTGACTGATAGTAGTGGCCGGGGGAGTTACAGGGAGGGCCAGGGCAGGGATGCTGAGAGGGAGTTACAGGGAGGCTGAGGGCATGGATGCCAACAGGGAGTTAGGAGGAGTGTGAGGAGCACTGAGGGTGGAGTTACAGGGAGGGTGAGGGCAGGGATGCTGAGGAGGCAGTTACAGAGAGGGTGAGGGGGAGTTACAGGGAGGGTGAGGGCAGGGATGCTGAGGGGGAGTTACAGGGAGGATGAGGGCAGGGATGCTGAGGGGGCAGTTACAGAGAGGGTGAGGGGGAGTTACAGGGAGGGTGAGGGGGAGTTACAGGGAGGGTGAGGGCTGGGATGCTGAGGGGGGAGTTACAGAGAGGGTGAGGGCAGGGATGCTGAGGGGCAGTTACAGGGAGGATGAGGGCAGGGATGCTGAGGGGGGAGTTACAGGGAGGGTGAGGGCTGGGATGCTGAGGGGGGAGTTACAGAGAGGGTGAGGGCAGGGATGCTGAGGGGCAGTTACAGGGAGGATGAGGGCAGGGATGCTGAGGGGGGAGTTACAGGGAGGGTGAGGGCAGGGATGCTGAGGGGGAGTTACAGGGAGGGTGAGGGTGAGTTACAGGGAGGGTGAGGGCAGGGATGCTGAGGGGGGAGTTACAGGGAGGGTGAGGGCTGGGATGCTGAGGGGGGAGTTACAGAGAGGGTGAGGGCAGGGATGCTGAGGGGGGAGTTACAGGGAGGGTGAGGGCTGGGATGCTGAGGGGGGAGTTACAGAGAGGGTGAGGGCAGGGATGCTGAGGGGCAGTTACAGGGAGGGTGAGGGCAGGGATGCTGAGGGGGGAGTTACAGGGAGGGTGAGGGCAGGGATGCTGAGGGGGAGTTACAGGGAGGGTGAGGGTGAGTTACAGGGAGGGTGAGGGCAGGGATGCTGAGGGGGGAGTTACAGGGAGGGTGAGGGCTGGGATGCTGAGGGGGGAGTTACAGAGAGGGTGAGGGCAGGGATGCTGAGGGGGGAGTTACAGGGAGGGTGAGGGCTGGGATGCTGAGGGGGGAGTTACAGAGAGGGTGAGGGCAGGGATGCTGAGGGGCAGTTACAGGGAGGGTGAGGGCAGGGATGCTGAGGGGGGAGTTACAGGGAGGGTGAGGGCAGGGATGCTGAGGGGGAGTTACAGGGAGGGTGAGGGTGAGTTACAGGGAGGGTGAGGGCAGGGATGCTGAGGGGGGAGTTACAGGGAGGGTGAGGGCTGGGATGCTGAGGGGGGAGTTACAGGGAGGGTGAGGGCAGGGATGCTGAGGGGGAGTTACAGGGAGGGTGAGTTACAGGGAGGGTGAGGGCAGGGATGCTGAGGGGGGAGTTACAGAGAGGGTGAGGGCAGGGATGCTGAGGGGGGAGTTACAGGGAGGGTGAGGGCTGGGATGCTGAGGGGGGAGTTACAGAGAGGGTGAGGGCAGGGATGCTGAGGGGCAGTTACAGGGAGGATGAGGGCAGGGATGCTGAGGGGGGAGTTACAGGGAGGGTGAGGGCAGGGATGCTGAGGGGGAGTTACAGGGAGGGTGAGGGTGAGTTACAGGGAGGGTGAGGGCAGGGATGCTGAGGGGGAGTTACAGGGAGGATGAGGGCAGGGATGCTGAGGGGGAGTTACAGGGAGGGTGAGGGTGAGTTACAGGGAGGGTGAGGGCAGGGATGCTGAGGGGGCAGTTACAGAGAGGGTGAGGGGGAGTTACAGGGAGGGTGAGGGGGAGTTACAGGGAGGGTGAGGGGGAGTTACAGGGAAGCTGAGGGGGAGTTACAGGGATGCTGAGGGGGAGTTACAGGGAGGGTGAGGGCTGGGATGCTGAGGGGGGAGTTACAGGGAGGGTGAGGGGGAGTTACAGGGAGGGTGAGGGGGAGTTACAGGGAGGGGGAGGGCATGGATGCCGACAGGGAGTTAGGAGGAGTGTGAGGAGCACTGAGGGTGGAGTTACAGGGAGGGTGAGGGCTGGGATGCTGAGGGGGGAGTTAGAAGGAGGATGAGTGCACACTGAGGGGGGAGCTACATGGAGGGTGAGGGCAGGGATGCTGACGGGGAGTTACAGGGAGGGTGAGGGCATGGGTGCTGATGGGGTGTTAAAGGGAGGGTGAAGGCAGGGGCACTGAGGGGGGAGTTACAGGGAGGGCGATGGCAGGGGCACCAAGGGTGGACTTACAGGGAGAGTGAGGGAAGGGGCATATAAAAATAGCTTTATTAGAATAAATAAAATACTCTAAATCCAAGTGTGGATTAAACATTCATATACAGATTATAACATACAGAGAGCCACCCCCATCCCCCCCGACTGCTGATTACCATATATTTGGAGTGTAAGTAGCGCCTCCTCTTTTCTTTAGGAAAAAGCACCAGCCTGTCATACGTGGGATTCTGTCTGTGTGCTGCGGAGATCCCTTTGATTTAGAGCAGCCCACTGGGGAGGCGGAGCCCGGGACTCGGAGAGTACCTAGAGCTGCCTGAGATAGTGTGGTCTTCCTGGGCGGGTGAGCGCCACATCTCTTCATGCCGCCATCGCCACTGCTGCGCTGCCTGTGGTAAGTGAGACAGGCTCTGGCAGCAGCGGCAGCAACAGGCAGGACAGTGCGGCTCCCTCAGTAAGGACGCAGAGAGGGGGGAGCGGCTTTTCATGCTGCCGGCGTAGCTGCAGCCTGTCAGAGTGACAAGCGCTGGCAGCCGGCAGCAACAGCAGCACTTCTCAGCAAGGAGGTGTGACAGGAAGATAGAAAGTGTCAGGGAAATAGTGGGTGACAAAAAGACATTGGGTGACAGAAAAATAGTGGGTGACATGGTGAGGGAGACAGGGAGATACTAGGTGATGGAGACAGTGGGTGACAGGTAGAGACGGTGACAGGAAGAGAGAGTTACAGGGAGATAATGGGTGACATGGTGAGGGTGACAGGTGGATAGTGGGTGACAGGGGGATATTGGGTGACATGGTGAGGGTGACAGGGGGATAGTGGGTGACATGGTGAGGGTGACAGGTGGATAGTGGGTGACAGTGAGGGTGACAGGTGGATAGTGGGTGACATGGTGAGGGTGACAAGGGGATAGTGGGTGACATGGTGAGGGTGACAGGGGGATGGTGACGGGGGTATAGTGGGTGACAGTGAGGGTGACAGGTGGATAGTGGGTGACAGTGAGGGTGACAGGTGGATAGTGGGTGACATGGTGAGGGTGACAAGGGGATAGTGGGTGACATGGTGAGGGTGACGGGAATAGTGGGTGACATGGTAAGCGTGAGAGGTGGATAGTGGGTGACATGCTGAGGGTGACGGGGATAGTGGGTGACATGGTGAGGGTGACAGGGGGATGGTGACGGGGGTATAGTGGGTGACAGTGAGGGTGACAGGTGGATAGTGGGTGACATGGTGAGGGTGACAGGGGGATAGTGGGTGACATGGTGAGGGTGACCCGTGGATAGTGGGCGACAGTGAGGGTGACAGGTGGATAGTGGGTGACATGGTGAGGGTGACAAGGGGATAGTGGGTGACATGGTGAGGGTGACAAGGGGATAGTGGGTGACATGGTAAGGGTGAGAGGTGGATAGTGGGTGACATGCTGAGGGTGACGGGGATAGTGGGTGACATGGTGAGGGTGACAGGGGGATGGTGACGGGGGTATAGTGGGTGACAGTGAGGGTGACAGGTGGATAGTGGGTGACATGGTGAGGGTGACAGGTGGATAGTGGGTGACAGTGAGGGTGACAGGTGGATAGTGGGTGACATGGTGAGGGTGACAAGGGGATAGTGGGTGACAGTGAGGGTGACAGGTGGATAGTGGGTGACATGGTGAGGGTGACAAGGGGATAGTGGGTGACATGGTGAGGGTGACGGGGATAGTGGGTGACATGGTAAGGGTGAGAGGTGGATAGTGGGTGACATGCTGCGGGTGACGGGGATAGTGGGTGACATGGTGAGGGTGACAGGGGGATGGTGACGGGGTATAGTGGGTGACAGTGAGGGTGACAGGTGGATAGTGGGTGACATGGTGAGGGTGACAGGGGGATAGTGGGTGACATGGTAAAGGTGTCAGGTGGACAGTGGGTGACATGGTGCGGGTGACAGGTGGATAGTGGGTGACATGGTGAGGGTGACAGGTGGATGGTGGGTGACATGGTGAGGGTGACAGGTGGACAGTGGGTGACATGGTGCGGGTGACAGGTGGATGGTGGGTGACATGGTGAGGGTGACAGGGGGATAGTGGATGATAGGGCACAGCCAGACTCCTAACCCTCCCCCCCACTGCATGGTGACAGGGGCAGGGGATGCCTCCCAGCAGCACTGACAGCCTCCTCCCCCACCCACCCTTTCACAGAGCACAGAAGATGCATCCAGTGGCACAGCCAGCCTCCTCTAACCCTAGTCACAAGGGATGCTTCCAGCGGCGTCTAAGGCAGCTCCCCCCCCCCCTCCCCCGCTGTCACAGGGGATGATGCCTCCAGCCGCCTCTTACCTCTCTCCCCCACGCTGTCCCCGGGGATGCCTCCAGCCGCACAGTCCACAGCCAGGCTCCTCACCCTCTCCGTTCCCGCTCACCTGTCCGACTCCAAGCTCAGTAGGTCCGCCGTCGGCTGCATACATCGCGCGTGGAGAGATCCCCTCCTCCCTCAAGCTGACGGCCGGGATACTCGCACCTCGCAGAGCAGAGTTCAAGGAGGCGGAGCTCCTCTGGCTGCAGGGATGCTGCTGCTGCGTAACTAGCAGCGCAGCGGCAGCAATAACAAACAAAAAAAGCCTGAAAATGACAGGGGCGGGGTCCGCACTGGGCGCTACACGGAGCGGAGGATGTAATGTGCGGTCTATCACCTGACCGCACATCGCTCCTCCGCTCCTCCTCTACCCTGATCGGCGCCTCTCTATGTTTGGGGGGGGCGAGCTGCCCCCTTGCCCCCCCAGTTCCGACGCCTCTGGTCACTGAGTGTATTGTGCTGCATCAGTCCAGGCAGTCACAGTGTTGGTGTTCTCTGCTGCCATATATCCAGTGTAGCTGTAAAGTGGGGCTGTGTTGTGCAGACCAGTCCATGTTAGTCAATGTATTGTGCTGTATCAGTCCAGCCATTCACAGTGTTGGTGTTCTCTGCTGCCATATATCCAGTGTCCTGTGTCATCAGTAATTCCAGTGACGATATACGCTGCTGCTATATATATATCCACTGCTGCAGTATAACAAATTACAATTATATTATTATTAACAACCTGTTGGGCTACATCAGACCAGTGGTAGTGTGTGTCCTGTGTCATCAGTAATTCCAGTGACGATATACGCTTCTGCTATATATATATCCACTGCTGCAGTATAACAAATTACAATTATATTATTATTAACAACCTGTTGGGCTACATCAGACCAGTGGTAGTGTGTGTCCTGTTTCATCAGTAATTCCAGTGATGATATTTGCTGCTGCTATATATATACACTGCTGCAGTATAACAAATTACAATTATATTATTATTAACAACCTGTTGGGCTGCATCAGACCAGTGGTAGTGTCCTGTGTCATCAGTAATTCCAATCATTCCTGTGACGCATATTGGCCCTCATTCCGAGTTGTTCGCAGCAGTTCATCGCATCGCAAATGACGAAAAATCACAAACTGCGCATGCGCGAATACTGAAGTGCGCAAAGGGAGCGATACGACGCTTGTGCAAACTTACTAACTGAAAATCTGCTCGTACTACACCACCAAAAACAGGGAGTGACGGAGGCGTGACAGAGGCTCGGCTTCGCTATCTAACGAAATGGGCGTGAAAGTGGGCGGCTAGTGTGGGAGTATGCAACCAGCAGCAGGCGTGTTTTTAGCAGAAATGCGTATCCCATGGTAAAATGTACACAACAAATGTTCGCTATCTTGTCGCAGCCGAGGAGTAAGTCTGCAGCTACTCTGCACTTGCGAAGTACTGTTACAAGTGTGTCTGCCCTAATTAGCAATTCATTTGCAAATGAATTCACCTGTTGACCAATTACTTGGCAAACACTGCTCTGACAAAATACTACAAACAGCAATTGTCTGGCCACATAACATTTTTATTGTGAGCACCTATAAATGTGAAACGCTACCAAATGATGCCTTTTTTTTACAAATTTCAAAATAAACTTTGATGTTAAATGCGTGTTGTAATTATTTATTTAATACTATCAAATGTAATCAAGTGTAAATAAACCAACTTCTAAACTACAACAGCTAAATCTTCTCGACATAGACATATTCCTTTGTACATACCAAATAACATGAACAACATAATGCAGCCTACACTTTATGTTACTTAATACAATTTTTTTAGAAATTTGGTGGGAATATGTGTCCATATCTAATATTATGCCATGTTGCCCCTAGTAACCCAAGGTCCTATTTTTTTATTTTTATTTATATGCCCAGTTAAGTGTTGTGCAAGACATGTTTTAAATTATAATATGCAATGTTTGTATGAATATTCTTATTGTTCCCTTGTTCCACAAATGTCTATATGCCATGTTAAAGTTTACAGGGCTCAGTTTTCCATAGTGCATAACCTTAAATAAAACACACAAACAATTTTGTATTCATTATTTTTTTACTTAAAAAAATATCTTAAATCAGAAACACAACATGGCTACAGATGAGCATCACATACAAAGATGGACATAGCAACAAGCAGATGCCAGTGCCAAAATTCATATAGCAGAACCCAGTACTATGGTAACACCATCTTCTGACAAAATCTGATGTTTAATATTTAATAAGTATATGTTGTGAACCCCCAGCCAGACAAAACTTTTAGGGGAATTGAGGTCGATTCTGGATCCAACACACAAACAACCATACACAGCACGCTAGGAAGAGGAAGATGGCTCAGGTGTAGAGACGAAAATAACTCACAGGCTACAATTTAAATAAACACAAATATACCCTTTCACTTTGAGGGAGTTGTACATTCTGGCCACACAAGCCAAAAAAAAATAAACATCGAGGCAACATGTAAAACATAGGTGCTGCCCATCTGGAGAGACACCACTTTCTCTTCTTTTTACCCAAACAGAGTTAGGTATTAAAGGTGAGCGCTGTTCCTTCCCAAGGACATGTGCAGAAAATAGTTATTCAATGTCCAATTTTTTAAAAACATTTTTTATTTTTATATCCATGATAATTTGGTGACACAGTGCACATTAAACATGGATTGGACATACATAGATAAAACATGAAATGGTTAGAATGAATTATTGCACAGACCCTTAAATGTAAACAAATGACAAAACAGTCTATGTGCAAATCATGAATGGTGGAACTTCTGGCTCATACCGTAAGAGGCATGTGGTGTGTGCCTTTGATGTAAATGGGGTTCCAGCTGGCAGCCCAGCAACACACCACACACTTGCCAATGTAGATGGATATCACCGGTTTCTGGTAAGAGTCCAAGAAGATCACAGTCCCATTAGTGGTACGGCACAACGCGTTTGGATATAAAAATAAAAAATGTTTTTAAAAAATTGGACATTGAATAACTATTTTCTGCACATGTCCTTGGGAAGGAACAGCGCTCACCTTTAATACCTAACTCTGTTTGTGCCATAATTTCTGACATTTGATGTTAGTGTCTTTTTGGTATTTTTTGGTCTGCGGCATATTCCTTTCCCAAAGTGCGCAATAATCCACCAAAATCCTTCTTTTTCGCATCTTCTTTTTACCCGCCTGATGTAGTTCTTCACGGCTCGGTCTGCGAAGCGACCTTCGAGGGCCCTGCCCAGTGGGATGTTCTTCCTCGGCATAGGGAGGGGAGGGAGCAGATGTGGCTGGCTCTCTGCCACTGTTGGCAAGGGAGACAGCGATGTCCTGGAGCCTTTGCAGAATGGAATTTGCAATTTGTTGGAAGGAGGAGGCGAGTTGCTCTTGCCCCTGCCTGATCTCTGCCAGACCTTGGCAGAGTTGAGCTGCACCTTGCTCCACACTGGTTCTGTGCTCAGTGAGCCAGACAGGTATCTGGCTTACCTCCGGGATCATCCTGTCTTGAAAAGCATTCAGGCTCCCACCATACCTTGCAATTTCAGACAGGATGTCCGGGATAGCAGAGGGTTGGGGTGGGGGGGCCAGTTGGAATCTGGATGGATGGAATTTGCCAGACTAGGTCCCCCCCCACCTCAGCCTCAGCCACATAACCCTCCTCTGACTCTACCTGCTCACCCACCTGTGCTGTTATGTTCAAATCAAAAAATAAGAATTTACTTACCGATAATTCTATTTCTCGTAGTCCGTAGTGGATGCTGGGGACTCCGTCAGGACCATGGGGGATAGCGGGCTCCGCAGGAGACAGGGCACATCTAAAAAGCTTTTTAGGTCACATGGTGTGTACTGGCTCCTCCCCCCATGACCCTCCCCCAAGCCTCAGCTAGGTACTGTGCCCGGACGAGCGTACACAATAAGGAAGGATCTTGAATCCCGGGTAAGACTCATACCAGCCACACCAATCACACCGTACAACTTGTGATCTGAACCCAGTTAACAGTATGATAACAAAACGAAGTAGCCTCCGAAAAGATGGCTCACAACAATAGTAATAACCCGATTTTTGTAACAATAACTATGTACAAGCATTGCAGACAATCCGCACTTGGGATGGGCGCCCAGCATCCACTACGGACTACGAGAAATAGAATTATCGGTAAGTAAATTCTTATTTTCTCTAACGTCCTAGTGGATGCTGGGGACTCCGTCAGGACCATGGGGATTATACCAAAGCTCCCAAACGGGCGGGAGAGTGCGGATGACTCTGCAGCACCGAATGAGAGAACTCCAGGTCCTCCTTAGCCAGAGTATCAAAATTTGTAAAATTTTACAAACGTGTTCTCCCCTGACCACGTAGCTGCTCGGCAAAGTTGTAATGCCGAGACTCCTCGGGCAGCCGCCCAGGATGAGCCCACCTTCCTTGTGGAATGGGCATCTACATATTTCGTCTGTGGCAGGCCTGCCACAGAATGTGCAAGCTGAATTGTACTACAAATCCAGCGTGCAATAGACTGCTTAGAAGCATGAGCACCCAGCTTGTTGGGTGTATACAGTATAAACAGCAAGTCAGACTTTCTGACTCCAGCCGTCCTAACTATATATATATATATATTTTTAGGGCCCTGACCACGTCTAGTAACTTGGAGTCCTCCAAGTCCCTAGTAGCCGCAGGCACCACAAGAGGTTATTTCAGGTGAAAACGCTGACACCCCTTTATGAAGAAACTGGAGACGAGTCCCAGTTCTGTCCTGTTCAAATGGAAAATTTTAATATGGGCTTTTGTAAGACAAAGCCGCCCATTCTGACAATCGCCTGGCCGAGGCCAGGGCTAACAACATGGTCACTTCCCATGTGAGATATTTGTCAACAGCATGGTCACTTTCCATGTGAGATATTTCAAATCCACAGATTTGAGCGGTTCAAACCAATATGATTTTAAGAAATCCCAACACTATGTTGAGATCTCACGGTGCCCCTAGGGGCACAAAAAAGCTGTATATGCAATACATCCTTTACAATCTGGACTTCAGGAATTGAAGTCAATTCTTTCTGGAAGAAAATCTACAGGGCCGAAATTTAAATGTTAATGAACCCCAATTTGAGGTCCAAAACACTCCTGTTTTCAGGAAGTGTAGAAATCGACCTAGTTGAATTTCCGTCGTGGAGCCTTCCTGGCCTCACCCACGCAACATATTTTCACCACATGTGGTGATGACGTTGTGCGGTCACCTCCTTCCTGGCTTTGACCAGGGTAGGTATGACCTCTTATGGAATGCCTTTTCCCCTCAGGATCCGGCATTCAACCGCCATGCCGTCAAACGCAGCCGCGGTAAGTCTTGGAATAGACATGGTACTTGCTGAATCAAGTCCCTTCTTAGCTCCCCAGGCCCTTAGTCCTCTGTGAGCATTTCTTGAAGTTCCGGGTACCAAGTCCCTCTTGGCCAATCCGGAGCCACTAGTATAGTTCATACTCCTCTATGTCTTATAATTCTCAATACCCTGGTTATGAGAAACAGAGGAGGGAACACATACACAGACTGGTACACCCACGGTGTTACCAGAACATCCACAGCTATCGCCTGAAGGTCTCATGACCTGGCGGAATACCTGTCCCGTTTTTTGTTCGGGCGGGACGCCATCATGTCCACCTTTGGTCTTTGCCAACGGTCCACAATCATGTTGAAAAACTTCCCTATGAAGTTTCCACTCTCCCGGGTGGAGGTCATGCCTGCTGAGGAAGTCTGCTTCCCAGTCGTCCACTCCCGGAAAGAACACTGCTGACAGTGCTATCACATGATTTTCCGCCTAGCGAAAAATCCTTGCAGTTTTCACTGCCCTCCTGCTTCTTGTGCCGCCCTTCTGTTTACGTGGGCGACTGCCGTGATGTTATCCCACTGGATCAATACCGGCTGACCTTGAAGCAGAGGTCTAGCTAAGTTTAGAGCATTATAAATTTGCTCTAAGCTTATTTATGCGGAGAGAATTCTCCAGACTTAATCACACTTCCCTGGAAATTTTTTTCCCTGTGTGACTGTTCCCCAGCCTCTCAGGCTGGCCTCCGTGGTCACCGGCATCCAATCCTGAATGCCGAATCTGCGGCCCTCTAGAAGATGAGCACTCTGTAATCACCACAGGAGAGACACCCTTTTCCTTGGATATAGGGTTATCCGC
Organism: Pseudophryne corroboree; assembly: GCF_028390025.1. Taxonomy (NCBI): domain Eukaryota; kingdom Metazoa; phylum Chordata; class Amphibia; order Anura; family Myobatrachidae; genus Pseudophryne; species Pseudophryne corroboree. Next base: position 453,418,677 of record NC_086445.1, on the reverse strand, counting down.
TGATGCATCTGAGGATGCGATCCGGACCATTTGTCCAGCAGATCCCACTGAAGAGTTCTTGCGGGAAATCTGCCGAATGGAATTGCTTCGTAATAAGCCACCATTTTTACCAGGACTCTTGTGCAATGATGCACTGACACTTTTCCTGGTTTTAGGAGGATCCCGATTAGCTCGGATAACTCCCTGGTTTTCTCCACTGGGAGAAACACGTTTTTCTGGACTGTGTCCAGAATCTTCCCTAGGAACAGTAGACGTGTCGTCGGAAAAAGCTGCGATTTTGGAATATTTAGAATCCACTCGTGCTGTCGTAGAACTACTTAAGATAGTGCTACTCCGACCTCCAACTGTTCTCTGGACCTTGCCCTTATCAGGAAAGCGTCCATGTTTCTTTTAAGAAAAATCATCATTCCGGCCATTACCTTGGTAAAGACCCGGGGCGCCGTGGACAATCCAAACGGCAGCGTCTGAACTGATAGTGACAGTTCTGTACCAGGAACCTGAAGTACCCTTGGTGAGAAGGGCAAATTTGGACCTGTAGGTAAACGTCCCTGATATCCAGTGACATCATATCGTCCCCTTCTTCCTGGTTCGCTATCACTGCTCCGAGTGACTCCATCTTGATTTGAACGCTTGTATGTAAGTGTTCAAATATTTCAGATCTCACCGAGCCGGTTGGCTTCAGTACCACAATATAGTGTGGAATACTACCCCCTTCCTTGTTGTAAGAAGGGTACTTTGATTATCACCTGCTGGGAATACAGCCTGTGAATTGTGTGAGGGGGAGACGTCTCGAATTTCCAATGTACACCTGGGATATTACATGTAGGATCCCGGAGTTCCCTTGCGAGTGTTGCTGAAACTCTTGAGATGACCCCCTACCGCACCTGAGTCCGCTTGTACGGCCCCAGCGTTATGCTGCGGACTTGGCAGAAGCCGTGAGGAGCTTCTGTTCCTGGGAATGAGCTGCTTGCTGCAGTCTTCTTCCCTTTCCTCTCCCCCTGGGCAGATATGACTGGCCTTCGCCCGCCTGCCCGTATGGGGACGAAAGGACTGAGACTGAAAAGACTGTGTCCTTTTCTGCCAATATGTGACTCGGGGTAACAAAAGGTGGATTTTTCAGCTGTTGCCATGGCCACCAGGTCCAATGGACCGCCCCTTTATACGGCAATACTTCCATATGCCGTCTGGAATCTGCCTCACCTGACCACTGTCGTGTCTTCGTCTGGCAGATATGTACATCACATTTACTCTTGATGCCAGAATGCAAATATGCCTCTGCGCATCACACATATATAGAAATGCATCCTTAAAATGCTCTATAGACAATAAAATCCTGTCCCTGTCAAGGGTATCAAAATTTTCAGTCAGGAAATCCGACCAAGCCCCCTCAGCGCTGCACATCCAGGCTGAGGCGATTGCTGGTCGTAGTATAACACCAGTATGTGTGTATATACTGTTATGATATTTTCCAGCTTCCTATCAGCTGGCTCCTTGAGGGCGGCCGTATCTGGAAACGGTAACGCCATGTTTTTTATAAGCGTGTGAGCGCCTTGTCCACCCTAAGGTGTGTTTTCCAACTCGCCCTTACTACTGGCGGGAAAAAGGGTATACCGCCCATAACTTTCTGTCGGAGGAACCCCACGTATCATCACACACTTCATTTAATTTATCTGATTCAGGCAAAACTACAAGTAGTTTATTCCCACCCTACAAAATACCCTTATTTGTGGTACTTGTGGTATCAGAAATACGTAACACCTCCTTCATTGCCCTTAACATGTAACTTGTGGCCCTAAAGGAAAAATACGTTTGTTTCTTCACCGTCGACACTGGGGTCAGTGTCCGTGTCAGTGTCTGTCGACCGACTGAGGTAAATGGGCGTTTTTACAAGCCCCTGACGGTGTCTGAGACGCCTGGACCGATACTAATTTGTCCGCCGGCTGTCTCATGTCGTCAACCGGCTTGCAGCGTGTTGACATTATCACGTAATTCCATAAGTAAGCCATCCATTCTGGTGTCGACTCCCTAGAGAGTGACATCACCATTACAGGCAATTTTCTCCGTCTCCTCACCAACATTTTCCTCATACATGTCGACACACACGTACCGACCTACAGCACACACATACAGGGAATGCTCTGATAGAGGACAGGACCCACTAGCCCTTTGGGGAGACAGAGGGAGAGTTTGCCAGCACACACCAAAAGCGCCATAATGTATATAACAACCCTAGAAGGTGTTGTTTCTATATATGGGCTCTTAATATATAATTATATCGCCAATTTATGCCCCCCTTCTCTTTAACCCTGTTTCTGTAGTGCAGGGGAGAGTGGGAGCCTTCCTCACCAGCGGAGCTGGTCAGGAAAATGGCGCTGAGTGCTGAGGAGAATAAGCTCCGCCCCTTTCACGGCGGGCTTTTCTCCCGGTTATTAGGAAAACTGGCCTGGGTTAAATACATACATATAGCCTTAATGGCTATATGTGATGTATTTATTTGCCAAATAGGTATTTATATTGCTGCCCAGGGCGCCCCCAGCAGCGCCCTGCACCCTCCGTGACCGTGTCAGTGAGCCGTGTAGCAACAATGGCGCACAGCTGCAGTGCTGTGCGCTACCTCTCTGAAGACTGTGAAGTCTTCTGCCGCCTGTTTCCGGACCTCCGTTCCGCCGTCTTTCTTCAGCGTCTGTAAGGGGGATCGGCGGCGCGGCTCCGGGACGAACCCCAGGCTGACCTGTGTTCCGACTCCCTCTGGAGCTCAGTGTCCAGTAGCCTAAAACTTCAATCCTCCTGCACGCAGGTGAGTTGCAAGTCTCTCCCCTAAGTCCCTCGTTGCAGTGATCCTGTCGCCAGCAGGAATCACTGATTAGAAACCTAAAAAAAAACTTTACTAAACAGCTCCTTAAGAGAGCCATCCAGTTTGCACCCTTCTCGGACGGGCACAAAAACCTAACTGAGGCTTGGGGGAGGGTCATGGGGGGAGGAGCCAGTACACACCATGTGACCTAAAAAGCTTTTTAGATGTGCCCTGTCTCCTGCGGAGCCCGCTATCCCCCATGGTCCTGACGGAGTCCCCAGCATCCACTAGGACGTTAGAGAAATAAGAATAAGTGGAAAAAGAGTAGAAAAAACATGAGACTTTTTGAACCACTAAATTAGTTGTTTAGGAATATGTGTGTAAACTTACCTGGCAAGTCATGTGCATTCAGTATTTCAGGCAGGTCCGTGTCCATATGAGACACCCCAACCCCCTCCTCGTAACTCACACAGTCCATCGCCATCTCCTCAAGATCTGTGTACTCCACAGTGGCAGCTGGACCTCCCCCTGTTGCCCTCGAGGCATTCCACTCCGCAGACCTCTTGCCCTTCAGGCGGGATTTGAAGTCGGCCCAACTACATATGTGATGAAAAATAGGGGCAAGGTACAGAAAAGTTATGAATACCTGCTTTAATTGATAGTACACATGTTATGTATTTGGTTGCTATAGGCAACATCACATCTAGCTAAGTTTTTAATAATACTTGGGTCAGAAAATGGTGTGTCAATATACACTTACTGTCTTCTAACTTCCTGTGATGTGCGGACTATTAAGCCAACTTCATTAACAGAATCAGTGATGTCCCTCCAGATTCGCTCTTTGGATGCAGCACCCATGTTTTTGGGTCCTCGATTAATTTTTTCCATGGCCTGTATGACCAAAACACGTAACTCCCTCTTAGTGAAGGCGGGCTGTCTTTTTTTTTTTTTTTTGATGTAGCCTGTGAGCTATCTTCCTGGCCCTCCTCACCATCTTCCTCTTCAGTAGCTGCTTGTGTACTTTGTGTTTGAGATGGTATTCCAGAATCTCCCTCAGTTTCCACAGTACCTATGTCTGGCAGGGGATTCACTCCTAACTCCTGGGTATCAGAAGATGGAGTTTGTACAGTACTGGGTCCTGCTATTTCAAAATCCAAACTTGCAGCTTCAAGCATCTGCCTCCGCAGCGCTAGGCGCCTATGTGTCAAAGCGGACATCTGCTGCTGCACCCGGTCCATCTCTGCTGCCATCTGCTCACGAGTAGCCATGTTGCTGGTGGCATGTGTGTTTGCACAGGTGTCTAGCGATTCATAGCTGTGTGTGGTTTCCAGTGCGGGAATTCGCACAGGTGTCAATTATGCTAATACTTCCATTAATTGTACAGCCTATTTAAAAGCCTGGAGTGCAGCCTGTGTGAGTGGGTGTATGATGCCAAATGCTGTTTGGACGTGTTTCATGCAAGGTGGTCGTGTTTGCTCACACGTTTCTGAGTGAGTTTTTATTGCAGTATATTGCAGAAAAATGTGCGTTCGTTTGCTTGCAAATGTTTTACTGTTGTGTTGCAGAGTGCTTATTTTATGCTAATTTTTTGTTTTGAAAAAAAAAATTAGGCTATTAACAAACCAAGTATGTATGGGTGTGCAATGGTCCTTTGTAGTGTTTTAAACAGGGTATTAGTAGTTTGGTGGTTAATGTTTTTGCCTATAAATTTAATTTCATGTACTATCTAATAGTTTTGTTACCTGTAATTTACAGTGTGTCTGTTCTATTGTTGAGAGTGTATATTTGATTTCTTATAGTCCATTTCTCTCTCTTGCAGGGGTCTCATTTCTGCTTTATTTTCAGAACTTGATTTTGTGCCAAAGTAGGCCTCATTTGCTTTTTTTGGACTACAAAAGTTGATTGTTTATTTCTTGAGCAGGTAAGTTGCCTGTCCCTGGGTGTCATGGTGTGTGTTTGTTGCAAGTGTGTATCTGATTTCTTAAAGTCCATTTCTCTCTCTTGTAGGGGTCTCTTTTCTGCTTTATTTTCAGAACTTGATTTTGTGACAAAGTAGGCATCATTTGCTTTTTTTGGACTTCAAAAGTTGATTGTTTATTTCTTGAGCAGGTAAGTTGCCTGTCCCTGGGTGTCATGGTGTGTGTTTGTTGCAAGTATGTATCTGATTTCTTATAGCCCATTTCTCTCTCTTGTAGGGGTCTCTTTTCTTGTTTGTTTACAAAGCATTTACTTTTGACAAAGTTTGACAGATTTTTGCTCTATTTGATACAAAAGGAGCAACTTTTTTTCGGATCTGTGTTTTTATAGGATTTTTTTTTTTTTTCTTTATTTTTTGTTAAAATAATACATACTTAGTATTTTAAAAAATATATTGTTGCAGTAATTATATGGGTATTTTTTAAATCTCAAAAAGTTTGTGATTTGTGATGTTAACCTATGTTGGAGGTAATTAGCTAATTTTTTATTGTTTAATTTAATTTATGTGTTTGGGACCCGTATTTTCATCTTGAAGAAATGGAGTATGCTCCTGCAGTAAGTGAACACCCATACACTTTGAATTTGATTTTGGTTGCCAATGTGTGTTGTTAATTGTTTGGGGTTTTTAATAATTCTTACCTTCATTTTAAGTTGGTGATGTCCATTCATGTGGCAGCTGAAGCCCTCCCACCACAACCCATGGAACCACTCCCACCCCAACCGCCGCAAGCCCTCCAACCCCAACCGGCTCCTCATCCTCCAAGGCAACGGAGGTGTGCTAGGCCATCAATTTTCCGTACCCGTGTCCTCCTTTTTGGGATGCCTAATGATTTAGTGTTGCGCAGATACAGACTGCCACCTCATCTAATCCTAGACACTCTCTCCATAATAGAGAGTGATCTAGAACAATCCATTAGGTATCCTACAGCAATACCAGCATTGACACAATTCCTTGCTGTGTTACATTTTGTGGCCACTGGTTCGTATCAGCATGTGGTAGGAGATCTGGTTGGCATGTCGCAGGGCCAGTTCAGTAAGGTCCTGCGGCATGTCAGCCATGCTTTCATAAAGAGAGTCAAACAATTTATAGCATTGCCTTTGGATGTTGGTGCCCTGGATGTGGTGAAGCGGCAATTTCAGGAAGGTGGTAGTCGCTTCCCACATGTTATTGGGGTTGTGGATGGAACACATGTAGCTATTGTTGCACCAAGACATAATGAAGAAATTTATAAAAACAGGAAACTGTTTCATTCTCTGAATGTAATGGTTGTTTGTGGGCCATCCCTCCAGATCCTGTCCCTGAATGCTAAGTTCCCTGGGAACTCCCATGATGCACATGTCATTAGAAAATCAGGGATATGGCAGAGATTAAGAACGATGGAAGGCCAAGACATGTGGTTATTGGGTGAGTTTACTATTTTTTATGATTTGAACAGTCATATTTTTGGTATTACATTATGTTTTTTACAATTTTACTTTTGCTATTTTCATCTTATCAAACAGGAGACCGTGGATATCCTTGCACCCCCTGGCTCATGACTCCTTATAGTAAGCCCAGGCCAGGACCACAGACGGCATTTAACTCCGCGCTTACTGCCACTAGACAGCTGGTGGAGCGCATGATTGGTGTTCTTAAAGGGCGTTTTCGTGTGCTCCACCGCACTGGTGGCGACATCATGTATTCGCCGGAGATGGTAAGTAAAATTGTGGTCCTGTGCGCTATCCTACATAACATCGCTGTAAGGAGTCGCAAAGAGCTTCCCCAAACGGAGGAATTGCCGGATGAGGAGCCAGGGGTTGGCCGGACATTTGGTGGGGGGAGTGTGTCCCGGCGGGGGAATGAAGTAAGGGCAAGAATTGTCCGTGATTATTTCAGGTATTTTGTTTTTTCATTATTTATTTTCGTTTTTCAAAGTCTCTGTATTTGTATTGTAATTTTGTACTGATGTCATTTACGTAGCTTGGTAAAGTTCATAGTGTGTTGGTTTTGTTTTGTGAGTCTATATTATTGTTTGTTTAATAAATTAATCTGTAATGTTCTCCTTATCATGTATTTTGTTCGAATATTGTTGTTGTTAATGTTTTTTTTTTATAATTTTGAAATAATTATATTTTGGCTAATTGTGTTAATAACCATTTTTTTTTTGTGCTTGTGCATCTGTTTACATTACAATTGACACAACATATGATCCGAATTGTCGATAACTTTGTGCAGCTGATTGTTCATGCAAAATGTGGTGAGTACACAGATTGCAACAATTACTTTTCAATAAGTGTGAGTGTGTGTGTGTGTGTGTGTGTGTGTGTGTGTGTGTGTGTGTGTGTGTGTGTGTGTGTGTGTGTGTGTGTGTGTGAGTATGTGAGTGTGTGTGAGTGTGATTGTGTGTGTGTTTTTTATTATTTCTTCCGCGGGTGCGAATTTCTGTTAATGCGAACTGTACCCACTGTATTTCACATTAATGCACACATATCAATAAAGTTTATTACAGATGACACCTTCAATTTACAACCAATCAGATGGCACCACACACTATAAATATATGCCCATGTATGGAAAACGCCATTGGCACCATGCGCGCAGCTGCTTTCACACGCCAGGAGCTGCGCGTGCTGGTCGCGGTAATGGACCGCCGCGTAGGCCGCGCAGGGCCCTTTATCCCAAATAGGGTAAAGCGCGAGGCCTACGCGGAGGTCCGACGCTTACTGCGAACACGCACCCGGAGCAGGAGGACCATCATACAGTTGGAGAGGCGCTGGAGCGACCTCCGCCGACGCATGCCGGACCTGTTGGCGGAATTGCGCCAACAAATCAGCGCAAGACGTATACGCAGTAAGTTTAACATATTACATTAAATATGTGTATTACACTGAGAATATTACCATACATTTTAAATGTAAAGACTGCACATTTTCACTAAGATGTTATATAGTGAGAAAATTAGCAGACTGTTAGACTATTGTAGAACAAACATGCCAAGATTACACAGTGTGTGTGTTTATGGGAAGCAGTACTGACTGTAGCAAAGTGCTTTGGAAATAGTTAATGTTGTTGTACTGAGTTGCTACACAGGCTGTCGCCTGAATCCATTAACTTGCTCTGTGTCTTTAACATGGGACAGAACAATGTAATTTTAAAATGCTGATGTTTTTTTTTTTAAGCCACTACCTAATTAGTACATATCTCATTCTAGGGCAAGCACAACGTCGAGCAGCATCTAAAAGGCGGCGAATTACACGCCCAGGCCCAGCACATTCTCCACACCCCTTCCCTTCTGTGGACCACTCCCCCTCTCCACCCCCTCCCCCTCTCTTTCCCAAGCCCCCTCTCTGGCCCACTCCCCCTCTCCGGCCCACTCCCCCTCTCTTTCCCAATCCCCTTCTACGCCCCCCTCCCCTTCTGTGGCCCACTCCCCCTCTCCAGGACAATCCACCTCTCCAGCCACCTCCCCCTCTCCGGCCCACCCCCCCTCTCCGGCCCAATCCCACTCTTTCCCAATCCCCCTCTCCGGCTCAAACCCACTCTCTTTCCCCAACCCCCTCTCCGGCCCAATCCCACTCTCTTCCCCAATCCCCCTCTCCGGCCCAATACCCCTCTCTTTCCCAATTCCCCTCTCTGCCCCCCCCCCCCCTCTGTGTCCCAAACCACCTCTCCACCACCCTCACCCTATCAATCTCAACCACTCTCTGTAAGGCCCTCCCCCTTCCATCCTCTTTCCCAAATCGACCCTCCTTCCCCCATCCTGCCTCCTTCCCCCATCCAGCCCCCAGCCCCCATCCAGCCAACCTCACCCATCCAGTCTACATTCCCCAGCCAGCCACCTTTGCCTCCATCAGAATGGGCAGCAGAGGCCCCGGAGCCACTTGAGGGAGGTGGGCAAGTGGCAGAGGAGAGTAAGTTCACACACATTGTTTTTATGTTTTAAAAAGTATTTTACGACACATTCAAATAAATGCAGTGTTGTACTGTGGCCAATCTTTTGCCAAGGTTAAATGCTTGTCGTCTTCATCATGGTATGGATGATGCATTTACATTTGTGTGAGGAACATTATATGTACAGTGTCTACATATGCAATGTTGAGGATGGCCACTCTGGGTCGCCAATCACTATGTCGAGAGGTTTGCCTGCACAACAGGGTTTGTATGTGAAACATTATATGCCAAACATTTAGACCTGAGTGGTACTTTTTGTGTGGTTTTACTTTTACAATTGTGCCTGGGTATTGCAATATTTGCACATTAAAGTCGCAGGAGTCACTTTGTTAGGCAGGCTAAGGACACAGTGATTTGTGTTGTGAAAGTTACACTCCTACTATTTAGGCATTTTACTTTTTGAAAGCTGTTAGACCTTATGTTGTGAGGCAGGCTTTCATGGAGGGTGGGCATGCTAGGATATGTGGTCCTTCTGAAAATGTGTATATGCAGTGTGATGATGCAGGGCCAAAAACAACAAAGAAAATACTGCTTCACTCCAGATGTGAATGAATCCCTGCATGAGGCTACATTTACTAAGATGGTATTACTATTTAAGTTGGGATGCTGCCCATAGCAACCAAGCAGATAATACTTTTCATTCATTTTGCACCTTCTACAAGATAATATGTTGAATTTGATTGGTTGCTATGGGTAACGTCCCATCTAAAATATAACTCCCATATTACTGTATGTACCCCATGGTGTCGTACACTTTGTTTAAATTTAAAAAAAAAAGCTTGCTGAGCAGGCTTGTGTGTTGTTCTGCTAATGTTTTCTCATTAAAACATCCATGATGTAGTTACTTGGCCATTAAAGCAGGCCTGCCCAAACTGCGGCCCTCCAGCTGTTGAGAAACTACACATCCCAGCATGGCCACACACAGCTTTTGCATTCTCGGACAGCAAAACTGGGTCAAGGCATGCTGGTATATGCATTTTCCAGACAGCTGGAGGGCCGCAGTTTGGACATGCCTGCAGTAAAGTGGGCTTTGTGCCTTGTTTGTATAATAGGTAATGTGAGGAAGTTAGTAATGTTTATTTTGCATCTTAATTTCAGATGTTGCGGTTGGAGATCCCACAAGTTTTGCTGGAATTCTGGCAAACATGCGCCAGCAACTTATAAATTTGCTGGAAAGTGTTGATTTGCTGCAAAAATTTGTTTGAAAAAAAATAAGTTATATTGTTAGAAAGAAAAAAAATATTTTGAGAAAAAATGTACTAATAAATATTTTTGTTTCAAGTTAATCGGGTGTTGTGTTTATTTATGCAATAAAGGAACTGCAGATTGGCAAGCAGAAATTGGCTAGCTTAAACATTTCAGACATGTAACTTAAGAATGTGAATTTAGAATTAAAACCGGGAAAAAAAACTAGTTAGGAGCTTATTGATGAAAAAAACATGTTAACACATTTATTCCCACACTATACCTCTACACAAAAAGAACAAAACAAAACAAAAAAAAAACATTTACCACATCTATATTTTAAATTACTTATTTTTAATGTGGATGGCCAATTATGCATACAAAGTGTTCTTCAGGTATTATTTGAAGACTTAATTGGTAATGACCATTAACAATCATTACACTAATTGGATTCGTAATTGAGGAAGGCTTGTGGAGCCTTATTTAACTTAAAAGAAAAAAAAAACCATTGCTGTGTGGATTTTAGCAAAAGCGTGTGCAATTTTAAGAGGAATGTGTAAATCTACGAGAAGTTAGGATTTTTATGATGAGGTTTGTGGTAATGCGATGGGTTTGCATTAGTGCGATGTCATTTGGCATACGCCTACTTTGTGTACTACTGCGTACGAAATAGCAAAAATACGTTGGGGGCGGTTATTCGCTATTGTGCAACGTATTCGCAATATTGCGAATATGTTGTGCAAACGAAAAAAATAGCGAACAACTCGGAATGACCCCCATTGTCTCTTATAACTCCAGAAAAATAAAGGAGAACCAAAATTTTGAGGAGAAAATAGGGAAAGATCAAGAAGATCCACTTCCTCCTAGTGCTGACATAGACGATGAAATGCCATCAATGTCGTCTGCCAAGGCCGATGTCCAATGTGATAGTAGAGGGCATGTAAAATCCAAAAAGCAAAAGTTCAGTAAAAAGAACCAAAAAAAGAAATTTAAATCGTCTGAGGAAAAACGTAAACTTGCCAATATGCCATTTACGACACGGAGTGGCAGGAAACGGCTGAGGCCCTGGCCTATGTTCATGGCTAGTGGTTCAGCATCACATGACGATGGAAGCCCTCATCCTCCCGCTAGAAAAAATAAAAGAATTAAGCTGGAAAGAGCACAGAAAAGAACTGTGCGCTCTGAGATGGTATCACAAATCCCCAAGGAGAGTCCAATTGTGTCAGCGGTTGCGATGCCTGACCTTACCCAACACTGGACGGGAAGAGGTGGCTCCTTCCACCATTTGCACGCCCCCTGCAAGTGCTGGAAGGAGCACCCACAGTCCAGTTCCTGATATTCAAATTGAAGATGTCACTGTAGAAGTACACCAAGATGAGGATATGGGTGTTGCTGGTGCTGAGGAGGAAGTTGACGATGAGGATTCTGATGGTGATGTGGTTTGTTTAAGTCAGACACCGGGGGAGACACCTGTTGTCCTTGGGACGAAGAAGCCCATTGTGATGCCTGGGCAAACTACCAAAAAAGCCACCTCTTCGGTGTGGACTTATTTCTCCTCAAATCCGGGCAACAGGTGTCAAGTCATCTGTTGCCTCTGTCAATCTGTAATAAGTGGGGTAAGGATATTAACCACCTAGGAACATCCTCCCTTATACGTCACCTGCTGTGCATTCATCAGAAGTCACTGTCAAGTTCAGAAACTTTGGGTAAGAGCGTAAGCAGTCCACTGACACCTAAATCCCTTCTTCCTCCTGTACCCAAGCTCCTGAAAGCCACACCACCAACTCCCTCAACGTCAACTTCCTCAGTCAGGAACGTCTGTAGTCCTGCATGCCATGTCACTGTCAACACCGAGGAGTCCTCTTCTAACCGGGGTTCCTCCGTAGGATCCTTGAGTAGTACGCTTGCTGTTGCTGCCGCTGCTGGGAGTCGATCGTCATCCCAGAAGGGAAGTTGGAAGACCACTTGTACTACTTCCAGTAAGCAATTGACTGTCCAACAGTCCTTTGTGAGGAAGATGAAATATGACAGCAGTCATCCTTTTGCAAAGCAGATAACCGAGACCTTGACAGCTATGTTGGTGTTAGAGGTGCGTCCGGTATCCACCATTAGTTCAGAGTCACTTAAAGATTTGTTTGAGGTACTGTGTCCCCGGTATCAAATCCCATCTAGGTTCCACTTCTCTAGGCAGGCAATACCGAGAATGTACACAGACGTCCGAAAAAGAGTCATCAGTGTCCTAAAAAATGCGGTTGTATCCAGTGTCCACTTAACCACGGACATGTGGACAAGTGGAACAGGGCAGACTAAGGTCTATATGACTATAACAGCCCACTGAGTGGATGTATGGCCTCCCGCAGCAACAACAGCAGCGGCACCAGTAGCAGCATCTCGCAAACGCCAACTCGTTCCTAGGCAGGCTACGCTATGTGTCACCGTGTTCCTTAAGAGGCACACAGCTGACAACCTCTTATGGAAACTGAGGAACATCATCGCAGAATGGCTTACCCCAATTGGACTCTCCTGGGGATTTGCACAAATTGGCTTTATTTTACCTAAGTTGCCCCCCCTCCAGTGTGTACTCTGAAAGAGTGTTTAGTGCAGCCGGTAACCTTGTCAGTGATTGGCTTAGGAGGTTACTTCCACAAAATGTAGAGAAGATGATGTTCATCAAAATTAATTATAAAGTCTTCTGGGAAGTCCTTTACCAGCAATTGCCTCCAGAAAGTACAGGAACCTGTGAGGGTGGATTCCAGTGGGGACGAATTAATACTCAGTGAGGAGGATGTACACGGTGAAAGGGGTGAGGAATCGGAGGATGATGATGAGGTGGACATCTTGCCTCTGTAGAGCCAGTTTGTGCAAGGAGAGATTGATTGCTTCATTTTTGGTGGGGGCCAAAACAAACCAGTCATTTCAGCCACAGTCGTGTGGCAGACCCTGTCGCTGAAACGATTGGTTTGTTAAAGTGTGCATGTCCTGTTTATACAACATAAGGGTGGGTGGGAGGGCCCAAGGACAATTCCATCTTGCACCTCTTTTTCTTCTTTGCATCATGTGCGGTTTGGGGCCTATTTATTAAATCTGCCATCTTGTCTGCAACTGCAGTGCCACTCCTAGATGGGCCAGGTGTTTGTGCCGCACACTTGTGTCGCTTAGCTTAGTCATACAGCCACCTTGGTGCAACTTTTAGGCCTAATAACAATATTGTGAGGTGTTCAGAATAGACTGGAAATGAGTGGAAATGTTTGTTATTGTGGTTAATAATACTGTAGGAGCAAAATTACCCCCAAATTCTGTGATTTTAGCTGTTTTTATGTTTTTTTCAAAAGTCATCCAGATTCAAAACCTAAACCAAAACACGAAAGGGTGGTTTTGGCAAAACCAAGCCAAAACACGAAAATAGAATTAGAACCAAAACACAAAACACGAAAAGTGCCAGCCGCACATCTCTATTAATAATACTCTAGGTACAAAAAAATGCCCAAATTAAGTGATTTTAGAAAAAAATCAAAATCCAATCATGGTGTTTTGGCAAATCCAAATCCAAAGATGAATTAGAACCAAATCCAAATCTGGCAAAAATGGCCCGGCACACAGCTCTAGTTGTTACATGGTGTTATCCATAGTGTTGCTCCCATGGTGTATATTCAGGCATCTGAATGACTGTGAGAGTACTGCAATTTCTGATCTAACATCACCAGTTTAAATAAGAAGATGGCACCATACTGCATATTGGGTCTATATCCAGATTTGGCAATGATATGGAGCATGGCCGCAACTAGGGGTGTGGGGTGTGTGTGGGTTCTTAGGGGGCACATGCCCCAGGTGCTAGATTTGAGGGGGGCGCTGAGACCTCGTCTGGCTTCCTAAGCAAGCCACTCCTCCTCTCCCCCTTCTGGGTGCTGGACTCTGGGTCAGTGGTGGATCCATAGGGAGGCAATCAAATCCTGCAGCACACTGCCTGCCAGCACTTTGTCCTCCACTTTGCACTCCATTCATCCAGACTGTGGCATTATTTATTGTAAAAATCTGCAACTGAATGAGACGAGTGATGAACAAAGCACATGAGCCTGTAGGAGCAGTGGGATTCTGCCTGCTACTCTCAGCGTCAGCGGGGTGCTGTATGTTGTGACTGGTGGCAGCCTGCATCTTCGTCAGTGAAGCAGTGTGGTAACTGGTTGTTTACTTTCATTTCCATTCCAAACCTGGGCTTGCTCTCTCACTCTCCCCCGCCTCTCTCTCTCCCCCCCCCCCCTCTCCTTTCTCCCATGAACTTGAGTCAAAAGGGCATTACTACTGTGTGGCATTAGGTATATAAGGTGCATTACTACTGTGTAGCATAATATGTTTAAGTGATACTAGTGTGTGGAATGTGCTATAAAGGGCATTACTACTGTGTGGCATAATGTGAATAATGGTCTCTATTGTGTGACATAATGTGGTATAAATTTGTTTGATTTTGTGTGTGTGTGTGTGTGTGTGTGTGTGTGTGTGTGTGTGTGTGTGTGTGTGTGTGTGTGTGGTGGGAGGGGCAACAAATGACTGCCTTGCCCCGGGTGCCAAAAATCCTACTTTCGGCCCTGTATTGAGGACTGGGCCACTTATGAAGAATGAGTAGAATCATACTGCTAGGCCCTGCTGTCTTAAGTGCCCCGGGCATCCCCAAGGCTTAATACGGCCCAGTACCTGGTAATGGCCGCCTTACATGCGTGGTCAGCAGGCCACGCATGCGCAGTAGTGCACAAGAGTCCAGATATAAGAGTGAAGTGACCACTGATCCTTACTAAGGGGGAATTCAATTAGCTGTGGAAAATTACCGTGGCTAATTGATCTCCGGGGGCTAATTAAATTTTTTCACCTGCCTGAGCAAGGACTTGTTTTCATGGCTGTGGTAGCGAAAACTTATGGATCCGGGAACTTATTCCAGATCCATGTGTTTCCGCATGAAAACGGGTCAATTACCGACTGAAAAAACGGGCCGCAATTGACATGCCCCATAAATAAATCAGGCAAATCACAGTAAATTCCTTTATATTGGTGCGGAAATTTACCGTGATCAATTGAATTCCCACCTAACTATGGAGGTCATTCAGATCTGATCACTGGGCTGCATTTTTTGCTGTCCTGCGTTCAGATAGTCGCCACCTACAGTGGGAGTGTTTTTTCGCCGTGCAAGTGTGCGATGCTATCTGTACACCGAGCTGCTAAAATTCTGTGTGTGCAGTCCCTGTGCAGCCCAGGACTTCCTCTTCCATTGCGATAGAATCAGGCTGATCGGGGCCGGAGCTGACGTCAGACACCCTCTCTGAATATGGTTGGACACGTCTGTATTTTCCCGAATACTCCCAGTAAAACGCTCAGTTGCCACCCACAAACGGCCCCTTCCTGTCAATCACCTTGTGAACAAAAGAAACCTTTAACAAGAAATGATAAAACAATCAGGCGCTGTACCTGGGCTGGTTCTCTCAGCTGCTGTTGGAAAGGGCGATAGTTGGTCACCCTAATAATACATACACAGATACACACAAAAAGAAACCAACTGCGCTATAAGAATTTGTAATCAACATGTAATATCCATTAAA
This sequence comes from Pseudophryne corroboree, assembly GCF_028390025.1. Lineage (NCBI taxonomy): Eukaryota > Metazoa > Chordata > Amphibia > Anura > Myobatrachidae > Pseudophryne > Pseudophryne corroboree. The sequence goes on along the minus strand of NC_086445.1, from coordinate 453,403,205 downwards.
ACCAATGTTGCAATATTTAATACAAACACGTAATCATAAAACATAAATGAATGACAATGACCACAAAATAATATTACTAAAAGAGAGCCTTGAGCCAATCTCTAGACAACAATTAGTCCTTTTTAGGGCAGTCTGTAAACAAAAGCCGGCATAAGAAATATGTGCTGATGAACGATATAAATCTCCCTGCAGGACAATGTTATTGTAGCATCCAGTCTGGAGATAAATAGTTACCAAATCCCTTGTGGTGTAAGGCCGGGTATTCCACCTAGCGAGGTTCAGAATCCAGAGTGTCCTCTTTATCCAGTGCCATAATGATGTTGGTTCTCCCTCTATTATTGTCCACAATTCAGGGGACTGGAAACTCCCAATACAAAGATGCCTATGAGAAAGTCCTGTCCGGTTTTCAGCAATGCCCTGGTCAGAGATTGGTTTCCCTAACACGTTTCGCTGTCACTTGGCAGCTTTATCCTTGTGAACGCCCATGCAAATGGATTTTTCGTACCATCCCATCACTAACCGGCGATGCCCGTTATGTATGCATGCGCTGTTATGACTTGATCGCCCGCTGTGCGAAAACGCACAGCAGCGATCAGATCTGAATGACCCCCTATGTTTCTCTAAATAATTCTTGATCAAATTTTAAGATTTCAGTAATACTAATGTATATTGTTAAGTACTACTGGCCCCATGTGGCCAACTGTCTGGGTCACAATCTGCAGTAGAAGAGTCCTGAGCAGATTGTGAAGGCCGACCAGGCTTTTCTTTTCAGTTTTAAACATGCCAAGTTTCTCCAATTGAATTGCTTTTTTTTGTCTTTGAGATGTAGTTAAATGCAGAAAGACAATATGACAGGGAAACAGCAAATATATCCCCCATTAGTAGTGAATAATTATTCAGGAAAGTGAGGACATATATTTCAAACAGTCGGCCAGCACCTTTGAATAAAGTCAACTAAAGACTAAAGCAATTAAGGGAGTCTGTAGACAGGGCCAAAACTAGGATTTACGGCACCCGGGGCAAGGCAGTAAGTTAGGCCCCCCTTCCCACACACATACACAGAAAAGAATAAAAACATTTTTTAGATTTTATATATATATATATAAATAAGATAATAAAAGTGAAAAATAGATAAAAAAAATACACTAAAATAGAATTAAAAAAATTATATGCTCCATAATATCCCTCAGACAAGCAGACCCCAGTAAAACACACACAGTATGTATGTGTGTGTGTGTATATATATATAGATATATATATATAGATATATAGATATACACATACATACACACACACATATACATATATACATACACACAGAGCCGGCCTTTAGCATAGGCAAACTAGGCAAATGCCTAGGGCATTTGGTATGCTTAGGGGCACCAGCAGCTTCTGCTGATTAAAATGATATGCAGCATGCCTATATTCTGTGTGCGACTGTGGCTGTATCTAAATACGAAATGCTATATTGCAGTGTATTCCTGGAAATCACTGTAACATAGCATTTCGTATGCAGATACAGCCACAGTCACACACAGAATATAGTCATGCTGCATATCATTTTAATCAGCAGAAGCTGCCTGTGCATCCTAGCCACATAGAAATGCAAATACGATTCATTTTCATAAACAAAAGGCGCCCGACGTTAGCAGAGCTGCCAGCTGACTCATGCCAGGCATCTCCTACAGAACTAGCGGCGGTGCTAGGGGGCACCAGGCAAAATCTTGCCTAGGGCATCATATTGGTTAAGGCCAGCTCTGCATACACACACATTTATCCATATGATCTGTAGTTGTAACAGTGGTATAAACAGTCTCAGCATTATAAAGTAATATATACCGTATAAACTTAAATAACTAGTTTAAATGAGCTGCAGGGGTTAACACCAGAGTGAGGGAGTGTGTGTGTATGTTTTACCTGCAGTCCTCTCACTCTTTAATCAGACGGAGGTGAAGGGTGCTGGGCTGCTGCAATCAATCACTGCTGGTGTCTGTCAGCGACTCAGCGCTGAATCCAGGGCAGCGTGGGGCTGGAGAAAGCTCTGCAACAAGACAGTCACAGCCAGGGCGGGCGGCTTGCCGCTCAGGATAGCTGACTACTTTAGCTCCAGCGGCGGCCATATCTCTGCAGGTTGAGTGAAATGCCTCATGGGATTTGTAGTCTCTCTGTTACAGCTCCAAGTACTTTACTACAAATCCCATGTTCCTCCACTTCCTCCTTTTGCTGTATCAGATGCAGCAGGATCCCAGCGCCCTATCCAATCACGCGCCCGGGTCACATGCCCCCCTAGCCCCCACCTAGTTTCGGCCCTGCTGTAGATATGTTTATGCGGGTGTAGTACGGTATGCCGGCGCTCGGGCTCCCGGCGACCAGCATACCGGCGCCCGGCCGCCGGCATACCGACAGCGTGGCGAGCACAAAGGAGCCCCTTGCGGGCTCGCTGCGCTCACCACGCTGCAGGCACGGTGGTGCGCTACGCGCGACACACTATTTTATTCTCCCTCCAGGGGGGTCGTGAGCCAATCAGATCTTGTGGACCGGCAGCCAATCATGGACTACAAGCTCTGATTGGCTCACGAACCGGCACCTGATTTGAGATACATGCCACTGCAAGAGACCGGACAGAGGGCAGGAGAGGCACATGCTGCACTCTCCTCTTCCTGGACACAGTGACACTGCAGAGCCGGCCCCAGGCACCAGCAGCAGTGAGTTGCACTGTTGGGGGAATATGTGTATCTGGCACTATTGGGGGGCATATGTGTATCTGGCACTACACTACTGGGGGCATATGTGTATTTGGCACTGTAGGGGCATATGTGTATCTGGCACTGTTGGGGCATATGTGTATCTGTCACTGTAGGGGCATATCTGGCACTGTGGGAGCAGATCTGGCATTGTGGAGGCATATGTGTATCTGGCACTGTGGGGACATATGTGTATCTGGAACTGTTGAGGCATATGTGTATCTGGCACTGTGGGGATATCTTGCACTGTGGGGGCATATCTGGCACTGCGGGGGCATATGTGTATCTGGCACTGTGGGGGCATATCTGGCACTGTGGGAGCAGATCTGGTACTGTGGAAGCATATGTGTATCTGGCACTGTGGGGGCATATTTGTATCTGCCACTGTGGGGGCATATTTGTATCTGCCACTGTGGGGGCATATGTGTATCTGGAACTGTGGAGGCATATGTGTATCTGGTACTGTGGGGGCATATATTGCACTGTGGGGGCATATCTGGCACTGTGGGGGCATATGTGTATCTGGCACTGTGGGGGCATATGTGTATCTGGCACAGTTGGGGCATATGTGTATCTGACACTGTGAGAGAATATCTGGCACTGTGGAGGCATATGTGTATCTGGCACTGTGGAGGCATATGTATATCTGGCACTGTGGGGGCATAGGTGTATCTGGCACTGTGGGGGCATATTTTTATCTGGCACTGTGGGGGTATATATGTATCTGGCCTTGTGGGGGCACATCTGGCACTGTGGGGTCATATATGTATCTGGCCCTGTGCTACTGGAGGCATATGTGCATCTGGCACTATTGGGGGCATATGTTTATCTGGCACTGTGGCGGCCTATTTGTATCTGGCACAGTGGGGGCATATGTGGCACCATGGGGACATATATGTATCTGGCACTGTGATGGCATATCTAGCACTGTGGGGGCATATGTGTATCTGGCATTGTGGGGGCATATTTGTATCTGGCACTGTGGGGCATATTTGGCACTGTGGGGACATATATGTATCTGGCACTGTGGGGGCATATGTGTATCTGGTACTTTGGGTGCATATGTGTATCTGGCACTGTGGGGGCATATTTGTATCTGCCACTGTGGGGGCATATGTGTATCTGGCACTGTGGGGGCATATGTGTATCTGGCACTGTGGGGGCATATGTGTATCTGGCACTGGGATGGCATTTCTGGCACTGTGAGGGGCATATGTGTATCTGGCACTGTGGGGAAATATCTGGCACCGTGGGAGCATATGTGTATCTGGCACTGTGGGGGCATATGTGTATCTGGCACTACACTACTGGAGGCATATATGTATCTGGCACTGCATTATTGGGGTCATATGTGTATCACACACCCCCCATATGTGTACCACGCCCCCATTTTCATTGACCATGCCACATGTGGCCACAGCCATTTTTTGCCTTTTTGCCTTTGGTGCGCTCATACAGTACCACTAAGAAATATTTTCTACTTGCACCACTGGGTAAATGTATTAAACAATGATACATATGAAAATCTGACCTATCACCATTATTAAGGCAACAAATATTATTGTTAGATGGAGTAAACAGAAATCCATTGGGGTCACGTTGAAAAATGTTCTGGGAGATCAAGTGGAACCAGTAAGCAGTTTCAAAAATTACTGTTGCTTATTGCTGAGGGTATCCGGGCTCTAGGTCGACCATGGAAAGGTCGACAGTCATTAGGTCGACATAGACTAAAGGTCAACATGGTAAATAGGTCGACATGTAAAAGGTCGACAATGCTTATGGTCAACAGGTTCAAATGGTCGACAAGTTTTTTTGGGTTCAGCTGAGTGTTATTGTGCTTGCTGTCACAAACTTCTTCATTTCTCCCCCTTTATTATACTCATTATAAAAAAGGAGGAGAAATGAATGTGAGCATTGTGTGAATGAAGGAAGCACTCCTCTAGCAGACCACCTAAATATCCACAGTTGCCACACCTTAGGACACTATGCTGTGACCTACATTATAGAAGATCATGTATGTCTTGATTCCAGTAATGTTATCTGTTTTCTTATATTTACTTTTTATTATGGTCCTACAGTCTGCAACCTTGAAATGGTCTAATTTCATAAATGGGTAGACAAAATTATCCACAAAAGGATCCCAGATCCAGGGCTTCAACGGATGGCTGACTAGCACTGTCGGGGGCAGATGTATTAACCTGGAGATGACATAAGGAAGTAATAAACCAGTGATAAATGCAAGGTGATACACGCACCAGCCAATCAGCTCCTAACTGTTAATTTACATATTGGAGCTGATTGGCTAGTGCGTGTATCACCTTGCGTTTATCACTTGTTTATCACTTCCTTATGACTTCTCCAGGTTAATACATCTGCCCATGGGCGTAGCTACCATAGGTGCAGGGGATGCGACTGCTATGGGGCCCAAGTTGTCTCTGGGGCCCGAGCCTTCCCCTGCACTTACTGTAGTTACTGAGTGAGACCCGGCGCTAGCATCTTTTTCCTTTGTGTGTGCTGCTGCACTGCAGCCACACCTGCTCACCCGGCTGCCAGCTCCTCCTCTCCTGAGTATTAATGCTGGGAGGAGGCGTGGCTGAGTCTGCAGGGACATCCCTGGACCACGGCCACGCCTCCTCCCAGCGTCTATGAGGAGACAGGAGCTGGAGCCGGACCGGCCGGGAGAGTGGATGAGGTGGCAGTGCTGCCCCAATGGTGGGTGCTGCGGGGAAGGGGTTTCTATGGAGTATTCCACGGGTGGGAGGGGGGGCACGTGTGGCGGCGGCGGGAGGGGGGGTCCTGTTCCACGGCATGGAAGTATGCTATGGGGCCCCGTCTGGCATAGCTATGCCCCTGCATCTGCCTCTCTATCCTGTAACCACCATAAGATAGAGAGAGAGAGAGGTGTGATGGGGATTTTAATAGGTTACATTCATCCACTTCTTCATTCTCCGTAGCTTTGTCCCCATGTGAATGAGCTGGATTTACCTCTGAAAAAAATAAATTGTTATGTAACGAGTATATTCACTAAAATGGTTAAGGACAATTCGAGGGGTATTCAATTAGCCGCGGAGTGTACCCCAAGACTAAATCCACGCATGGTGGTGAAATAGCCTTTTTCCGGCGCCAAAAAATCAGGATTCACGCACGGAAAACCACTAATTCCACATAAACTGCGGAATCATGGGTTTTTGTTTATCGCACGACACAATTTTATGAAGAGGTTCAGTCCGTCTGCGGGGAATCACGAGCGGAGTATTTACCGCTAACTAAATATCTCCGATGCTGCATGTCATGTCTATTTTAGCTGTCTTGCATTAATTAGTCACTATAAGCTATACACACACCAAATAACAGACATAGCAGATCATTCAGACCCAGCCACAATAGCAGCACGCAGCGCAGTTTGCCTGTGGCGGCAAACTGCACATGCGCAGTGGGCAGACAGCGGCTGCGTGGGCATACACATTGTGGTCGCATACCCGATGGATGCGACTGCAATTTGATTGACAGCGAAGGCCATTTTCGTGGCGGCAACGCGGCGATGAGGGGTGGGGGGGTAAGACCATTTTCGGGGCAGCTGTGTGATGCCACTCGCCATGCGCTCGCCATGCTTCAGGCACGGTGCCTCGCTGTGCTCGGCACACTGTTATATTCCCCCTCCAGGTCCACTGGGATGGTAAAGTATGAACAAGTCGGTTTCAATGAAAAAATCATGAAAAACTCATGTCAGCATTTTACATGTCGGTATTTCGACCTTGTCTGTATTTTAATTGTGGGTATTTTGTCCATGGCGGGATTTTGACCTTGTCGGGATTTTGACCGTCAGTCAATTGCTGTCGGGATTTCGACCGTCGGGATTTTGATTGGAGGTAAATTGACTGCATCCCCATCAAAGACATTTTCAAGTTGCACGGATTGTCTACATACATAGCTTCAAATCAAGGAGTCCAGTTCACTTCAAAGTTCTGTAGAGCTCTTTGCAGGTGCTTTAATGTCAAGTTAACCTACACTTCAGTTTACATACCTAAAGAAATGGACAAACAGAAAGGCTGAACCAAGACTTTTTTTTCTTTAACTGTATCCATATTAATTACTTATAAACTCAATTGTATTTTTTTTCCTTTCTTCTTTATATACCTGCTTGCCAAATCTTGACATTTAATTGTTTATGTAACATCTGTGATGCTTCAATACTTTATCTACACTATGACCTATGTTCATGCTTCAATGAAGAAAATTTTATTTAAAAAAAAAAAGACGACTGGGTTTGAGTTTGCCCATACTAACCTCTTCTATGAGGCGTCAGGCTTTTCTCCCTTTTATGTCCAAAATTGTGTTCACCCTACCTTACCAGAATTGCCCTCCTGTGAATCGGTTCCTCTTCCGGTGGCTCGCGATGCTGTTAAGCATTTTATCAAGATTTGGAATACAGTGTAAATAATCTATATACAGTAAAGCCTCTTCTTGCTACAAGATCTTCACTGACAGGAAGAGAAGAAAAATTCCATTGTTAAAATCGGGAGGCAGAGTCTGACTTTACATTATCAGACTATAAATATATATTTTCACACCCCTCTACACACACAATTAGCAGCCTTACACATAACCAGTGCCAGATTAAGGTCCACATGGGCCTGGAGCTGAAATTTAGGAAAGGCCTATTATGTGCCGTCGCAGGTAGTGTGATCAGAACCATAGAGAAATTCTTCCAGGTGGGTAGGAGGCTGTGGTGACATACTATTGACTGCACTACCTCCCCACACTACACTACTATATTACTCCCCACACTGCATTACCTCACTATATCTACTTCCCCAAACTACTCCCCACACTACATCCCTAGGCTACCTACTCACACTACATCTCTACACTATACCTCCCACACGACATCACTAAGCTACCTCCCCAGACTACATCCCTGCAGTATATCACTATGCTACCTCACCACTAGTTCACTGCTCCCCAGACTATATTCCCGCACTATATCTACTTTCCCACACCACATTACTGCGCTACCTTCAGGATTAGATAAAGGTTTGTGGGGGCCTCTGGGCAACAAACCTGTGGGCCCTTATCAATAATAAGAAGAGGGGGAGGATGCCAGGCTGCAATGCTTGCCTCCAGTGCGGGGTTGGCTGCGATCAAGGTGGAGGAGTGCCAGCATCCTCCTTCTGGCAGGAGACGGCTCCAACAAGGTGTGCCATGGTCGAGGGAGCGACTGACAACCTCCTTCCGGCAGGGGCGACCCCGAGCAGTAAGCTGCATTGTAAAGTAGCCACTGCTAAGTGTAGTTGGCCAGAAGTTACCTCTGGGGGGAGTCAGCCGGGTATCGCAGGACTACACTGTAGTAAGTCAGTGGTCACTGCTGGGAGCTGTCTGAGTTCACCGCACAGGTGCCAGTGGCCTTCTCTGGGCTCAGGTAATTTCACTGCAGCAGCAGTGAGCATACCGCCGCTCGCTGCTGTGGAGAATCAGCGGTCACAGTCTGGAGCCATGGGAGATCCACACACAGAGTGTAAGCGTACAAGCAAGTGGTTATACAGATTTGCTCGAAACAGTACTGCAAGGCGCCAGCAGCTCTATGGGACCCATTACCGTGACAGTCTCTGAGACACACACAGCCTTGCTAAGATATCATCATGTCAAGAGAGTAGCAAGGTACTGACCTCCACACCACATTACAGTGCTACCTCCCTACACATTATTGCACTAAGGGGGTCATTCAGATCTGATCGCTGCTGTGCGTTTTTGCACATTGGGCGATCAAATCCGAACAACGCATGCGTCTGAGCCGCACTGCGCCGGTGCATCACACAGCTACAATGAGCATCGGCGTCCTGCAACGGGATGGTGCGAAGGATCCATTCCCACGGGCGTTCGCAAGGAGATTGACAGGAAGAGGCTGTTTGTGGGTGGCAACTGACCATTTACAGGGAGTGTACGGAAAAACACAGGCGGGCTCAAGTGTTTTCAGGGAGGATGTGTGACGTCAGCTCTGGTCCCGATCAGCCTGTTCACATCGCGCTGGAAGAGTAAGTCCTGGGCTGCACACAGACTGCACAAAATCAGTTTGTGCGGCTCTGCTACACATGCGATCGCACACCTGCACAGCGAAAAACCACTCCACCTGTAAGCGGCGACTATCTGATCGAAGGGCAGCAAAAAACGCAGCACAGCGATCAGATCTGAATGACCCCCATGTCTCCACACAATGGCCCTCATTCCGAGTTGATCGCTCGCTAACTGCTTTTAGCAGCATTGCACACGCTAGGCCGCCGCCCTCTGGGAGTGTATCTTAGTTTAGCAGAGTAACGAACGAAAGATTAGCAGAGTTGCTACTAAATAATTCCTTGCAGTTTCTGAGTAGCTCCAGACCTACTCACAGATTGCGATCAGCTCAGTCCGTTTAGGTTCCTGCTTTGAGTTCACAAACACGCCCTGCGTTCGGCCAGCCACTCCCCCATTTCTCCAGACACTCCCGCGTTTTTCCCTGACACGCCTGCGTTTTTTAGCACACTCCCGGAAAACACTCAGTTACCTCCCAGAAACGCCCCTTTCTTGTCAATCACTCACCGATCAGCAGTGCAACTGAAAAGCGCCGCAGGATCCACAGCAAATCTGCTAAGTTTTTAGTTAAATAACTAAGCGTATGCACGCTGCGTGCTTTGCGCATGCGCAATTAGCAACAAATCGCAGCATGTCGAAAATCGGCAATGAGCGAATAACTCGGAATGACCCCCAATATCACTACACTAACTCCCCATACTATACTACTTCACTGCACTGCCTCCCCACACTACAAACAGGGTTGGCAACAGAAATCTCAGGACCCGGTACACTTATGTCGTCGGGGTCTCCTGTCCCTCCGTCCCCCTTGACCTTACATTAGAATGTGGAGGGGATCGTTTGAGAGGGTGGGGGTTTACCATGGCAGGCTTTATTGTGTGTGTGTTAGGTGCTATTGTATGGCACCAGTTGGATAGCTGGTGCAGTCTGCATATGATTCAAACTTAGGTGCCCCTCTGAACCTTGGGGCCTGGGAAGAGTATTCCCTTAGTACACCCTTGTCGCCAGCCATGACCCCTACACCTAAAAGCTGCATACCACTGGAGATATAGAGCATTTGTTCAGGAGCGCAGTCTATTACCCCCAACCTTTTCCCACACACACACACACACACACACACACACACAAACGCACGCACACACACACACACACAGTGACACATTTACCAATACAGTGTCACTGCCACTATCCAGGCTCCCCATGCTGACGCTGCCTGGCTGAGCCTGTTAGGCTGTTTCTCTGAGTCCTGCTGCAGTCAGTCAGTGACAGGACAATGATGCCAGCCCACTGGCCGCAGTTCTCCTCCTAGGTGGAGACCGTCCCCAATCCCATCTGCAGAGTGCAGACATATCATAGAAGTGTTTGAAGGGGGGCGCAGTGTCGAACATCGTGACACCATGCCCACACTCGATGGGATATGGACAGATGACCTCGGGGAAGCTAGTGGTGGGTTACCAGAGGTGGGCCGAGTCGGACTCAGAGTGATCATGGTAGCCACCGCACTGGCAAAGGGGACTGCCATGTTTAATACATACAGTACTAATACTGCCTATAACCAAACCTTGGGGCCCCTCACAATGTCGGGGCCCTGTACGGGAGTCCCCTTTGACCCCCCCTGTCACTGGGCCTGACTACAAAGCTGCGCTATACTACCTCCCCACTTTGCACCACCTACCCACAATACAACACTGCACTACTTCACTACACTTCTGAATTATCTACTCATACTATATCCCCACACCTCATTAGTGATAGGGTTAATGGTCACAATGCAACTGCAGGCACTACCCCAGTATTAACTGAACTTATCTTGCATTGGTGACAGTGGTGTGCAGAGCTTGCGCGTGTTGTTCCTGGAGCTATGCTGTGCGCTGGCTGAGGAGCAGCATGCGGGAAGAATACGGGCAGGGGACACTAGAGGAGGCTTTAAAAAGGGGAACTCACATATGGTTGAAGATTTCTGAAAGAATCGTTAGTACTGGAGAGCAGAGCTGCGCTTCCCTGGTCTCCTCCTGACAGTGTTGAGAACGCTGAGGCAGCCCTGTGAGGAGGGGTTGGGCCAGCAGAGGACAGCCCGCCCCGGGGGCAGTGCTGAAGGAGTGGCATATGTCCCGGCCAGAGAGTGAGGCAGTCGGGACTCGGGAAGCGGCCAGTGGCACCGCCTGCTGAGGAGGACGAAGCAGGGAAGTGCAGGGCTGCGCGGGTGACCTCCGGGAGAGGCGGCAGTGGGGTGAATCAGGCTGCAGTAGCAGGAATTTTTTTCTCTCCTATCTACAGCACACCAAGATCTGTAAGATGCTGTGGGCCTATTTGGGAGATTGGGCCTGGAGCTGCCGCTCCATCAGCCCCATTGTTAATCCGGCCCTGCACATAACGCCCACAGTAGTGTACTTTACACATAATGGGTGGAGTTCAAATGTTTGAAAAGTCGGTTGGGTGTCTTTTTTTTCCTGTCTATTAGATAGGAAAAACAGACACCTAACTGACTATTCAAACATTTGAATCTCCCCCAATGTCTCCAGTATAGTGTGCAGTGCCAGATACACATACTGTAAGTCTCCAGTAGTGCTAAATACATACACCCCCAGTAGTGAAAGATACACATTATATGCTCCCACCAGTGCCAGATACACATATGCCCCCAGCAGTGCAGTGCCAGATACACATTATATACCCCCACAGTGTCAGATACACATTATATGCCCCTACAGTGCCAGATACAAATTACATGCCCCCACAGTGTCAGGTACACATTATATGCACTCACAGTGCTAGATACACATTAGTAGTGCTGCTTATACACATAATGCCCACAGCAGTGCTACTTATAAATACTGTATACTGCCCACAGTAAAAGTGCTGCTTATACACATAATGCACCCAGTAGTAGTACCACTTATACACATTATACCCACAGTAGTAGCACCCCTTATATATAATGCCCATAGTATGCCATTTATACACGACCCCACTGTCACAGCGCCGCCGCGGTCTCCATACTTACCCCTCCGAGCGCGCTGGGTCTCCGTGCGGCCGTCCTCGCTGGCGGTTCCCGGCGTCCAGCGCTCCGTCTGGCCAGCGTGTGCGCTCGACGTCCACGAGAGGTGCGGGTGACGTCATCGGTACCTCCACCAATCAGGCCCTGGCGGGAAGTTCAAATTCAGACGCCGGGCAATGCTCCGGCGCCTGAGTATCATCGTTGCTGCGACTGTGGTGATCTCCAGAGCTCCCATTTCTCCGTGCTTCCCAGCACCTCCGTGCCTCAGCATCTCAGTGCTTCCCAGCACCTCCGTGCCTCAGCTTCTCAGTGCTTCCCAGCACCTCCGTGCCTCAGCATCTCAGTGCTTCCCAGCACCTCCGTGCCTCAGCTTCTCAGTGCTTCCCAGCACCTCCGTGCCTCAGCATCTCAGTGCTTCCCAGCACCTCCGTGCCTCAGCATCTCTGTGCTTCCCAGCACCTCCGTGCCTCAGCATCTCCGTGCCTCCAGTGTCTCCGTGCCTCAGCACCTCCGTGCCTCCGCATCTCCGTGCCTCAACACTCAGCACCTCCGTGCCTCAGCATCTCCGTGCCTCAGCACCTCCGTGCCTCAGCATCTCCGTGCCTCAGCACTCAGCACCTCCGTGCCTCAGCACTCAGCACCTCCGTGCCTCAGCACTCGGCACCTCCGTGCCTCAGCACTCGGCACCTCTGTGCCTCCAGCACCTCTGTGCCTCCAGCACCTTCGTGCCTCCAGTACCACTGTGCCTCCAAGCATCTCAACGTCTCTAAGCGCCTCAGCGCCTTCAAACACCTCAGTAACTCTAGCATTTCTGTGCCTCTAGCACCTCAGTGCCTCCAGCACCCCAACATCGCTCAAAGTCAGCTTTTGGTACTCTCCACCAGTTCATCAGCACCTTTACAAGTCTTGTCTTTCAGGAGACCTTCAAGCATTCACCCGTGCCTCCTGCCTACCGTCCTAATCCTGTATGAGGAAGACCTACATCCGGCCATCTCTACTGCGACCCAGTAGCGGTTCCTCTTCCCGGTCACCGGAAGAAACCCCGAGTCCACAACACTTCCAAACCAGGTCAGTGATACCCACTTATACACAGAATGCCCATGGTAGTAGTTCTGCTTATACAAAGAATGCCCACGGTAGTAGGTCCGCTTATACACAGAATGCCAAAGGTAGTAGTGCCACTTATACATAATCCCCCCCAGTAGTAGTGCCACTTATACGTAATGCCCCCCCAGTAGTGGTAGCATCCTTACACGTATTGCCCCACCTATAGTAATAGCGTCCTTATAGGTAATGCTCCCTCAGTAGTAGTAGCGTCCTTATACTTAATGTACCCAGTAGTAGTTGCGTACTTATAAGTAATGCATCCACAGTAGTAGTAGCATACATAATGCCCCCCCCCAGGAATAGTAGGGTTCTTATACGTAATGCCCCTCCAGTAGTAGTAGCATCCTTATACGTAATGCCTCCAGTAGTAGTAGCGTCCTTATATGTAATGCCCCCTCAGTAGTAGTAGTAGTAGTATCCTTACACATAATACCCCCCAGTAGTAGCGTCCTTATATGTAATGTCCCCCCCAGAAGTAGTAGCGTTGTTAGTAATACCCCCCAGTAGTAGTAGCATCCTTATATATAATGCCCCCCCAGTAGTAATAGCATCCTTTTACGTAGTTCCCCCCAGTAGCAATAGTGTCCTTATGCATAATGCCCCCCTTAAGTAGCAGCATCCTTATACAGATGGAGCCACGCTCATCTAGGCTTCTCTGCTGCGTCTAGGTGCACCAAGGGTTATTAGCATAAACCTTTCATCTATTGTTCTCAGCTGCAATACAATGCAGAGAGTACAATACTGCAGAGGATTAAGGGGGTCATTCCGAGTTGTTCGCTCGCTGGCTACTTTTAGCAGCTGCGCAAACGCATAATTGCCGCCCACGGGGAGTGTATTTTCACTTTGCAAGTGTGCGAACGTCTGTGCAGCCGAGCTCAGCAAAAACATTTTGTGCAGTTTCAGAGTAGGTCTGGACTTGCAATCACTTCAGATTGTTCGTGTCTGGAATTGACGTCACACACCCGCCCTGCAAACGCTTGGACACGCCTGCGTTTTTCCAACCACTCCCAGAAAACGGTCAGACACCCATAAACGCCTTCTTCCTGTCAATCTCCTGGCTGTGCGAATGGATTAAATCCATCGCTCAGCAACGAACCGCTTTGTACCCGTACAATGTGCCTGTGCATTACAGGGAATACGCATGAGCAGTTTTGCAGTTTTTTTACCTGATCGCTGCGCTGCGAAAATCGGCAGCGAGCGATCAACTCAGAATGACCCCCTAAGTCATTACACCACGGGATTAAGTCCGACTGCCCTGGCTCAGTTAATCCTATTAAAGGGTTAGACGAGGAAGTCTCCAACTGTACGTAATGCCCCCCCCCCCACTAGTAGCGTCTTTATACGTAATGCCCCACTCCAGTAGTAGCGTCCTTATACGTAATGCCCCCCAGCAGTAGTAGTAGCATCATTATATGTAATGCTCCCCCAGTAGTAGTAGCGCCCTTATATGTAATGCCTCCCCAGTAGTAGCGTCCTTATATGTAATCCCCCCAAGTAGTAGTAGCATCCTTATACATAATGCCCCTCCCAGCAGTAGCATCCTTATATGTAATACCCCCCCAGTAGTAGTAGTGTACTTATACGTAATGCCCTCCCCCCCCCCCCAGTAGTAGTAGCATCCTTACATGTAATGTCCCCACAGTAGTAGGGTCCTTACATGTAATGTACCCCCAGTAGTAGCATCCTTACAGGTAACGTCCCCAAAGTAGTAGCATCCTTACATGTAATGTCCCCCCAATAGTAGCATCCTTATATGTAATGCTCCCCCAGTAGTAGTGACCTTACATGTCATGTCCCGCCAGTAGTAGTAGCGTCATTACATGTAATGTCCCCGCAGTAGTAGCATCCTTACATGTAATGTCCCCCCCCCCAGTAGTAGTAGCGTTCTTACATGTAATGTCCCCGCAGTAGTAGCATCCTTACATGTAATGTCCCCCCCAGTAGTAGTAACGTTCTTACATGCAATGTCCCCTCAGCAGTAGCATCCTTACATGTAATGCTCCCCTCCAGTAGTAGCGTCCTTACATGTAATGTCCCCCCCAGTAGTGGTAGCGTTCTTACATGTAATGTCCCCCAATTAGTAGCGTTCTTACATGTAATGTCCCCCCAGTAGTAGGGTCCTTACATGTAACGTCCCCCCAGTAGTAGCATCCTAACATGTAACATCCCCCCAGTAGTAGCATCCTTACAAGTAACGTCCCCTCAGTAATAGCGTCCTTACATGTAACGTCCCCCCAGTAGTAGCATCCTTACATGTAATGACCCCCACCCAGTAGTACCATCCTCACATGTAACGTCCCCCCAGTAGTAGCGTCCTTACATGTATTGACCCCCCAGTGGTAGCGTCCTTTCATGTAATGTCCCCACAGTAGTAGCGTCCTTATGTGTAACGTCCCGCCAGTAGTAGCATCCTTACATGTAATGAGTATACCTCCCCAGTAGTAGTGTCATTACATATAATGCCCCCCTCCAGTAGTAGTAGCATCCTTACATGTAATATCCCCCCAGTAGTAGTGGCATTCTTACATGTAATGTCACCCCAGTAGTAGCGTCCTTACATGTAATGTCCCCCCAGTAGTAGTTTTCTTACATGTAATGTCCCCCCAGTAGTAGCAGCCTTACATGAAATGTCTCCCCAGTAGTAGTAGCGTTCTTACATATCATGTCCCCCCAAAGTAGTAGTAGCGTCCTTACATGTAATGTCCTCCCAGTAGTAGCGTCCTTACATGTAATGTCCCCCAGTAGTAGCGTCATTACATGTAATGGTCCCCGAGTAGTAGCATCCATAAAGCGCGCACACAGACACACCTCACACACACAAACACACACTCCCACCATACACACATACACACCACACACACACACACACACACACACACACACATACACCCCCCCACCATACACACACACACACCCCACACACACCCCCACCATACACACACACACATACATAGAAACATAGAAACATAGAAACATAGAATTTGTCGGCAGATAAGAACCACTTGGCCCATCTAGTCTGCCCCTTTTTTTTTATTATTATTATTTTTTATCTCTAACCTTATTTGATCCTTATTTCTTTGTAAGGATATCCTTATGTCTATCCCATGCATTTTTAAATTGCTCTACTGTCTTAGCCTCTACCACCTCTGATGGGAGGCTATTCCACTTGTCCACTACCCTTTCTGTGAAATAATTTTTCCGCAAATTTCCCCTGAACCTCCCCCCCTCCAGTCTCAGTGCATGTCCTCGTGTCCTTTTGCTTCTCTTCATTTGGAGAATGTTTCCCTCCTGGACTTTGTTAAAACCCTTGATATATTTGAAAGTTTCTATCATGTCCCCCCTTTCCCTTCTCTGCTCCAAACTATACATATTGAGATTTCTTAGTCTTTCTGGGTATGTTTTGTGATGTAGGCCATGCACCATTTTAGTTGCCCTCATTTGTACAGTTTCTAATGTATTAATATCCTTTTGAAGATATGTCCTCCAGAACTGAATACAGTATTCTAGATGAGGCCGTACCAATGACCTATACAGTGGCATTATTACTTCTTTCTTTCTGCTGCTGATTCCTCTCCCAATGCAGCCAAGCATCTGACTAGCCTTCCTCATTGCCTTGTTACATTGCTTACCTGCCTTTAAGTCATCTGAAATAGAAAAATCTGAAATACACACACACATCTCTCTCATCCTCCACTTACCTAAGTCTGACTGGCCGCCACTGTAATTACTCTCCCTCTGTACAGCAGCCTGGTCCGTGTAACTCCGTCCCCTCCATCCAGTGTAGCACCGCCCCCCTCCATCCCTTGTAGCTCCGCCCCCTCTTCGGATCCGTACACAGTCGCTGTTACACAGGTGAGGGGGAGTAGACTTTTCATGCTGCCTGCGCCACTGCCTGTCATACAGTGTCAGGCGCAGCAGCCAGCAGCAGGGGGACAGGCGCAGCAGCCAGCAGCAGCGGGACAGGCGCAGCATTTGGGATGTGGAGCAGGGAGAGCGCCTCTCCAACCTGGAGCCTCCCTGGTTTGCATCCATCCGCTCAGCGGGTAGCGCCGACCCTGCCCTTATGCAGTGTTCACTGTAGTGGTAGTGCCCCCAGTGGTAGTGCCCCTTATGTGGAGCCCATAGTAGTGGTGCCCCTTATGTAGTGCCCCTTATGTAGAGCCCATAGTAATGGTGCCCTTATGTCCGCAGGAGTGATGTCCCTTATGAAGTGCCCCTATACAACGCCGTCATTAGTAGTACACCCAGTGGTAATGCCCATAGTGGTAATGCCCCTGTGTAGTGTTGACCCCAGTAGTAATGCCCCTGTGTAGTAGTGTACCCAGTAGTAATGCCCTCAGTAGTAATGCCCCCTGGAGTATTTCCCCATGTAGTAGTGGCCCCAGAGGTTAAGCCCTGTAGTTATGCCCCATGTAGTATTGCCCCCAGTAGTTAGCCCCCTGTAGTTTAGCCCCCATGTAGTTTGCCCCCAGTAGTTTGCCCCCAGTAGTTTAGCCCCCTTGTAGTTTGCCACCAGTAGTTTGCCCCCAGTAGTAAGCCCCCAGTTGTTTATCCCCATGTACTTTTCCCCCAGCAGTTAGCCTCATGTAGTTTTCCCCCAGTAGTTAGCCCCCATGTAGTTTGCCCCATGTAGTTTGCCCCAGTATTTTAGCCCCCATGTAGTTTGCCACAGAAGTTAGCCCCCACGTAGATTGCCCCTAGTAGTTAGTCCCCATGTAGTTTGCCCCAGTAGTTAGCCCCATGTAGTTTGCCCCAAGTAGCTTAGCCAGAGTAGTTTAGCCCCTGTGTAGTTTAGACAACAGTAGTTTGCCCCCAGTAGTTAGTCCCCATGTAGTTTAATAACCCCCATGTAGTTTGCCCCCAGTAGTTAGCCTCCATGTGGTTTTCCCCTGCAGTTTAGCCCCCATGTAGTTTTCCACAGTAGTTTGCTCCCAGTAGTTTAGCCCCATGTAGTTTGCCTCAGTAGTTTAGCCCCCATGTAGTTTGCCCCATGTAGTTTGCCCTTATGTAGTTTGTCCCCAGTAGTTAGCCCCATTTAGTTTGCCCCATGTAGTTTGCCCCATGTAGTTTGCCCCCATGTAGTTTAACCCCATGTAGTTTAACCCCATGTAGTTTAACCCCATGTAGTTTAGCCCCAGTAGTTTAGTCCCCATGTAGTTTGCCCCCAGTAGTTTACCCCATGCAGTGCCAGATTAAGGTCCACATGGGCCTGGAGCTGAAAATCAGGAAGGGCCTATTATGTGCTGACAAGCGCTATGACTAGTGATGTGGGGGAGTGGTCTATATAGGGGGTGTGGTCTGTGGGTTTCTCCATATTTCTGTTAGTGTCCATCCCGCACACCTTGCCACTGCAGTAAATTTATTAAATTAAAAATGTAGAGATTATTGCAGTGATGCCATATAGGCCCTCATTCCGAGTTGTTCCTCGCTAGCTGCTTTTAGCAGCATTGCAAACGCTAAGCCGCCGCCCTCTGGGAGTGTATCTTAGCTTAGCAGAATAGCGAACGAAAGAGTAGCAGAATTGCTACTAAATATTTTCTTGCAGTTTCTGAGTAGCTCCAGACCTACTCCTAGATTGCGATCAGCTCAGTCCATTTAGTTCCGGGTTTGACGTCACAAACACGCCCTGCGTTCGGCCAGCCACTCCCCCGTTTCTCCAGACACTTCCGCGTTTTTCCCTGACACGCATGCGTTTTTTAGCACACTCCCGGAAAACGCTCAGTTACCACCCAGAAATGCCCCTTTCCTGTCAATCACTCACCGATCAGCAGTGCAACTGAAAAGCGCCGCAAAGACAACAGCAAAACTGCTAAGTTTTTAGTTAAATAACTAAGCGCGTGCGCGCCCAGCAGCTGCCGCAGCCACCATTCACATTTAACAACAAATCGCAGCATAGCGAAAATCGTCAACGAGCTAACAACTCGGAATGACCACCATAATACAGAGAGCATTGCAGTTGTAGCCATATAATACAAAGAGCATTGGAGTGAATGCCATATAATACAGAGCACATTACAGTGACTGCTAGATAATACAGAGAGCTTTACAGTGACATTTATCTTATACAGAGAGCATCAGTTGCCATTGATAAAACTGAGTGCATCGTAGAGCCCATCACATTATACACTAAGCATCCAAGTGACCTCCATACAATACAAAGAAGTCACATATAAAATAGAGAACTTCAACTACCGCCATAAAATACAGACGACCTCAAAGCCACACACCATGGCCTATGTAATGAAATAAATCAGACGGAACCTATATCTATGTACGTATCAATCTGTAATCAGTACTTATTAGAACTCACACTTTTTAGCGTTGGGCTCTGGCAGAGGCTTTAGTCAGGCACCTCGCTGAAAAAATGTCTGGGTAAACACAGCCGGCACAGCCCTGCCACCATTTTCTGTTTTTTATTCTTGCCTCTGTCCTGGCTCCCTTTAAACTGTGTGCACCAGAGACAGTGAGGGAGATGTACTGTCCTGGCATGGATCGTGCCAGTGTTTCTCATCCTGCTTCTCCTCTTTACCAAGGCAAGGCAGGAAGGAGTAGTGACAAGATTTAGTAACATCTTTGATGTTGGAGTGAGGGAGAGAAAACTCCCCCCCCTCCAGCGATCCCTGTCACAGCCCGCAGCGCATCAGCCTAGTGCTCCACTGGGCATGCACAATATCTCACTACTATCATGAGATCTCCAATGCAGCCCAGAGCCCAGCAGCTGCAGCAGCCACTATAGTGGCTGTTAATGGGGCAACAACACAGCTATTGAAATCGGTAGCTGCAGGTGTCGGAACAGTCAGTGCCACTGACCATTCATACATAGGCTTGCACATCAGCAAGCTATCGTGTGTAGATAGTAGCACCGGTAATGACAGGGGTGCATTGCACCCCTGTCATTTAGCACACACTTCCACAGTAATACATGGGGAAGAAGCGGAGTAAGCGCACATAACGTACGCTGATACCACTTCCATCCATAACGACTAACATACATCAACCCCATTGTGTCAACACAGACACACTGGTCGGAATGAAACTGAATTGCCGCCCAATCTTCCGTCTAAAGTGGTGGGAGATCACAGGGGCTATATTCAATTGATATCTGTTATCGCACGGTGATTACACCAATTAGTGTCGGGGTTAGCTGCATAAAGCAGCTAAACCCAACTAAACTAATGGACGCGATCGCAATAAGTGCCATTTGTGTGTCCAAAGCAGTCATTTTTCGTACATTTTAGCAGGGGGGTGTCTGAGCTGAAATGTCAGTGCCGACAGCTGATCGCATCTGAATGGAGCTAGAATTGATTTGTGCTGTTGAACTGTTGAATCTCACCCACTGAGTCTGCGGCTGTGTTGAAGTGAAGTAGAGCCAAGGCAGGTTCAGCCACGGTCCACAGCATAGCAGAAGAGTGATGATTATTGATCATCATCACCCTTCATTCATCACGACGCTGCAGCTCAGTCCCAGCCACCCTGTCCTTTGGGGGGGCACATACCCCATCCATCACCTGCGCCCCAGCATACATATATACACAAACATACGAGAAATGCAACATACATATAAATACATAAATATACCCGCCAGACCCCACATATTAGAATTGATAATAAAAAACCTGACTAAAATTCAGATTATTTACCTCAATCTCAACTCTCTAACAAGAAGGTGGTCTTCACGGAGCTGCTCTGCCTCTGGGTGCTGACACTGTCTCACTGAGTGTGGTGGGGTGTGACATCAAGGCGCAGAAGAGGTTACATACACACACACATATATATATATATATACATACAGGTTGAGTATCCCATATCCAAATATTCCGAAATACGGAATATTCCGAAATAGACTTTTTTGAGTGAGAATGAGACAGTGAAAGGATTTGCCCTTATATTCTTTAACCCTCGATGTGATGGCCTCTTAGACGTCTGGAGTATGAACTTTTAGCCACAAGGTACATGCACAACACAAGCAGTAAAAATTCACACTGTTTATTTAATAAATTACAGCGTACTATATAGAAAAGAAACATGGGTGTATACAATATGTGCAATCATATGATTGGATAAATAGAAGTAGCATACGACATTACATGCAGGATATTTTAGTAACACACAGAAGTAACAGTTTTGATCTGGTATGTAATTGTCCTTGAAGATAAGACACACACAAGCCTTATATTATATGAACAGACAAAGGCATCTTGTAGAGAGTGCGTACGTGTCTATTCAAACACATAACAATTCATATAGCATGTTTTAACCCTTCAGACAGTGAAACCTTTGTTTTTTGATGGCTCAATGTACATAAAGTTTGTTTAATATACAAAGTTATTAAAAATATTGTATTAAATGACCTTCAGGCTGTGTGTATAAGGTGTATATGAAACATAAATCAATTGTGTGAATGTAGACACACTTTGTTTAATGCACAAAGTTATAAAATATATTGGCTAAAATGACCTTCAGGCTGTGTGTATAAGGTGTATATGAAACATAAATGCATTCTGTGCTTAGATTTAGGTCCCTACACCATGATATCTCAGTATGGTATGCAATTATTCCAAAATACGGAAAAATCCCATATCCAAAATACCTCTGGTCCCAAGCATTTTGGATAAGGGATACTCAACCTGTATATCTATGTATGTACATAATAATGGCTCCATTTATCAATGATGCATAACGCCTTTAGCACTTGCTAAAGGTGTTATGTCGTCCTTCCAGTATTCAGCAAAAAGCGATAGACTAAGGGGGTCATTCCGAGTTGATCGCTAGCTGCCGTTGTTCGCATTGCAGCGTTCAGGCTAAAAAGCGTCATTTCTGCGCATGCGTATGCATCGCAATGAGCACGCGCGACGTACGGGTACAAAGTCCTTTGTGGTTTTGCACAGGTTCTTGCAACGTTTTCAGTCGCACGGCAGAATGCAGGAAGTTTGACATGAAGTGGGCGTTTCTGGGTGTCAACCGACCGTTTTTAGGGAGTGCTTAGAAAAACGCAGGCATGTCAGGGAAAACGCAGGCATGGCTGGGCGAACGCTAGGCGGGTGTGTGACATCAAAAGCCAACCCTCCCAACGTTAGTATCAACGCACACGAAGAGTAAGTCCAGGACTGGTCTTGTTTTGCACAAAATATTTTTGCAGGCGCTCTGCTGCACAGGCGTTCGCACTTCTGCAAGGCGAAAATACACTCCCCTGCGGGCAGTGACAAT
This sequence comes from Pseudophryne corroboree, assembly GCF_028390025.1. Classification (NCBI taxonomy): domain Eukaryota; kingdom Metazoa; phylum Chordata; class Amphibia; order Anura; family Myobatrachidae; genus Pseudophryne; species Pseudophryne corroboree. The sequence goes on along the minus strand of NC_086445.1, from coordinate 453,381,083 downwards.
GCGTTTGCACGGCTGCTAAAAACTACTAGCGAGCGAACAACTCGGAATGACCCCCAAAGTTCACTGCTGTATGCTCTTGTACCATTCTCAGGGGATCCCGGCAGCAGTATGCTGGTGGGGGGGGGGGGGGGGGTGGCGAGCGCAAAAAGCCCCTTGCGGGCTCGCCGCACTTGCCATGCTGCAGGCTCGGTGGTGATCTGCACTCACCACAGGTTCCATTCCCACTCTATCTGTGTCATGGACACCCACGAGTGGGAATAGTCCCTGCTAGTCGACATGCCAACTATCGGGAATTAGAGGGGGCGGTTTGTAGCCGTCGGTAATGTGACGGGCAGCCTCCTGAGCGCTGGTCACATAACCGCAACCTGTGCACCCTAGATACGCAGTAAAGGTGCTCTTGCCCACCTTCCCCATGGAGCACAGATTTAATGGCACTGCTGGGGGGGGCGCTGCCAGGGCAGGAAAAGGGGCGTGGCCTAATACAGGGGGTGTGTGGTCAAGTACGCCCCCTGTACATTGCTAGCGCCGCTTGAATGCTGAGCGGTGCGCGATGACGTCATCGCGCACCGCACAGCAAAAGGTCCTCTCCACGAAGGGAAACTAGACGCTATGCGTCTAGTTCCCTTCGTGGAAAGGACCTTTGCTGTTCGGTGCGCGATGACGTCATCGCGCACCGCTCAGCAAAGTTACTCTCCACGAAGGGAAACTAGACGCATAGCGTCTAGTTCCCACTATCATGACTAAGGTTTTTGTGAACCCGGTGCTAGCGAAGTCTGCGCGGGCGACTGGAGGACTACACGAATACCACCACTGACCTGGTTTGGAAGTGTTGTGGACTCGGGGTCTCTTCCGGTGACTGGGAAGAGGAACCGCGGCAGAGATGGCCGAATCCAGGTTCTCCTCATGCAGGATGAGGTCGGCAGACAGGAAGCACGTGTGGGCGCTGAAGGTCTCCTGAAAGACAGAACTGGAAAGGCGCTGATGAATCAGTGAAGAATAACAGGTACAACTGTGCTAAAGGGCACGGGGTGCTTGGGGACACTGAGATGCTTGGAGACACTGAGGTGCTTGGAGACACTGAGGTGCTTGGAGACACTGAGGTGCTTGGAGACACTGAGGTGCGTGGAGGCACTGAGGTGCGTAGAGGCAGTGGGGTGCGTAGAGACACTGGGGTGCGTGGAGGCACTGGGGTGCGTAGAGACACTGGGGTGCGTAGGCACGGAGGTGCTGGAAGCACGGAGATGCTGAGGCACGGAGGTGCTGGAAGCACGGAAATGCTGAGGCACGGAGGTGCTGAGGCACGGAGGTGCTGGAAGCACGGAGGTGCTGAAAGCACGGAGGTGCTGAGGCACGGAGGTGCAGAGGCACGGAGGCACGGAGGTGCTGGAAGCACAGAGGTACTGAGGCACGGAGGTGCTGGAAGCACGGGGGTGCTGAAAGCACGGAGGTGCTGAAAGCACGGAGGTGCAGAGGCACGGAGGCACGGAGGTGCTGGAAGCACGGAGGTACTGAGGCACGGAGGCACGGAGGCACAGAGGTGCTGGAAGCACGGAGATGCTGAGGCACGGAGGCACGGAGGTGCTGGAAGCACGGAGATGCTGAGGCACGGAGGCACGGAGGTGCTGGAAGCACGGAGATGCTGAGGCACGGAGGTGCTGAGGCACAGAGGTGCTGGAAGCACGGAGATGCTGAGGCACGGAGGTGCTGAGGCACGGAGGTGTTGGAAGCACGGAAGTACTGAGCTCTGGAGATCCGATCTACAACAGTAGTAAAACTGAAACACGACAGCTGTGGTTTTCAGTGGAGAACACGGAATTCAGTACTGTGCCTTTAAGACGAAACATTGCAGCTGTGCCTTTACATTGAGACTCAGGGAAATGGTGAAATCAAATGGCAACACACAAGTAAACCAAACGGTAACAAGGGAACAGAGTTTCCACAGGAACTTAGGTACAAAGGTTACCTTAAGGGAGCTCAGCATAAAGACTCACACAAGGCTGTATGTGACACGAGGAACTGGCCCAGATTCTAACTCAGCCTCCTGATTTATACTTCCTGGTCCTTGATGATTGGTGAGCAGGATTAGGTGATGCAGACAGTCTCAGGCTGGCAGAGGATTGGACAACTCTGGGTCAGGTGAACAGACACTGTCATGTGACTACTCTAGCCAAGGCTGTGATGTAGAATGAGGCCTAGCAGGCCGAGAGAACACTGAAGCCTGGACTTCTGCAAAACACAGGATGCTGGCTTTTAGACCTAAAGTTCAGATTACTGAATTCAGCCTCACACAGGAGATCACCACAGGTGGAGCTAATTAACTATTACCTCTCAGGCAGAGAACTCAGGAAAACTCATAGTGCTGACAAGCTTTTTAACTCCGTGAGTGAAAAGACACAGGATCCAGGACAGATGGCAGGGGTAAGTCACCAAATATAAAACTACAGTCAGGATTGTGACAGTATCCCCCTCTTCAAGGGTGGACTCCGGACACCCATCTTGAATCTTAGAGGAACTTGATGAATAACTTCTAAATAGCTTCTAAAAAGTGGAAACCAGAGGGTCCAGAAACAAAACTTAAGCTGGATTCTTTAGAAGTCTTCCTGATCTTCATCTTCAGAACAGGTAGACCATCCATCATAGACAAGACTGGAATTTCCTTCATCCGAAAGGACTGAGGAATAAACTGTAGAAGGTTCCTCTCCTCGTTTTGTAGTGCGAGAAGATTGTGCTTTCGAAGCTAACACTCCACTGAGGCTTAAATTAAATCTTGTTCTATAACGAGGACTTTTCATACAGAGACCTGTAGAGCTTTTTGGTGATTCTGGAACCTCTTCATGCGTGGAAGCATAACAGGAAGGAACAGCACCTCCCAGGAAAGGAGTAGCATCATAAACTGGATCAAATTCAGAGTCTGAGTCCAAGTCTAACGGAAAATACGAATCTCCTTTAGATACACAGTTTGAAAATGACCTAGAAGTGCACTGTAACTTTAAATTCTTTGGCGGAGAACTTAGTATTGAGCTAGGAGAGACTCCTACATGACCAACCTGAATGGTCGGATTCTTACGGAAGGGGATACTTGGACTATCTTTGGCAGGACTGCACAAACTTACTTTTGTATCAGACTGTTGTAGTTTGAATGAAGACGAACAGAGATTCTTTTTGGAGCATGATCTTTTAACTAAGTCAGATTCCGAGGACTTTGGAGTAAATTCTTCAAAGACTGCATTACTAAAAGTCTGTAAATCATGGAACACAGGATCATTCCTCTCAAAAAGCCTGTTGGCCCACTCCAAAGCTCTTCCTCTGAATGCCAGGAATAAATATCGAGTAACGTTGGAAGGAGTTACTGCACCTGAAGGATCAGACTCCATCAGAGAGAGAAATTGTTCAACCAGAGCAGCATATTGCAATAAATCTCCATCAAAGTAAATAGGAGGTAAACCATCAGACGAAAGGTTAGAGGCTGAAACTGGAGAAAGCTTTGGCTGGACGAGTAGGACTGGATTGGATTTGAGAACACTTGAATTGGCTGGAGCCAACGAAGACTGACCAGGCTGGTCCTGGAGTATCACTGGACCGGATGGAACCGGGACGGGCTGAGCCCCTTCTTCACGGGGCTGAACTAAGGCAGGAGCCCCCTCTTCATGGGGCTGGGCTGAGGCAAGAGCCCCCTCTTCACGGGGCTGGACTGAGGCAAGAGCCCCCTCTTCACGGGGCTGGGCTGAGGCAAGGGCCCCCTCTTCACGGGGCTGGGCTGAGGCAAGGGCCCCCTCTTCACGGGGCTGGGCTGAGGCAAGGGCCCCCTCTTCGCGGGGCTGGGCTGAGGCAAGAGCCCCCTCTTCACGGGGCTGGGCTGAGGCAAGAGCCCCCTCTTCACGGGGCTGGGCAGCACTCTGTAGACTCTCTGGCTGGGCAGCACTCTGTAGACTCTCTGGCTGGGCAGCACTCTGTAGACTGTCTGGCTGGGCAGCACTCTGTAGACTCTCTGGCTGGGCAGCACTCTGTAGACTCTTTGGCTGGGCAGCACTATGTAGTCTCTTTGGCTGGGCAGCGCTCTGTAGTCTCTCTGGGGCTGGACCCTCTGAACCCCTCACTGGGGCTGTAGACACGGACTCCCTCCTTGGGCTGTAGATACGGACGCCCCTCCTTGGGCTGAAGACAAAGACGCCCCTCCTTGGGCTGAAGACAAAGACGCCCCTCCTTGGGCTGAAGACACGGACGCCCCTCCTTGGGCTGAAGACACGGACGCCCCCTTTTGGGCTGAAGACACGGACGCCCCTCCTTGGGCTGAAGACACGGACGCCCCTCCTTGGGCTGAAGACACGGACGCCCCCTTTTGGGCTGGACACTCTGAAGACGCCCCTCCTGGGGCTGGACACTCTGAAGACGCCCCTCCTGGGGCTGGACACTCTGAAGACGCCCCTCCTGGGGCTGGACACTCTGAAGACGCCCCTCCTGGGGCTGAAGACACGGACGCCCCCCCTAGGGCTGGACACTCTGAAGACGCCCCTCCTGGGGCTAGACACTTTGAAGACGCCCCTCCTGGGGCTGGACACTTTGAAGACGCCCCTCCTGGGGCTGGACACTCTGAAGACGCCCCTCCTGGGGCTGGACACCCGGACTCCTCTGTGACTCTAAATGGCTTGAATATTCTTCTCTGGACACCCAACTTGGGATAAGGTCTTTTAATCACCGGACCCCAGTCATAAATTTGAGTCTCTTTCAGAGTAGCCATCTTGATACCCCCGTCAGCAGTAGCAGGATCGGCTACTGTGGATGACTTGTAGACATGAGCACTGTGATACTGAGATTTGTCACCATTCCCTGGCTTGCGAAGAATGCAGTCTTTAACAAAATGACCGGAATTTCCACAGTAAAGACAGAGGTGTAGCTCCCTACGCCGCTGACGTTCAGCTTCAGAGAGCTTGGGCCGTGGATAGCTCTGATGAACAACTTTTCCTTGCACAGAGGAAGAGACTCTATTAACTGGTTGGGACAAAACAGGATCAACAACGTTGGTAGTATTCCTGAGGAGATCAGGCATCACAGAGAGAATACTAGGCAAAAGTTCTTGTAACTGCAGTAACATCTGGTAGAAAATCTGCAGTTGGTCAGGAGTCTTAGAGCAGAAGGTCAGAGAATCTCTGGAGAAAGAATTCCGCTGCAGACACTGTGCCAATTGATGCTGAGTCGACTCCAGACCTTCCAAGCGTCCTGCAATATTGCTTAGGAGGTCCTGCGTCAGACAAACACTTTCGGCCGGGTCCATGTGGCCAGTTCCTACTATCATGACTAAGGTTTTTGTGAACCCGGTGCTAGCGAAGTCTGCGCGGGCGACTGGAGGACTACACGAATACCACCACTGACCTGGTTTGGAAGTGTTGTGGACTCGGGGTCTCTTCCGGTGACTGGGAAGAGGAACCGCGGCAGAGATGGCCGAATCCAGGTTCTCCTCATGCAGGATGAGGTCGGCAGACAGGAAGCACGTGTGGGCGCTGAAGGTCTCCTGAAAGACAGAACTGGAAAGGCGCTGATGAATCAGTGAAGAATAACAGGTACAACTGTGCTAAAGGGCACGGGGTGCTTGGGGACACTGAGATGCTTGGAGACACTGAGGTGCTTGGAGACACTGAGGTGCTTGGAGACACTGAGGTGCTTGGAGACACTGAGGTGCGTGGAGGCACTGAGGTGCGTAGAGGCAGTGGGGTGCGTAGAGACACTGGGGTGCGTGGAGGCACTGGGGTGCGTAGAGACACTGGGGTGCGTAGGCACGGAGGTGCTGGAAGCACGGAGATGCTGAGGCACGGAGGTGCTGGAAGCACGGAAATGCTGAGGCATGGAGGTGCTGAGGCACGGAGGTGCTGGAAGCACGGAGGTGCTGAAAGCACGGAGGTGCTGAGGCACGGAGGTGCAGAGGCACGGAGGCACGGAGGTGCTGGAAGCACAGAGGTACTGAGGCACGGAGGTGCTGGAAGCACGGGGGTGCTGAAAGCACGGAGGTGCTGAAAGCACGGAGGTGCAGAGGCACGGAGGCACGGAGGTGCTGGAAGCACGGAGGTACTGAGGCACGGAGGCACGGAGGCACAGAGGTGCTGAAAGCACGGAGATGCTGAGGCACGGAGGCACGGAGGTGCTGGAAGCACGGAGATGCTGAGGCACGGAGGCACGGAGGTGCTGGAAGCACGGAGATGCTGAGGCACGGAGGTGCTGAGGCACAGAGGTGCTGGAAGCACGGAGATGCTGAGGCACGGAGGTGCTGAGGCACGGAGGTGTTGGAAGCACGGAAGTACTGAGCTCTGGAGATCCGATCTACAACAGTAGTAAAACTGAAACACGACAGCTGTGGTTTTCAGTGGAGAACACGGAATTCAGTACTGTGCCTTTAAGACGAAACATTGCAGCTGTGCCTTTACATTGAGACTCAGGGAAATGGTGAAATCAAATGGCAACACACAAGTAAACCAAACGGTAACAAGGGAACAGAGTTTCCACAGGAACTTAGGTACAAAGGTTACCTTAAGGGAGCTCAGCATAAAGACTCACACAAGGCTGTATGTGACACGAGGAACTGGCCCAGATTCTAACTCAGCCTCCTGATTTATACTTCCTGGTCCTTGATGATTGGTGAGCAGGATTAGGTGATGCAGACAGTCTCAGGCTGGCAGAGGATTGGACAACTCTGGGTCAGGTGAACAGACACTGTCATGTGACTACTCTAGCCAAGGCTGTGATGTAGAATGAGGCCTAGCAGGCCGAGAGAACACTGAAGCCTGGACTTCTGCAAAACACAGGATGCTGGCTTTTAGACCTAAAGTTCAGATTACTGAATTCAGCCTCACACAGGAGATCACCACAGGTGGAGCTAATTAACTATTACCTCTCAGGCAGAGAACTCAGGAAAACTCATAGTGCTGACAAGCTTTTTAACTCCGTGAGTGAAAAGACACAGGATCCAGGACAGATGGCAGGGGTAAGTCACCAAATATAAAACTACAGTCAGGATTGTGACACCCTTCACAGGAGACGGACGGGGACGGCAGCGGGCAGCGGAGGCGGACGGGGGACACAGCGGGCAGCAGTGGCGGATCTTGCCACGGTGCGGCGCCCTCCGGATGGCGCCAGCGCCCTCCGGAAGGCGGCGCCTTTGGCAAAAGTCCTGCTTGCCCGTGGCAAGATCCGCTACTGGGTGCTGCACAAGGCACGCTGACAACCTGTTTCGGAGGTGATACACACATATACATAGACAGGGCAGGGGCCACACTTTATACTGACCTGTGGAAAGGTTCTTTGGGCATGCCTGCTGTTTTTTTCCAAACACCCAGTGATAGTTGCATCTCCTCCTATGCTGGTCAGCTCAGACTCTCTGCTCCACCCACAGCAGCTCTGACTTGCATGTTTAGTGCCTTCCTGACAGCTGAAATCACATGCTGAGGAATAGAAGGGGCCATGAATGGGCGTAATCTGACTGAGGCTCACAGCTTCAGACAAAGGGGCGGGGTTTCGGGCGACCAGGGGGCGGGGTTTCGGGCGACTAGGGGGCGGGGCTTCGGACTGCTTAGTGAGTATGGAACCTCTGTTGATCGTGGGGGATGAGCCTGGATGAGGAAGAGGTGAGGGATAGGGAGGGGAGCGGCCAGGAGATGAGTGGGCTGTTGCTGTTGACAGGAGGAAAACACTCCTTCTGTCACCACTGGCTGCACAGCACTGCAGGAGGATCCTGTGGGCCTGTTTACATGGGCGGGCCTAGAGCTGCAGCTCCACCCACCCCATTGGTAATCCGGCCCTGACCCCATGTAGTTTGCCGCAGTAGTTAGCCCCATGTAGTTTGCCCCATGGAGTTTGTCCCCAGTAGTTTGCCCCCTGTAGTTTACCTCCATGTAGCTTGCCCCCATGTAGTTTAGCCCCATGTAGTTTACCCCCATGTAGTTTGCCCCCATGTAGTTTGTCCCCATGTAGTTTTCCCCAGTAGTTAGCCCCATGTAGTTTACCCCCATGTAGTTTGCCTCTATGTAGTTAGCTCCATGTACTTTGCCTTTGTGTAGTTTGCCCCATGTAGTTTAGCCCCATGTAGTTTGCCCCCATGTAGTTTGCCCCTATATAATTTCCCCCCAGTAGTTAGCCCCCAGTAGTTTAGCTCCCAATAGTTTGCTCCTAGTTAGCCCCCAGTAGCGCCGCTTACACTCACACATAACAAAAAATAATCACAATACTCACCAAGTCCCGCTCCTGGGTCCGACCACCGCCCTCCGTCTGGAGCCCGCTCCTCAGAACTATGGGAGAAACGTCATGACTTCTCTCCCATAGCGCACCGCACACTGTTAGAGCCGGAAGCCGGAGCTTGTTGCCATTGTTGGGAGGGAGCCGGGCGCCCGCTGGTAACACAATCTCAGCGGGCGCCCAGCATCTTCCTGCGGAACAGGACTGAAATCGGGTTAGGTGAGCCAGAACTGCATTCCGTCTCCAAATGTAACCCACAGAACGCAGTTCCGCCCCGTTCCGGCTCACTTTAAGCCCTGCTCCAGGAGTATAAAAAGGATATGAAAAATAGAAATTAGATATTATAAATATCTTCTTTGTATTCTAATCATTTTAATAAAGGCTGTGCTCTTGTAATCATTCTAATCAAGGCTATGCTCAGTTCCAGTCCAGTGCTCTAATTTTTTGGTGTGCATCATTGGCATTTCTATAATGGGTGCAATGTGTGCGGTGCACATGGGCCCCTGGGTCCAGGGGGGGCCCACACATTGCACCCATTTAAATACTTACCTTACTGGAGTCCAGCGGCGGAAGCAGCGTCCGCGTCGGAAATCGCCACCAAAATGGCTGCCGCGCATGTGCGGTAGCCAAGTTGGTCTCCGGATCATGGCAGGCGCCATGTTTCCAGAGACATGTGCATGCGCGGTAAACTCCGGCACACTGCCGGAGTCTACAGCGCCGTTCAGAGGAGGAGGCCCACCCGGAGGTGCACACGGGCCCCCTCATCTGTAGAAACTAGTGATGTGCACCGGACATTTTTCGGGTTTTGTGTTTTGGTTTTGGATTCGGTTCTGCGGCCGTGTTTTGGATTCGGACGCGTTTTGGCAAAACCTCACCGAAAATTTTTTGTCGGATTCGGGTGTGTTTTGGATTCGGGTGTTTTTTTCAAAAAACCCTACAAAACAGCTTAAATCATAGAATATGGGGGTCATTTTGATCCCATAGTATTATTAACCTCAATAACCATAATTTCCACTCATTTCCAGTCTATTCTGAACACCTCACACCTCACAATATTATTTTTAGTCCTAAAATTTGCACCGAGGTCACTGGATGGCTAAGCTAAGCGACACAAGTGGCCGACACAAACACCTGGCCCATCTAGGAGTGGCACTGCAGTGTCAGGCAGGATGGCACTTCAAAAAAATAGTCCCCAAACAGCACATGATGCAAAGAAAAAAATAGGCGCACCAAGGTCGCTGTGTGACTAAGCTAAGCGACACAAGTGGCCGACACAAACACCTGGCCCATCTAGGAGTGGCACTGCAGTGTCAGGCAGGATGGCACTTCAAAAAAATTGTCCCCAAACAGCACATGATGCAAAGAAAAAAAGAGGCGCACCAAGGTCGCTGTGTGACTAAGCTAAACGACACAAGTGGCCGACACAAACACCTGGACCATCTAGGAGTGGCACTGTAGTGTCAGGCAGGATGGCACTTCAAAAAAATTGTCCCCAAACAGCACATGATGCAAAGAAAAAAAGAGGCGCACCAAGGTCGCTGTGGGACTAAGCTAAGCGACACAAGTGGCCGACACAAACACCTGTCCCATCTAGGAGTGGCACTGCAGTGTCAGGCAGGATAGCACTTCAAAAAAATTGTCCCCAAACAGCACATGATGCAAAGAAAAAAAGAGGCGCACCAAGGTCGCTGTGTGACTAAGCTAAGTGACACAAGTGGCCGACACAAACACCTGGCCCATCTAGGAGTGGCACTGCAGTGTCAGGCAGGATGGCACTTCAAAAAAATTGTCCCCAAACAGCACATGATGCAAAGAAAAATGAAAGAAAAAAGAGGTGCAAGATGGAATTGTCCTTGGGCCCTCCCACCCACCCTTATGTTGTATAAACAGGACATGCACACTTTAACGAACCCATCATTTCAGCGACAGGGTCTGCCACACGACTGTGACTGAAATGACTGGTTGGTTTGGGCCCCCACCAAAAAAGAAGCAATCAATCTCTCCTTGCACAAACTGGCTCTACAGAGGCAAGATGTCCACCTCATCATCATCCTCCGATTCCTCACCCCTTTCACTGTGTACATCCCCCTCCTCACAGATTATTAATTCGTCCCCACTGGAATCCACCATCTCAGGTCCCTGTGTACTTTGTGGAGGCAATTCTGCTGGTGAATGTCTCCACGGAGGAATTGATTATAATTTATTTTGATGAACATCATCTTCTCCACATTTTCTGGAAGTAACCTCGTACGCCGATTGCTGACAAGGTGAGCGGCTGCACTAAACACTCTTTCGGAGTACACACTGGAGGGAGGGCAACTTAGGTAGAATAAAGCCAGTTTGTGCAAGGGCCTCCAAATTGCCTCTTTTTCCTGCCAGTATACGTACGGACTGTCTGACGTGCCTACTTGGATGCGGTCACTCATATAATCCTCCACCATTCTTTCAATGGTGAGAGAATCATATGAAGTGACAGTAGACGACATGTCAGTAATCGTTGGCAGGTCCTTCAGTCCGGACCAGATGTCAGCACTTGCTCCAGACTGCCCTGCATCACCGCCAGCGGGTGGGCTCGGAATTCTTAGCCTTTTCCTCGCACCCCCAGTTGCGGGAGAATGTGAAGGAGGAGATGTTGACGGGTCACGTTCCGCTTGACTTGACAATTTTCTCACCAGCAGGTCTTTGAACCTCTGCAGAATTGTGTCTGCCGGAAAGAGAGATACAACATAGGTTTTAAATCTAGGATCGAGAACGGTGGCCAAAATGTAGTGCTCTGATTTCAACAGATTGACCACCCGTGAATCCTGGTTAAGCGAATTAAGGGCTCCATCCACAAGTCCCACATGCCTAGCGGAATCGCTCTGTTTTAGCTCCTCCTTCAATGTCTCCAGCTTCTTCTGCAAAAGCCTGATGAGGGGAATGACCTGACTCAGGCTGGCAGTGTCTGAACTGACTTCACGTGTGGCAAGTTCAAAGGGTTGCAGAACCTTGCACAACGTTGAAATCATTCTCCACTGCGCTTGAGTCAGGTGCATTCCCCCTCCTTTGCCTATATCGTGGGCAGATGTATAGGCTTGAATGGCCTTTTGCTGCTCCTCCATCCTCTGAAGCATATAGAGGGTTGAATTCCACCTCGTTACCACCTCTTGCTTCAGATGATGGCAGGGCAGGTTCAGGACTGTTTGGTGATGCTCCAGTCTTCTGTACGCGGTGGCTGAATGCCGAAAGTGGCCCGCAATTCTTCGGGCCACCGACAACATCTCTTGCACGCCCCTGTCGTTTTTTAAATAATTCTGCACCACCAAATTCAATATATGTGCAAAACATGGGACGTGCTGGAATTTGCCCAGATTTAATGCACGCACAATATTGCTGGCGTTGTCCGATGTCACAAATCCCCAGGAGAGTCCAATTGGGGTAAGCCATTCTGCGATGACCTTCCTCAGTTTCCGTAAGAGGTTGTCAGCTGTGTGCCTCTTCTGGAAAGCGGTAATACAAAGCGTAGCCTGCCTAGGAACGAGTTGGCGTTTGCGAGATGCTGCTACTGGTGCCGCCGCTGCTGTTCTTGCTGCGGGAGGCAATACATCTACCCAGTGGGCTGTCACAGTCATATAGTCCTGAGTCTGCCCTGCTCCACTTGTCCACATGTCCGTGGTTAAGTGGACATTGGGTACAACTGCATTTTTTAGGACACTGGTGAGTCTTTTTCTGAGGTCTGTGTACATTTTCGGTATCGCCTGCCTAGAGAAATGGAACCTAGATGGTATTTGGTACCGGGGACACAGTACCTCAATCAAGTCTCTAGTTGCCTCTGAATTAACGGTGGATACCGGAACCACGTTTCTCACCGCCCAGGCTGCCAAGGCCTGAGTTATCTGCTTTGCAGCAGGATGACTGCTGTGATATTTCATCTTCCTCGCAAAGGACTGTTGGACAGTCAATTGCTTACTGGAAGTAGTACAAGTGGTCTTCCGACTACCCCTCTGGGATGACGATCGACTCCCAGCAGCTACAACAGCAGCGCCAGCAGCAGTAGGCGTTACACTCAAGGATGCATCGGAGGAATCCCAGGCAGGAGAGGAATCGTCAGACTTGCCAGTGACATGGCCTGCAGGACTATTGGCTTTCCTGGGTAAGGAGGAAATTCACACTGAGGGAGTTGGTGGTGTGGTTTGCAGGAGCTTGGTTACAAGAGGAAGGGATTTAGTGGTCAGTGGACTGCTTCCGCTGTCACCCAAAGTTTTTGAACTTGTCACTGACTTATGATGAATGCGCTGCAGGTGACGTTTAAGGGAGGATGTTCCAAGGTGGTTAACGTCCTTACCCCTACTTATTACAGCTTGACAAAGGCAACACACGGCTTGACACCTGTTGTCCGCATTTGTGTTGAAATAATTCCACACCGAAGAGCTGATTTTTTTTGTATTTTGATCAGGCATGTCAATGGCCATATTCCTCCCATGGACAACAGGTGTCTCCCCGGGTGCCTGACTTAAACAAACCACCTCACCATCAGAATCCTCCTTGTCAATTTCCTCCCCAGCGCCAGCAACACCCATATCCTTATCCTGGTGTACTTCAACAGTGACATCTTCAATTTGACTATCAGGAACTGGACTGCGGGTGCTCCTTCCAGCACTTGCAGGGGGCGTGCAAATGGTGGAAGGCGCAAGCTCTTCCCGTCCAGTGTTGGGAAGGTCAGGCATCGCAACCGACACAATTGGACTCTCCTTGGGTATTTGTGATTTAGAAGAACGCACAGTTCTTTGCTGTGCTTTTGCCAGCTTAAGTCTTTTCATTTTTCTAGTGAGGTGATGAGTGCTTCCATCCTCATGTGAAGCTGAACCACTAGCCATGAACATAGGCCAGGGCCTCAGCCGTTCCTTGCCACTCCGTGTCGTAAATGGCATATTGGCAAGTTTACGCTTCTCCTCAGACGCTTTTAATTTTGATTTTTGGGTCATTTTACTGAACTTTTGTTTTTTGGATTTTACATGCTCTCTACTATGACATTGGGCATCGGCCTTGGCAGACGACGTTGATGGCATTTCATCGTCTCGGCCATGACTAGTGGCAGCAGCTTCAGCACGAGGTGGAAGTGGATCTTGATCTTTCCCTATTTTAACCTCCACATTTTTGTTATCCATATTTTAATGTGTGGAATTATATGCCAGTATCAATAGCAATGGCCTACTACTATATATACTGCGCACAACTAAAATGCACTACAGGTATAGAATGTAGATGGATAGTATACTTAATGACGACACAGAGGTAGGTACAGCAGTGGCCTTCCGTACCGTACTGCTATATATAGTATACTGGAGGTCACTGTGTCAGCAAACTGCAAAACTAAAATGCACCACAGGTATAGAATGTAGATGGATAGTATACTTAATGACGACACAGAGGTAGGTACAGCAGTGGCCTTCCGTACCGTACTGCTATATATAGTATACTGGTGGTCACTGTGTCAGCAAACTGCAAAACTAAAATGCACCACAGGTATAGAATGTAGATGGATAGTATACTTAATGACGACACAGAGGTAGGTACAGCAGTGGCCTTCCGTACCGTACTGCTATATATAGTATACTGGTGGTCACTGTGTCAGCAAACTGCAAAACTAAAATGCACCACAGGTATAGAATGTAGATGGATAGTATACTTAATGATGACACAGAGGTAGGTACAGCAGTGGCCTTCCGTACCGTACTGCTATATATAGTATACTGGTGGTCACTGTGTCAGCAAAACTCTGCACTGTACTCCTCCTATATAATATTATACTGGTGGTCCCGACTCCCCAGTCCCCACAATAAAGCAGCACACTGAGCACAGATATGGAGTGTTTTTCAGGCAGACAACGTATAATGGTGGTCACTGTCAGCAAAACTCTGCACTGTACTCCTCCTATATAATATTAATTATACTGGTGGTCCCCAGTCCCCACATTAAAATAAAGCAGCACACTGAGCACAGATATGGAGTGTTTTTCAGGCAGACAACGTATACTGGTGGTCACTGTCAGCAAAACTCTGCACTGTACTCCTGCTATATAATACAGCTGCTCCCCAGTCCCCGCAATTAAGCAGTGTGAGCACAGATATATATGCAGCACACTGAGCACAGATATGGAGCTTTTTTTTCAGGCAGAGAACGGATAACTGGTGGTCACTGATCAGCAAAACTCTGCACTGTACTCCTCCTATATTATACAGCTGCTCCCCAGTCCTCCCCACAATGAATTAAGCAATAATGCACAATCAAATTCAACAATAACGGAGAGGACGCCAGCCACGTCCTCTCCCTAACATTTGTAATGCACGAGTGAAAATGGCGGCGACGCGCGGCTGCTTATATAGAATCCGAATCTCGCGAGAATCCGACAGCGGGATGATGACGTTCGGGCGCGCTCGGGTTACCCGAGCCATACGGGATAATCCGAGTATGGCTCGGACCCGTGTAAAAAGGGTGAAGTTCGGGGGGGTTCGGTTTCCGAGAAACCGAACCCGCTCATCACTAGTAGAAACGCCCCTGGTGTGCATGTTCCTGTTGTGATCTCTGCCGATGTCTCCCAGTATGGTTTTGGTGGTGTCTCCCTGCAGTGTGACAACCCCATCGGTTTTACATCCACAATCCTTACTGAGACTAATCCACATTACGCTGAGAATGAATAGGAACTGTTGGCTCTTCTCTTTGCTTTTCGAAAGTTTCACAAGTTCATCTATGGGTGTCCAGTGCTGCACGAGACAGACCACCAACCCTTGATTACCATTCTTTGCAAACCCCTGCATATTGCCTCAGCACAAATTCAACATTCAGGTACCATCTAGATTTGGTGTACAAATATGGAAAGGACCTCTGTGTTGCTGATGCCTTATCACGTGCTCACCTACTGTACTCAGGTGTCCGTGTTATTGAGTTTGATGTCCTGTCTTTAGGGATGACATCTGCCAATGGTTGTCTTGTGTCCTGCATGACTGGCCTTCCTCCTGGGATCTGTCTTGTGACCTCATTGTAAGCATTCTGTGATGCATTATGCCTTCCAAGGTTTCTATGCTCAGCTGGCCCACCAGGTGAACCCCGGGCATGAGACCACCATATGGCAAACAAAGGATGCCCTATTTTGGTCTTCTATGGATGCTAACATTAAGCAGGTTGTGTTTGCCTGTGTTCTCTGCAATGCTTTATGGAACCATCATGCCAAGGAACCTCTCACACTCCATGAGGTTCCTGATATTCCTTGGTCAATAGTTGCTGCAGATCTGTTACAATGGAGGAAGAAAGACCACCATGTGTTAATGGATTCATATTCGGATTGATATGAGATAGAATATCTTCACAAACTGGCAAGTGCCACCGTCATCAACAAAATTAAAAGACACTTTTCTGCATATCGCACACAATATTACCTACTTACGGACAATGTCATGCAGTTTGTCAAAGTCAGAAAAATATCACGCTGCACATTGCCATATATGCACCTCATGCGTGTGCCCGCTGCACGTGCATGAGCCCTCCCGTGCGTGCGTATACTCGCAGTCGCGTGCACTCGCAGGCGCACGGTATGCGCATTTACGGTAGAGTTTGTGTGCGTCTAGCGGGCGACTCGATCGTTACATATTTTAGTCATATAATGTATTTTGTAGATTATGGTCCCTTTGATAGAATCTGAAAGTTTAGTTAATATAGTATGTTCAGAGACAAAGAGATCCCTCTTTGTTTGATACGAAGGGTCAGACAGGGGTGACACAGTGGTGTTTAGTATCCATCGGAAGAGAATATAATTAGCAATATTCCGGTGTTGGTTTGAAGCGGATTACTCGCTCGTGCGTATAGTTATGGACATAAGAAGTTTATGGACATTTACTATATTTGCACTTTATTATCCATGC
Organism: Pseudophryne corroboree; assembly: GCF_028390025.1. Classification (NCBI taxonomy): domain Eukaryota; kingdom Metazoa; phylum Chordata; class Amphibia; order Anura; family Myobatrachidae; genus Pseudophryne; species Pseudophryne corroboree. The sequence goes on along the minus strand of NC_086445.1, from coordinate 453,364,965 downwards.
GGCGGGAAACCCAGTTTCCCTCCCACCTGAGCAGTTTGGAATAGTCACAGTCCACCTGTATGAACCAACCTATGACCTTTTGTTATAATGCGGAGACGAATTCCTGTGTCCAATGAACAATAAGAATGTAGGGACCATTGTACTGTATTGTGTGTAGTGTATAAAAAGACAAGCCGATCTGGGCCAGCTCTCTCTACTCTTCTCAACGGTTCTCATCACTGATAATCGAGAGCTGGATATCCAGAAAGGCGCTTGCGATTGTTTCCCCTTGTGCGTAAGTTCTCTGCAACCATTTTGTCTCTTATTAATGTTATAAGCCATTCTCTCTCTCTCCTTCCCCCTTAAATGAAATTGTGTCTTTGTTGTATTTTAACGTGTAGTAACTCGGTTAGGTATTTTATGTAGAGATGAGCGGATTCGGTTTTACTCGGTTTTACTCGGTTCTCAAAACCGAATCTTATTGGCTATCCAAAACACGTGACATCCGTGAGCCAATAAGATTCGGTTTTGAGAACCGAGTAAAACCGAGTAAAACCGAATCCGCTCATCTCTAATTTTATGTTAGTTTGGTAGTGTATAACTTGTATTGTGTATTCTTTTGCGATTGAACGTTCATTCTCTCCCTTAAAAGGTGTTAGAACCTTAGACCGGTATTTGAGTGTTTATTATATTGCTAAAGGGTTCTCAGAGCGTAAGAGTCGCTCATACAGCTTTTAAACTAACAAAGTTACACTGTGTTGCATTTACACCTTATCACTGCACAAAGGTTTACAATATAAGTACATTGTTTATGATATTGTTACAAAGGTTTAACTCTGTGAGCATCAGCGCCGCTTGTGATCTCCTCGTGGTCTCGAGCGTCCGCTACGCTGATAGCGTATCATTACGTTAGTCGGCAGCCTATAGCGTGCTTGCCTTTACGCTTTAAGCCGTGAGCGAACGTGCCGCTCGTGCGTCTCGTCCACGGCTAAGCGTTTGTTACGCTACGTGCGTACTCTTACGGTATTCCATACGCCAATTGCGTACTGTGTTCATTGACCTTTTAGAGTGTTTTAAATAGGATAAATTATAGGCTTTATCAATTGGGGACTCGTCCGCTCTTCACATATCTGCACTAGGTAATTTCAGCAGACATTATCGGTCAGCAAAGGGCGGGAGGTAATATTCCTCGTAGTGCTGACCAGATAAGCGTCTGCTTCGCTTAGTAAGGAGTGCTGAAGGAATCCGGAACCGGAAGGTAGGAACAGTACGTTATTGTCTTTTAAAAAGTGTTTAGTTTCTGTTTTGCGTACGTACGCATAAGCACACACACCTGTATTTCGTGTTTAGCATTATTTGTCCGTACCTCATTCTCCTGATTGCCACACACTAGTGATAACGTGCTGAGACATTTGTTGTTATTAATAGTTAAAAGATAAAAAGTAATATTTAAGGGAATAATTGTAAAAGGCACGCACACAGTCTCGCCTAGAAATACAAGGGAGATTTGGGTGGTGTTCAGTGAATGATTACTGTTAAAGATCATTCACATTGATAAACGTGTAGTGTGTTACTGTGGACGTACTTGGTCTGCGTACACGTGTCCTTACAAGGGCAGGGCGTACGCAACGCAAGGGTCGACGCACGGAGCGTATATCACGCAACGGAGCGTACGGATACGCCCACATAATACAAACCGCACGATAGTATTGTTTTAATAGGCGATAAGGAAGTAACGCGAAAATAACACAAATCTATCTTAAATCCAAAAGTTTAAAGTTAAAAGAAAAAAAAAGACTTTCTCTGTTGCAATTCTTCTGGGTTAGACTATTACTGAATGAAAGGAATTCTGTACAGAAATAAGAGTGTTCGAATGTAAGAGTGTGTATATATAAGATTTCTCTTTTATTACGGAAGTGGGAACCATAGGCCAGTAGAAAGAGGTACACCAGCGAGAGTGATAGCGTGGGGTGGCTTGGGAGGCGTCCCTTGTTAATCTCGACATATTTATGAGCAGTAGAGTCTGCTGTACATAACAGACCAGGAGGTTCAGGTACAGCAGACTAGAAGTAGAGAGCACAACCGAAGAGGGTTGGTGCGAGACCCATATAGGCCAAAGAAGCTCATTGCTGAAGGAATTCGCAGCCGAAATTTTCGATTCCACTGATCGTTCCGCACATAAGATTAGTTGCTTGTGTGCAGATACGATTGTACCGCATGTGATTGTGTGCATTAGCGTGTCTTGAATTCAGAAGAACGCTACTTGCACATTGTTAACGTGATTTGTGTAATTTTTTTTATTTTAAGGGAAGTAGCCTGATCACTCAGGGACATTCCAGCGACTGATACTTGCTGGGGAGGGTAAGACACTCCCACACGCCCGAGCAAGTAGACGTACTTAGGTGCCCTAGGTTGGGTACGGAACCTCTGGGAACTTTGGTCGCCGTATTGGCCAGCGTGGGCGGAGTTAAGTGGGCGGACCTCATTGCAAAATCCCCACCGCAGCCTTACCCCGGACATTTTGGTTTTCTGTAAGGGTTGCCGAAGACCCTGATTTGAAGTCAGAGGTAGTGAAAGCAGCACCTGCAGAGATGGGGGCCAGTTGTTCAGGTAAGGGGCGATCAACCCAGGTTCAGGTTGATTTGGTGAACCGACCAATCGGGTCGGCAAGGTATATCATGTGTGAGAAATATGGTCATCACACAGAAATGTTGTACAATGAATGGGAAAGGATGACTGTGCATGACGGGGAAAAGTTTCCCCGGGTAGGTAGTTTTAACCCAGAAGTATTACAGAATTTAAGGAGAAGAGTTTGCCTGATTAAATCTTCAAAAAGGCGTATTAGACATTATGATTATTTAACATTGTGGCAACAGGAGGGTGAAATACAAAGGGGGTTGGCGCAAGCCACTGGATCTAACCCTATCAGGAAACTGATAGCCACTGCACCCCCACCACCATACATACCTGGAGAGAAATTGGTTGCAGAGAATGGCACTCAGGGTCATGTTAAATGTATAGAAGTTAAAGATAATGTAACTAAAGAAATTAATGCTAACACTAATCCGTGCAAGTTGTACCCTGTTTTGAACTTTCCCCAGGATTGTGACCAAGAGGATGAGCCCACAACAATATCAGCACTCTCCCTAGCAGCCACCATATCAGAAACAGCAGTGGGCACGACCCAACCCCTAAGATTAGTATCAAAGGCCCCTAGCGGAGGGACAGGTGAGGTCGTATCGACTGGTAAGTACGGCACCATACACTATGCTGAAACCATTTCACCACATGTTGTAGAATCTACTCAGAATGATGTTGTTGGACTTAATCCTGTTAGGGTAATAGCAGTGCCAAATGGGAAAACTGACACTTTAGGAGCAACTCCTGTCAGGAACATCGCCATGCACTGTCCCTTTTCCCGAGCAGAATTAAGATCAATGATGTCTGAATTCCCTGATCCTAGGAAAGACTTAGTTGCATGTCAAAAGTATATTAGGGAGCTAGGAAATTTTGCAGAGCCAAATAACAAAGATTGGAGGACAGTTTTGAGGGCATGTTTAACGAATGTTGATTCGTTAAAGTTTATCGCTGATTGCAAGTTAGATGAGGAAGTACCACTAACAGACGAGTATAATCAGGATAATGTAAAGAGAATCAACTTACAGTTAGGGGTATATTTTCCTGCAGTAGTAAAGTGGAATAAAATCTTTACAATAAAACAAAAAGAAGGTGAATCCACACCAGAGTATTTTCACCGGGCTCTGCAGGATATGGCTAGGTACACTGGTATAGATGACATTAAAACTAATGTACACCACAGGGAAGTAGCTGTTTCAGTATTAATGGACGGTCTAAAAGAGGTTTTAAGGAATAGAATACAAACCACTAGGCCTGATTGGAGAGGTATGTCGGTGGATGCATTGGGAGAGGCTGCTGCTGGGCATGATCGGAATATCATCAGACACAGGGAGTCACAGAGTGATAAATTAATGGCTGTAAGCATACAGGCTCTTACTACTGGGCCACCACCTCAGCCCAGAACTGTGACCCCTGTGGGTAAGTCAAGAGGTATAAAATGTTATAGTTGTCACAGAGAGGGACACATGTCACGTGATTGTAAAACAAAACAAAGGCAAAATTCATATCAATCCCCTAGACAACGACCTGATACGAGACATTGGGATCAAGGACCGCAGAGGTGGAGCTATGAGCCACATGCAGGGGAAACAAAAAGGTATCCCCCAAGAAAAGACTGGCAAATCTCTGATAGTTCCCATCTACCCACACCACAAGTAATTGCTGCCAGCGCGATTCAGGGAGGTCACCATACCCAATAGGGGTGTGGCCACACCTGTAATCTGCAGCCAGTGAAATTGATTGCAAGTCTTGGAAGTGAACCCGAGGTCACAATTGATGTAGCTGGTAAATCATTTAATTTCCTTATAGATACGGGGGCGGCCAAATCAGTGATAAATTCGACAGTGGGCATGAGAACCACTGGTAAGACAATTCCAGCCATGGGAGTAACGGGAGTAATACAGCACTACCCTGTTAGCAAACCAGCAGAGATTACAATAGGGCCTTTGCATACCAAGCATTCCTTTTTGCTGGCTGCATCGGCACCGACTAATCTCCTGGGAAGAGATTTATTGTGTAAAATCGGGTGCGTCATATATTGTACTCCTGAAGGTGTATTCCTAGACATACCTGAGAACCACGCCCAGGAAGTACAAGATATGCTAGACTCCCCATCAAAATTAATGTCACATACCGTTATGATAAATAGGAGTCCATCCCAGGTAGAAGAAATGACATCCCAAATACCAGAGTCACTTTGGACTAAAGATGGACAAGACACTGGATTAATGGCAAACGTAGCTCCAGTAGTTGTGCAAGTAAAAGATGGTAGGATAGCTCCAAAAATCCCACAATACCCTCTGAAGCCAGAGGTGGAGTTAGGAGTATACCCCGTAATAGAGCGCTTGCTACAACAGGGCATTCTGGTAAGAACATCCAGCACTGCCAATAGTCCCATCTTCCCTGTGAAAAAGAGTGGGGGGAGGGGTTACAGGCTAGTGCTGGATCTAAGGGGGATTAACAAAATAGTTGAGAGTCAGTTCCCCGTAGTGCCAAATCCAGCTGTCATCCTTATGCAAATCCCTCCCACTGCGAAATTTTTCACTGTAATTGACCTCTGCTCCGCTTTCTTCTCGGTACCTCTGCACCCTGACAGCCAATATTTGTTTGCATTCACATACAGAGGAGTCCAATACACATGGACTCGATTACCACAAGGTTTCATAGACAGTCCAAGTATATTTTCACAGGCTTTGCATGATTGTTTACAGTCTTTCCAACCAGAGAGTGGATCAATATTGATACAATATGTGGATGATTTACTACTATGTTCAGATTCACTGGAAGCGTCCCTGAAAGATACGAAACAGCTCCTGTTTCATCTTTCAGACACAGGACACAAAGTTTCCAAAGACAAGTTGCAATTATGCCAGACTAGGGTAAAATATTTGGGACACTGTCTGACACAAGGACTGAGACACCTGACCACTGATAGAATTCAAGCAATTCGAGACATGACTCTGCCACAAACCCAGCAACAGATCAGAACGTTTTTAGGAATGTGTGGGTATTGCCGTAACTGGATCCCAGGTTTTTCCATTCTAGCATTACCTTTGCAGGAGATGGTCTCATCAAACAAACCTGATCGGATCTCGCATACAGACAAATCCGAGATGGCATTTGAGAGACTTAAACAGTGCACCGGCATTAGGTATGCCTGACTATGGGAAACCCTTTGAGCTGTACGGAACAGAAAGTGCTGGTTGCGCGGCAGGCGTCCTAACCCAAAAGCACGGTGATGCCAGCAGGCCGGTAGCATACTACAGCGCTCAGCTAGATACGGTAGCGCGATCCCTCCCCACATGCTTGCGAAGTGTCGCTGCGATAGCATTGCTAGTAACGAAAAGCGAAGATGTAGTGCTAGGACACAACCTCACAATCCATACACCGCATGCAGTGTCAGCCTTGTTAAATTCGGCTCAAACCAGACACGTCTCATCAGCGCGGTTTACAAGATGGGAATTGGCATTGATGGCCCCCGTAAACATCACCATAAAGAGATGCAGCGCATTAAATCCTGCAACGTATCTCCCAGGTGTGCCTGGACAGGCACAAAGGGTGGAGGATGAGAGTAATGGTGAAGGAGGATTTAGTATAGGAAAAGACATGCATGATTGTATGGAATATTTGACCCAAAATTTCACGGCAAGGCCTGACATTAGTGAGAACCCACTGGAAGATGTAGATTTTACTTTCTACACTGACGGTAGTTGTCACAGACAGACGGACTCGGGAGACTTGTGTACTGGATACGCAGTCATAGATGACCAAGGCACCATAGAAGCAGAACCGCTAGGCCCACCTCACTCAGCCCAGGTTGCTGAACTGGTTGCCCTAACGAGAGCATGTGAATTGGCTAAGGGCAAATCAGCCAATATCTATACCGATTCTAGATACGCCTTCGGGGTAGTCCATGATTTCGGAGCCCTATGGCGCCTCAGAAATTTCATGACGGCAGCTGGTACACCGGTAGCGCATGCAGCTCACATCAAAAGGCTTCTAACAGCGATACAGGAACCCGACAGAGTGGCTGTTATCAAGTGTAAAGCACATACATATAGCCAAGACCCGGTATCACTTGGTAACAGCCGAGCAGACGAAGCTGCTAAGTTAGCAGCTGGTACCCCCAGACAGACAGACACCACACAACTGATGGTATTTAATACCGTCAACACACAGAAATTGTGTGAAATGCAAAATTTGTGTTCCACACAGGAAAAGGCAGTTTGGAGGGCAAAAGGATATGGCCAGGAGTCCTCAGGACTCTGGACAGATGGGCAGGGTAAACCAGTGGCACCCAGAGCATACCTTCCAAGTTTAGCGGAAGCAGCACATGGGCTGACTTATCTAGGCACGGAAGGGATGTGCAAGTTGGTAAGAGCATATTGGTGCGCCCCAGGATTTTCTTCCCATGCGGGAAAAAGGGCAATGACATGCCTCACCTGCTTGATGAAGAATATCGGAAAGGCAATACCAACAGAACCATCTCATATCCCACCTACAGACGGCCCTTTTCAGGTAATACAAATTGATTTCATACAATTACCCCCTTGTCGAAATTTGAAGTATGTACTAGTTTGTATAGATGTGTTTTCAAATTGGGTCGAAGCATTTCCTGCGGCCACAAACACCGCTATGTTTACTGCTAAGAAAATTGTGCAGGAATTTGTGTGTAGATACGGTATCCCTAGAATAATTGAAAGTGATAGGGGTACCCATTTTACAGGTGATGTCTTTCAAGGAATGTGTAAGTTGATGGGAATTGATAGTAAGCTGCACACTCTGTACCGCCCCCAGGCGAGTGCGAAAGTAGAAAGAGTGAACAGCACTATTAAAAATAAACTGAGCAAAGTTATGGCAGAAACAGGATTGACATGGCCAGAAGCTTTGCCCATTGTATTATACAGCATCAGAACCACTCCCAGGTCCCCTCTTAATCTGTCCCCTTTTGAAATTCTGTTTGGTCGACAACCGCATGTTATGATTAACCCTCAGGATGATTTGAAGTGTAACAATGAAGTGACTGTAAAGTATTTGGTTAAGATGAGTAAACAGCTCAGGAATCAGAATGATAATTTGAAGTTGGTGATTCCTGATCTGCCAGATAGTAATTGTCATGACATTGAACCTGGGGATTATGTAATGATACGGAATTTTCTACGCTCAGGTTGCCTTATTGACAGATGGGAAGGACCATACCAAGTCTTATTGATTAGCACGACAGCATTGAAGGTTGCCGAGAGAGAGACTTGGGTTCATTCGTCCCATTGTAAGAAGGTTGCTGATCCAGAGAGGTCCCGTGATAAAGAACAGACGGTAGAGGAAGTTGTATCACTGGAGTGTCTGTTTCAGGAGGACTGAGACGGCACCTGAGCATTGAGAATAATAAGATCGGAGGCAGTTGTCGATTCCCTGTTCCCTTTTATTGTTTTTCTCCACTTCCCATCCCATCTCCCTCAATTATTTCTTTCCCCCTTCTCATGCTTCTCCATTTCCTCCTATAAGATGGACTTGCCCCAAGAGACTGTGATCCGGATTTTCCTGTTGACCATGATGTTGACCAGAGCAGTCTGTTCCGGCGAGAGTACCATGGAGGTCGAGAGAGGTTCTGGAATGGGTTCTGATGACAAAGTTGGAGGCGTAGATTTCCAAGAACAACATAATCATCAAGCAAAGGCGAGTATCAGAAAACGATCCGATAGCATTGGCAATAGGAGGAATTGTGAAGGATTGTTAGCTGAAGAGAACTGTATCTGTAGACTCTGTGACAGTGTAGTTGAGGATGGGTGCATCAAGAAATGTCAGTCCAGTTTTAATATCCACATGGACCGGCATCCATTGAGTGACTATCACTCCTTAGTGGGTAAAGTGTTAAATCAGACAGATTGTTGGGTATGCTCTCAAGTACCTCAAGGCCATAGCAAATCAGGATTAGTACCATTCCCTTTAACTATAGGGGAGGTACTTGAGCTAAGTGGTGGGAGGCCGGTGGACAGGAGGTTTAATATCTCCAGTCCTCCTAGTTTGAAGCTCCACCAATATCATGTGGATAGATCCCTAGTATGTTTTAACATTTCCAATCCCCGAAAGCCGGGAAATTGGGAAGTGTCATGGAATAACCAAACCATGACCTTTTCATACAGAGCCGATAGAATGCCTACAGATACAGAACTTATACGCCACATAGCCGGTAGTGGAAAATATTTCCGATATAGGTATACCCTAGGAAGTAGGATCATGAGAGTTGGAGAAGTATCACCAGGATACTGTGCACATATCGTACAAACAGATACGTGTACTAAACAGATGGGAGAATTAGGGTTAGGAGATTTCATATGGAAAATGTGTAATATGGTTATGTCCTACTCCGTCCCATATGTTCTCCCCGATGATGCATATTTCATATGCGGGAGGAAGGCGTATAAGTGGCTTGCCCCAAACTCAGAAGGGTTATGTTATATTGGAAAAGTACTGCCTGAGGTAATGACCGTATCCCACACTAAAATGAAGGATATTCACCGCAGTGCCCAAGCTCCTTATACTCACACTCATTACAAGCACATCGTTAAACGGCACCTGATAGAAAGAACAGAGCATCCGGCCTCTGACCTGATCCATGAATCCACCGGGATTCAATTCCTAATTGCGTTAGATATCACTCGTACCGCCAGAGGAGTGATAAATTATAAATATATATCTGCGCTTGCAAATTTATTAGACAATATCACTGAAATGTATGATGACACATTCAGGTATACCGGAAGGGAGCTCCAAGCTTATAAAACAGAACTGGTTCAGCATAGGATGGTTCTTAATTATCTCACGGCAGTGACAGGTGGATATTGTGTCACACTGGCAACGCAGTACGGCGTAAAATGCTGCACTTATATTACGAATAGCACCGGAGGACCCGGTCGAGGTCATAGACCAAAAGATGGATGACATTCTCCAATTAAAGTGGGAGTTCCACAGGAGACACAATCTCACCCTCGCTGCTGTGGGTAATGAGCTGACCGGTTGGGTGTCATGGTTAAACCCGCGAAATTGGTTCTCTGGTTTAGGAGAATGGGCCCAAGGTATTATCATGGATGTAGGGAAATTTCTTTTGTGTATTCTGGGTGTCATCATATTGGTCGGTCTGATATTTAGATGCGTTCGGGTTTTAACAAAGTGTAAACGTAGCGCCCGAGTGATGAGTTTAAGAAGTGAAGATACTGTAATAACAACGACTGATTTGATTTACGACCCAACCATTGAGACAATGTTGTGATGAAAATGTGATTCCACGGTCCGTTTCTTTCACCCGTTTCTCCTTTGTTTTCCTCCAAGGTACAAAGACATCCGCTTGGAAGAAGAATTTGACAACCTTTTACACAGACAATTGATGGATAATGCCATAGACCCCCAATATCCCTAGCAATTTTAAAATTTTACGATAGCCCAACACTTTTGTAAGCCTATGGACATTGAGAAAGCTTTTGCTCGCATTTTGGCAAAAGCCCAAAGAGACTACAGTCAACATGTACATCAAGACAAGACACCAGACAAGACTTCAATCAACAAATGTATATTAAACTCACATAGTTTACGACTGCATTTACCATAATTGCTTCTTATCTTCATCTCTACAACCTTCAGGTAATGACACACATAGTCGATAGGGAATATAGGCACAGATATCAGCACTCACATATCCCCCCATTCATGTATCATCAACTAAAATCTGCTCCCCCATTTTGTTGCAACCAAAAGCCGAAAAGAGCTTGGTAAAGTTTGACAGCCCGTAATACGGGATAAGAAGGAATTCAAATGTATACTTCGCAATACCTCGAAGCTTGATTTAAAACACTTACGGCACGATGATACATGACCCCCCAAACATGGATTCATACACACATGCTTCTGCTATCTCACTAGGTCATACCGTTTTCCCACCTTCTTCTCTTCTCCCCTACCCAATCATAGAAATGTATTATACATGACATATATTTTTCTCTTTTTGAACTGTTTTAGGAAGTGGCAGTTATTGGTGACTGCCAAAGGGTGGACTGTCAAAGTCAGAAAAATATCACGCTGCACATTGCCATATATGCACCTCATGCGTGTGCCCGCTGCACGTGCATGAGCCCTCCCGTGCGTGCGTATACTCGCAGGCGCACGGTATGCGCATTTACGGTAGAGTTTGTGTGCGTCTAGCGGGCGACTCGATCGTTACATATTTTAGTCATATAATGTATTTTGTAGATTATGGTCCCTTTGATAGAATCTGAAAGTTTAGTTAATGTAGTATGTTCAGAGACAAAGAGATCCCTCTTTGTTTGATACGAAGGGTCAGACAGGGGTGACACAGTGGTGTTTAGTATCCATCGGAAGAGAATATAATTAGCAATATTCCGGTGTTGGTTTGAAGCTGATTACTCGCTCGTGCGTATAGTTATGGACATTTACTATATTTGCACTTTATTACCCATGCGGCGGGAAACCCAGTTTCCCTCCCACCTGAGCAGTTTGGAATAGTCACAGCCCACCTGTATGAACCAACCTATGACCTTTTGTTATAATGCGGAGACGAATTCCTGTGTCCAATGAACAATAAGAATGTAGGGACCATTGTACTGTATTGTGTGTAGTGTATAAAAAGACAAGCCGATCTGGGCCAGCTCTCTCTTCTCTTCTCAACGGTTCTCATCACTGATAATCGAGAGCTGGATATCCAGAAAGGCGCTTGCGATTGTTTCCCCTTGTGCGTAAGTTCTCTGCAACCATTTTGTCTCTTATTAATGTTATAAGCCATTCCATCTCTCACCTTCCCCCTTAAATGAAATTGTGTCTTTGTTGTATTTTAACGTGTAGTAACTCGGTTAGGTATTTTATGTTAGTTTGGTAGTGTATAACTTGTATTGTGTATTCTTTTGCGATTGAACGTTCATTCTCTCCCTTAAAAAGTGTTAGAACCTTAGACCGGTATTTGAGTGTTTATTATATTGCTAAAGGGTTCTCAGAGCGTAAGAGTCGCTCATACAGCTTTTAAACTAACAAAGTTACACTGTGTTGCATTTACACCTTATCACTGCACAAAGGTTTACAATATAAGTACATTGTTTATGATATTGTTACAAAGGTTTAACTCTGTGAGCATCAGCGCCGCTTGTGATCTCCTCGTGGTCTCGAGCGTCCGCTACGCTGATAGCGTATCATTACGTTAGTCGGCAGCCTATAGCGTGCTTGCCTTTACGCTTTAAGCCGTGAGCGAACGTGCCGCTCGTGCGTCTCGTCCACGGCTAAGCGTTTGTTACGCTACGTGCGTACTCTTACGGTATTCCATACGCCAATTGCGTACTGTGTTCATTGACCTTTTAGAGTGTTTTAAATAGGATAAATTATAGGCTTTATCAAGTTCATGAGTGGTGAGTTCCAGATTTTCCCAAGTGAATGCGGCATCACATATAACACCAGCAGTCCTCTCTGTCCACAGTCCAACAGGCTAGCAGAAAGGCAGTACATTCTGTGAAGCAAATGTTGTAGAGGTGGTTCTGATGCATTTATGGCACTCCTCAATTTGGTAAATACCCTGAAAGATGGACTTCCCTCTCCTGCTCAATGCCTTCTGTCCAAGCTCACCTGCACAATCATTCCCACCACCATGTTCAAACTTAAACCACAAGTTAAGAACAACATGCAAGATGCTCTGCAAAATTCCAGGTTGCAATTCATGTTAAAACATCCCATCGCTTAAGACCGTTGTCTGCATCCAGATGCTTGTAAGATCTGACAGAGTCGGGTCAATACGGGGCTCTTCCAACAAACCCAACAGCTATGTGGTACAACCTGTGTTTTGTATGAGTGAAACAAGCGCTACCTCCTAGGGACCAACACCTCCACCTCACCTCACACTAACTGAGGGTGTTGAAACACCCATCTTCATTAAAAATGAGTCACCTGAAGAAGCATCTATTGGGGTGCTTGACAGTCTCAAGCTCTTGACTTATAGTGGGCCTATTCAGACAATGGACACACCACTTTCATTGTCATCAGTTCTGGGAGAATTTGTAGGACTAATTTCTAGGACAAAATTCCAGGACTATGTTAATTAACCTCCCATTTTTCAGTTTATATTTGTTCTGTGTTACTGTCCCCACATTCAACACCTGTCACACCGTCTCACACCCACACACCTGTTTATCGTTTTTTACGTTCAAAAATGGTGATGCAGATGTAGGCTGTATGTGGACGGTGGAAGTTGCATCATTGCCATCAACTTGTTACACAGCAAGTTTGTTAAAAAGGAAGTGCCATTATTTTACATATATATTTTTCACTGTCTAGTCATATTTTCAGCATTTATTTTGTGGACTGTTGGCCAGGGTTCTAGGGGCCTGATTCTGAGTTGGGAAGTGTGTCTTATTAAGGAAGTGCCCATGCAGCCATTTCTTCAGCGCGACTGCAGCTTGTAAAACCACACTTCTGTAAGCCCCAGAGTCCTAAGGTGATTTACAAACACACCACTTTACAGGTTGGGTGCAAAATGCTGGCGGTCAGGATGCCGGCGTATAGAATCCCGAGCGTAGCATCCTGCCAGTGAGTATCCCAACAGGGGTCAGATAAGTATACTAACTCCTAACCCGTCATTACTAAAGCCTAACCCCCTCCCACCCACCCACGCACACACACAGGCTAACCCTAATCCTCCCCTGGGAGTGCCTAAACCTCACTTCCCATCCCCGCAGCCTAAACCTATCCCCCCCCCCAACAAGCCGGAGCATTCTGACATCACTATCTCACCCTCATGTGCTGCAGCAGAACCAAGCAGCCAGAATGCGAGGACAGTAGCAATGCAGGCAGAGACATAGGAGTATCAGGTTTCATGACCTAACGATGGAGCTTCTCAACCACAGAAGAGATAGGAAGGGAGAGAGAGCTGTAAGTGACCTAGGGATCATAGCATCTCCTCCTCTTCTGTGTTGAAACACCTTTCTTGTCAATGAAATAGTCTAACTGAGGTGATGCCAATCATATATTAAGAAGGAAGTCTAGGAGCAGAATATTCTGTCCCTCCTGGAATGGGTCATGTTGGGAGACATGCACGATCTACTTCCCCCGGGCTCCCTTGTCTTAAGTGCCATGGGCTCCTCCAAGGCTTAATCCGGCCCTGCCTCCCCCTCTCCCCATGGCTTACCTCTCTGTGGCCCGGCAGTGTCTTGTTCGGTATCCCAGGTGTTTTTGGGGTGCCGATGCCGGCTTGTGATCCCAGTCAGGATGCCAGCGTCAGCATTCTGATCTGCATCGGGATTCCGGTGTCGGGATTTTGACCGTCAGGATCCAGACCATCGGGATCCTAACCAGAGCCCCACTTTTCTGATCACTTAATGTCAAACAGTGCCTCCAGTTCACATGATGCCACACAGTAACCCCACATTATGCCACACAATGCTGCCGCTCAGACTCCGTACACCTCATGGCTCCCTTTCTGCTAGTCTGCTTCTTTTAGAAATGAATTAGAAAATAAGTATGCCCACGCTTTTATACCCATATTGTACATTGTATCCAGAGGCGGATTTGCTGTTAGGCGGACAAAGCAGCCGCTTAGGGCCAGCGAGTCTCAGGGGGCCCCGTGACACAACTTAATCTGAGCAGAAGCCGGACCGGCACTACAGTGAAGAAACTGAAAATAAACTACAGTTCCCAGCAGCCCTTGCTACCGAAAGCTCCCGGCAGCAAGGGCTGTCGGGAGCTGTAGTTAATTTTCAGTTGATCCCAGCAGTGCAGTGCACAGGGGCGGATTGGGCTGGTCCAATTGTCCCCAGCCCATCGTACCTGCACTGCCCCCTACTGTGGCGCCGCACCTGCACCGCCCACCCATCCACCATTGCGCTGCCCACTCTGTCACGGCTAGAGGACCAGGCCCCGCCCCCTTCTTCCCCTCAGTCAGCCCAATCCCCGATTCCCTTCTAACGTGCTCTGGTCCAGATAAAGGATCGTGCACCGTTCCCTTCTTCTCTTCAGCCAGTCCCTGCTTCTCTTCTCCCTGATCTGTCATGGCCGGAGGAGCAAGCCTGCCCCCTTCTTCCCCACAGCCAGCCCTGCCCTCACTTCCTTTCTAACCTGCTATGTCCCAGCCGGAGGATCAGCCCCGTCCCCTTCCCCTCAGTCAGTCCCAACTTTTCCTCTACAACAGAGATTTTCAACCTTTTACAACTCGCGGCACACTGAACAAGATTTAAATATTGCCAATGCAAATTCAAATATAATGGTGATGCATGGTGCAGTTGCGTGTCTTAGGATGTCATGTCGCAGCTTCTCCATAGGTAACACCTGAGCCACATCGGAGAAAGCCAGAAGAGCCCAACACTGCCCGGGCCCTAAATTAGAACTGGCTCTGCAACCACTAAACCCACCAGTATTGATCGTTCCAGGTCCTCAGTAGTGGCAAAACAGTGACGGGCCTGGCTGTGGTTCTATGGAGGCACACCTGGAGACTGCTCAGGTCACAGTAGTTTGCCACGGCACAGTGGTTGAAAAACACTGCTCTACAATGTGCTGTCCCGGCCAGCGGACCAAGCCAGCCCACCACTCCTCCTCTTCTGCTCTACCCAGCTCTTTCACGGGGCTCTGCCTCCTCCTAACACTCTACCATGTCGCAGTGTTGCCCTTGACTCTGAAGCTCGGGTGGACAGAGAGAGAACTTCATCATGGTAAGTTCACGTGGAAGATGGAACAAGGATGTGTAAAATGTTATTGTGGGGAATATAGTGCAGTGCAGTCATTTAGTGCGGCGTATAGGGGTATTTAGTGTAGTTATTTAGTGCGGCGTATAGAGGTAGTTAGTGTAGTCGTTTAGTGCGGCGTATGGGGGTATTTAGTGTAGTCGTTTAGAGCGGCATATAGGGGTATTTAGTGTAGTTGTTTAGTGCGGTGTATAGGGGTGTTTAGTGTAGTCATTTAGTGCGGCGTATAGGTGTTTTTAGTGTAGTCATTTAGGCCCTCATTCCGAGTTGTTCGCTCGCAAGCTGCTTTTAGCAGCTTTGCACACGCTAAGCCGCCGCCTAGTGGGAGTGAATCTTAGCATAGTAGATTTGCAAATGAAAGATTCGCATAATTGCGAATAGAAATTTCTTAGCAGTTTCTGAGTAGCTCGAGACTTACTCTGCCACTGCGATCAGTGACGTCACAAACACACCCAGCGTTCACCCAGACACTCCCCCGTTTCTTCAGACACTCCTGCGTTTTTTCCCAGAAACGCAAGCGTTTTTTCGCACACACCCATAAAACGTCCAGTTTCCGCCCAGAAACACCCACTTCCTGTCAATCACACTCCGATCACCAGAACGAAGAAAAAACCTCGTAATGCCGTGAGTAAAATACCTAACTTATTAGCAAATTTACTTGGCGCAGTCGCACTGCGGACATTGCGCATGCGCATTTGCGACTAATCGCTCCATTGCGAAAAAAAAAAATAACAAGCGATCAACTCGGAATGACCCCCTTAGTGCGGCGTATAGGGGTATTTAGTGTAGTCATGTAGTGCAGCGTATGGGGGGTATTTAGTGTAGTCATTTGGTGCTGCGTATGGGGGGTATTTAGTGTAGTCATTTGATGCTGCGTACAGGGGTATTTAGTGTAGTCATTTAGTGAGGCATACAGGGGTATTTAGTGTAGTCATTTAGTGCGGCGTATAGGGGTATTTAGTGTAGTCATTTAGTGCAGCATATGGGGGTATTTAGTGTAGTAATTTAGTGCGGCATATGGGGGTATTTAGTGTAGTCATTTAGTGCGGCGTATAGGGGTATTACTATTTATGTAGTCATTTAGTGCAGCGTATAGGGGTATTTAGTGTAGTCATTAAGGTGGTCATTCCGAGTTGATCACTAGCAAAAAAAGTCACTTCTGTGCATGCGTATGCGGCGCAATACGCAAACATGCAAAGTAATATTACAACGAACGGTGTAGTTTCACACAAGATCTATCGAAGCTTTTCACTCGCACTACTGGCCGCAGAGTGATTGACATGAAGTGGGCATTTCTGGGTGTCAACTGACCGTTTTCAGGGAGTGTTCATAAAAAAGCAGGCGTGCCAGGAAAAAGGCAGGCATGGCTGGGCGAACGCAGGGCGTGTTTGTGACGTCAAAACAGGAACTGAACAGTCTGACGTCATCGCAAGCGCTGAGTAGGTATTGAGTTACTCTAAAACTGCACAAAAAAATAATGCAGCCGCTCTGCGATCCTTTCGTTCGCACTTCTGCTAAGCTAATATACACTCCCAGTGGGAGTTCAAAAAACAGCTAGCGAGCGATCAACTCGGAATGACCCCCTTAGTGCGGTGTGTGTGGGGGGGTATTTAGTGTAGTCATTTAGTGTGGTGTATGGGGGGTATTTAGTGTAGTCATTTAGTGCAGCGTAAGGGGGTATTTAGTGTAGTCATTTAGTGCAGCATGTGGGGGTTATTTAGTGTAGTCATTTAGTGCAGCGTATGGGGTGTATTTAGTGTAGTCATTTATGGGGACATTTACTAAGCAGTGATAAGAGCGGAGAAGGGAGCCAGTGGAGAAGTTGCCCATGGCAACCAATCAGCACTGAAGTAACATCTATAATTTGCATACTGTTATATTATACAGAGCTGCTGATTGGTTGATGGGGCAAATTCTCCACTGGCTCACTTCTCCGCTCTTATCACTGCTTAGTAAATGTCCCCCTTAGTGCGGCGTATGGGGGTATTAAGTGTAGTCTTTTAGTGCTGTGTATTGGGGTATTAAGTGTAGTCTTTTAGTGCAGCGTATGGGGGTATTTAGTGTAGTCATTTAGTGCGGCGTATAGGGGTATTTACTGTAGTCATTAAGTGCAGCATATAGGGGGTATTTAGTGTAGTCTTTTAGTGTGGTGTATAGGGGTGTTTAGTGTAGTCATTTAGTCCGGCATATGGGTGTATTTAGTGTAGTCATTTAGTGCAGCGTATGGGGTGTATTTAGTGTAGTCATTTATGGGGACATTTACTAAGCAGTGATAAGAGCGGAGAAGGGAGCCAGTGGAGAAGTTGCCCATGGCAACCAATCAGCACTGAAGTAACATCTATAATTTGCATACTGTTATATTATACAGAGCTGCTGATTGGTTGATGGGGCAAATTCTCCACTGGCTCACTTCTCCGCTCTTATCACTGCTTAGTAAATGTCCCCCTTAGTGCGGCGTATGGGGGTATTAAGTGTAGTCTTTTAGTGCTGTGTATTGGGGTATTAAGTGTAGTCTTTTAGTGCAGCGTATGGGGGTATTTACTTTAGTGTAGTCATTTAGTGCGGCGTATAGGGGTATTTACTGTAGTCATTAAGTGCAGCATATAGGGGGTATTTAGTGTAGTCTTTTAGTGTGGTGTATAGGGGTGTTTAGTGTAGTCATTTAGTCCGGCATATGGGTGTATTTAGTGTAGTCATTTATTGCGGCGTATGGGGTGTTTTGTGCAGTCATTTAATGCGGCGTATGGGGTTATTTAGTGTAGTAATTTAGTGCGGCGTATAGGGGTTTTCAGTGTAGTCATTTAGTGCGGCGTATGGGGGTATTTAGTGTAGTCAGTGCGGCGTATGGGGGTATTTAATGTAGTCATTTAGTGTAATCATTTATTGCGGCGTATAGGGGTACGTAGTGTAGTCATTTAGTGCGGCGTATAGGGGTATTTAGTGTAGTAATTTAGTGCGTTGTATGGGGGGTATTTAGTGTCGTTGTTTAGTGCGGCGTATGGGGGTATTTAGTGTAGTCATTTGGTGCGGCGTATAGGGGGTATTTAGTGTAGTCATTTAGAGTGGCGTATAGGGGTATTTAGTGTAGTCTTTTATTGCGGCGTATTGGGGTATTTAGTATAGTCATTTAGTGCGGCGTATGGGGGTACTTAGTGTAGTCATTTAGTGTGGCATATGGGGGTATTTAGTGTAGTAATTTAGTGCGGCGTATGGGGGTATTTAGTGTAGTCTTAGTGCGGCGTATGGGGGTATTTAGTGTAGTCATTTAGTGCGTTGTATGGGGGGTATTTAGTGTAGTCATTTAGAGCAGCGTATGGGGGTATTTAGTGTAGTCATTTAGTGCGTTGTATGGGGGATATTTAGTGTAGTCATTTAGAGCAGCGTATGGGGGTATTTAGTGTAGTCATTTAGTGCGGCGTATGGGGGTATTTAGGGTAGTCATTTAGTGCGGCGTATGGGGGTATTTAGTGTATTCATTTAGTACAGCGTATAGGGGTATTTAGTGTAGTCATTTAGTGCGGCGTATGGGGGTATTTAGTGTAGTCATTTAGTGCGTCGTATGGGGGTATTTAGTGTAGTCTTTTAGTACAGCGTATAGGGGTATTTAGTGTAGTCATTTAGTGCGGCGTATGGGGGGTATTTAGTGTAGTCAATTAGTGCGCCGTATGGGGGTATTTAGTGTAGTCATTTAGTGTGGCGTATGGGGGTATTTAGTGTAGTCATTTAGTGTGGCGTATGGGGGTATTTAGTGTAGTCATTTAGTGCATCGTATGGGGGTATTTAGTGTAGTCTTTTAGTACAGCGTATAGGGGTATTTAGTGTAGTCATTTAGTGCGGCATATAGGGGTATTTAGTGTAGTCATTTAGTGCACCGTATAGGGGGTATTTAGTGTAGTCATTTAGTGCAGCGTATGGGGTATTTAGTGTAGTCATTTACTGCAGCGTATGGGGTATTTAGTGTAGTCATTTAGTGCAGTGTATAAGGGTATTTAGTGTAGTCATTTAGTGCGGCGTATAGGGGTATTTAGTGTTGTCATTTAGTGCGGCGTATAGGGGTATTTAGTGTTGTCATTTAGTGCGGCGTATAGGGGTATTTACTGTAGTCATTAAGTGCAGCATATAGGGGGTATTTAGTGTAGTCTTTTAGTGTGGTGTATAGGGGTGTTTAGTGTAGTCATTTAGTCCGGCATATGGGTGTATTTAGTGTAGTCATTTAGTGCGGCGTATGGGGTATTTAGTGTAGTCATTTACTGCAGTGTATAAGGGTATTTAGTGTAGTCATTTAGTGCGGCGTATAGGGGTATTTAGTGTTGTCATTTAGTGCGGCGTATAGGGGTATTTAGTGTTGTCATTTAGTGCGGCGTATAGGGGGTATGTAGTGTAGCGATGTAGTGCGGAGTATAAGGGATATTTAGTGTAGTCAGTTAGTCATCACTCAGCACACTATCATCCCTCCCCCTGCATCATCTCTCAGTCACTTCATCAACTCGCAATATGTCTCTCTGCACCCCTTCTATGTCTGTGTGTCCCCCTCCCCTTTCTATGTCTCCCTGTTTCTCCCCCCTCCCCCCTACTATGTCTCTCTGCATCCCCTCTTCTATGTCTCTCTAGGAGTGTGTCTCTTCCATCTTCTATGTCTCCCTGCACCCCCTCTTCTGTGTCTCTCTATGAGTGTGTGTCCCCTCCATCTTCTATGTCTCCCTGCACCTCCTCTTCTGTGTCTCTCTATGAGTGTGTGTCCCCTCCATCTTCTATGTCTCCCTGCACCTCCTCTTCTATGTCTCTCTATGAGTGTGTCCCCTCCATCTTCTATGTCTCCCTGCACCCCCTCTTCTATGTCTCTCTATGAGTGTGTGTCCCCTCCATCTTCTACGTCTCCCTGCACCTCCTCTTCTATGTCTCTCTATGAGTGTGTGTCCCTTCCATCTTCTGTCTCCCTGCACCCCCTCTTCTGTGTCTCTCTATGAGTGTGTGTCCCCTCCATCTTCTATGTCTCCCTGCACCCCCTCTTCTATGTCTCTCTATGAGTGTGTTTCCCCTCCATCTTCTATGTCTCCCTGCACCTCCTCTTCTATGTCTCTCTATGAGTGTGTGTCCCCTCCATCTTCTATGTCTCCCTGCACCCCCTCTTCTATGTCTCTCTATGAGTGTGTGTCCCTTCCATCTTCTATGTCTCCCTGCACCCCCTCTTCTGTGTCTCTCTATGAGTGTGTGTCCCCTCCATCTTCTATGTCTCCCTGCACCCCCTCTTCTATGTCTCTCTATGAGTGTGTTTCCCCTCCATCTTCTATGTCTCCCAGCACCTCCTCTTCTATGTCTCTCTATGAGTGTGTGTCCCTTCCATCTTCTATGTCTCCCTGCACCTCCTCTTCTATGTCTCTCTATGAGTGTGTGTCCCTTCCATCTTCTATGTCTCCCTGCACCCCCTCTTCTGTGTCTCTCTATGAGTGTGTGTCCCCTCAATCTTCTATGTCTCCCTGCACCCCCTCTTCTATGTCTCTTGTAACCCTTTAGGGTATAAGAGCCATATGATTCATGTATTAGATTTATTAATATGAAAATCCATATATATATATATATATATATATATAAAATAACCATAGGATTTATGATGTTGGCTTAGAACAAGGACTTCAGGGACTAGTCTTCTGTAGCATCAGTATGTGGAGCAAGGACAGAGAAGCCTAGCAGAAGATCCCTGATACCTCTCCAACTCATTCATACGGAGGCAGGCTATGATACAGTAGCCAGATACCGTATTATGTAAATTTGATGCATGCCTCAGTCCGTGCTAGTGATCTCTCTGCCTCGAGTACTGTGAGTGGAAGCAGGATCTAATACAAAACCATTAAGAAGCATCACTACTAATGATATAGCACTGGACTAATTACCTCGACTCAGTCCGGCTCGACTTATCTATTGTTCTTATCACATCCAATTTAATTTGGACTCCATATACCTGAGGTTAACAATCGGAGCAAAGAATCATAATTGGAGATATTCCCTACAATTACCCAAGAACCCCATTACACCAAAGACGGAATACCAGTCCGTCCCTCTTTGAGAAGGGAGGTACGGTGACTCTGGAGCAGCTCTATGTAAATTATTCCCAGCGGAACCCCTAAAGTGGATTAATTACTATAGTCCACCACTGACTTTACCCAGGGTATCAGACTGCTATTCCGGAAAGTACTATAATAACTAGTTTATTGTTATGTATTTATTGTGTAGATAGCTAATGGTGCACCATAGTGTAATTGGTATATTATAAGCTATACTTACTATTTTGAGTTAATTTTACCAACCCGGGTCAATAGTCTTCTTGACTATTGAATGGTTAAGTTGTTTTTTGTGTATTGCATGCAGTTATTTTCTGTATAAGGGATCGATAATTGACGAACGACTCATCCGGAGGCCTACCCTCTAAGAAGATGAAAGGTACGATCTGTAAAAGTTACTATAGTTGATTGCTAACCAGTAAACACACATATACTTACCGTTGGAGTTGCCTGTTTCTTGGAGTTGGAACCTGAAAGGGAAAACAGTAATTGCATTAGTCACCCGGTCATCATCATGTGGGTCCCTTGAGGGGAACAGATATATTATATAGATAGGAGGGGGATAGAGCACCTCTCTTTTCTAGAGGCGTTCCCAAGCTCGCCTGGAAATTTACTCATCCAAATAGCTTGGGTGGAGGCACGCTCTGTCAGTTCACCGTAACCCATTCATAGCACCAGGGTTACATAATGGAGGCACTGCTGAGATCCGAGATATCAGGGGACCAGGGTGCGATGACTGACTTACGGACACTTGCAGAAGTGACCAGTGCCGATATTCATAGGTGGTATCGGGAAAAGGGGGTGGACCCTCTATGTAGTTTTGGACTATGGGGAAATCTGTCTGGGGTGAGTGACGAAGCAACTTTACGAGCGGTAGCAAACATGTATGATGTTAGTCAGCCCTGTCTAGTAGATAGGTGGAGAGGAACTAATGGTGATACCTTTGCTTTTTTGGTCAGCAACCGGCATTCATTAGATCGAACTTTAATACCAATCCGAGTGGTAGTGGAAGATGCTCCCGGTTGGAAGATTCAAGTGATATGGCCAGATGGGAACGACTGCATGGATGAAGAAGCAACCTCTGGGGGAGACTCCGGGACAGGTGCGCATGCCGTCGGGGAGTGTCTGACTACAGTTGGGGTGGAAGCAGGAGGTTCAGAGAATAAAGAGGGAACCGGGGGAACAGGGGTTAACGTAGTGGTGGACAAGATGGTCAGCCAGCTAGAACGATGGCACTATGAAGGGGGCTATCGTCGATTAAGGATGTTCTCCGGGATTATTCCTGTGCCGGTGGGTGAAGAAACCTATGACACATGGCTGTTCAACATTCGGAAGAATGGCAGTGTCCGGAACAGGTAAAAAGACAACGAATAGTGGAAAGTCTCCGAGGGCCAGCCATGGGGGTGATTCAGGCTACTAGGAGGAGCAAGCCGACAGCTACTTTAAAAGATTATATTGAGGCCCTGGACTTTTCCTTTGGTACCCTCGAAGATGTAGGGGATTTGATGGCAAGACTGAACCGAACTTACCAAGAGAGCCCGGAGAAACGTTGACCCATTACATATATAGGGTCGATCGCTTGATCTACAAAATTGTAGACAAAGGTGGAATACCCAAGGCCTCCATAGATGAGAGTCGAATGAGGCAAGTGCTATAAGGGGCGTTGACCAACAACCCCGTGGCCCAAAGATTAAGATGCGTTAGGACTTCGGGGCCTCCACCTACGTTAACTGAATTAGTAAAAGAGGTCAAGCTGGAGGAAGTCCAAATAGAAAATAGAGAGAGTACCATCAAGAAAGTAAAAGTGGTATTACCCACTCCGGCCTCCTCTCCCGCGGATGATAGATTGTTCAAATTGCTCGAAGAGCAGAACAAGAAAATAGATCAATTGATTGCACTGCAGACCAACGCCAACTCTAGTCAGTATTGGCCTCCACGAACAGAAAGAAGAATGACTCGAGGAGGGGGAGGACGACCCCCAATTACTTGTTATAGCTGTGGACAAATAGGTCATAGGTCATTCGAGTGCACCAGTATCGGGTCAGGACGACGAGGGAATTATCCTAACTCTACTAATTCTGAAAGGGTGGGAGCAAATCAAGTGGAAAACTCCAATGGGAGTACTGTGACCCCCTCACAGACTCCCCAATTCTAAATATTTATGCAATGGGGAGTGCCCAGTGGGCTGACAACATCCCAGAAAGCCTCATGGGACAAGCACCACTGGTGAAAGCCATGATCAACGGACAAGCCTGTATTATTTTAATGGATAGTGGATCCCAAGTATCTATCGCCTTTGAATCATGGTACCGGGACCATTTGTCTGATGTCCCTATACAACCCCTCCATGGACTGACTGTCTGGGGTCTCAGCGAGCAGAAATACCCTTACTTGGGGTATATAGCTACCCAAATCACCTTCGAGCCGGGACTGATATCACCAAATGATACTGTTCCATTCATTGCATTAGTCTGTCCTGATTCACCTGGGGATAATGGTCAGCTCTCGGCGATTGTGGGAACCAACACTAACATGTTCTGAAATCTTCGCCGGTGGTGTGAGAAGCAAGATAAGGACAGTCCGGCATCAGTTACCCCTCCCCCTCGTCACGATGGATCCCGATGTCATCGTGTAGAGGGCCATTGGATGGATGAAGTGGTGGGAGCAGATGGTGCAGATATGCCTCCACCATCAGTTGTCGATTTGGAATCGTGTTTTCAGGGAAGTGATCTTGATTGGAAAGATAAACAGCAGTTATTGGAATCTCTCCTGAAGAGAGAGGCGGTCTTTTCAAAAAATGAATGGGATTTAGGAACAGCCTCGGGTGTAGAGCACCATATCAAATTGACTGACGACACCCTATTCCGGGAGAGATCGCGGAGGTTAGCGCCAGCTGACTTCGAGGATGTAAGGGATCACTTAAGAAGTTTAGTGGAAAATAACGTCATAGCGGATTCCGAAAGCCCCTACACGTCCCCCATCGTAGTAGCTCGTAAGAAGAGTGGAGAGATAAGATTATGCATCGACTATCGCACTCTGAATAATAGAACGGTACCCGACCAGTATACCATCCCTAAAGTTGATGAGGCCCTAGATTGTCTTCACGGGAGTAAATGGTTTTCTGTACTGGATCTACGTTGTGGATACTACCAGATCCCAATGAGTGTGGCTGACCGACATAAGACTGCTTTTATCTGTTCCATAGGATTCTTTGAGTTTCTGAAAATGCCCCAGGGTATAAAAGGAGCCACTGCCACCTTTCAAAGAACTATGGAGAAAACGGTAGGAGATATGTGCTACTGCGAGGTGCTAGTATATCTGGATGACATTATTGTTTTCGGTAGAGATTTGAAGGAACATAATGAGCGTTTACTTAAAGTTCTAGACCGACTCCAGGCACGAGGGCTGAAGTTGTCTGTGGAGAAATGCAAGTTTTGTCGGTCATCGGTAAAGTACCTTGGGCATATAGTAAGTCGACAGGGAATATCCACCGATCCTGATAAAGTCGCCACAGTGAGGAATTTGCCCTGACCAGATACCCTTAAAGACCTATGATCTTTTCTAGGGTTCTGTGGGTATTATAGGAAATTTGTGCAGCAATACTCCATCGTGGCCAAACCATTGACTGAACTGACTTGAGGATATCCCCCATGGAAGTGAAACTACACCACTAGCAAGCCTCCGGGAGAGATGCGCTACTTCAAACCCAAGGAGTCCTTTGGAGAATGGTGGACATTGGAGTGTGAAGAAGCCTTTACAAAGTTGAAACATCTATTAATGCACTCTCCTGTGCTAGCTTATGTCCAACCGGGACTTCCATATGAAGTGCACATAGATGCCTCCTTCGAGGGTCTTGGGGGAGTATTGTACCAAATGCAGGATAAACAATTAAGACCCATTTCCTATGTAAGCCGAGGGCTATCCCCTAGTGAAAGGAACTACCCAGTTCATACATTGGAATTTTTAGCATTAGAGTGGGCTATTAGTGAAAAGTTCCATGATTACCTCTATGGGGTCCCATTTACAGTACAGACCGACAACAATCCATTGACGTATATCCATTCATCAGCCAAGTTAGAGGCGACGGGACATCGGTGGTTGGCTGCACTAACCACCTATGACTTCAAGATTAAATACCGTCCCGGTGCCAATAATCAGGATGCAGATGCATTATTTCGAATGCCTCGTGGGGATGATTATTGTGCAACCGACGATTGGATTGAAGTACTAGCTGCCTCAGTAAGAGGATTATGTCAGCAGATAGAGATAAATCAAAACTCCCGAATGGCGGCTGTAGTAATGACAGGAGCGTCAGACCTCGCCATTTCTACGGCTTAACTGCAGACTAAATTGGGTGGAAATGGAGGGACTAGGGAAGATCTCCCGGAAACAACTAGCCCAGGAACAAAGGGAGGACCCGGATATTGGTCCTATAATACGAGTGATGAGGGATCCCAATTGGACCCTTACCCGATCACAACTGTCCGGGGGGTCAAGGATATTACTGAGACAAAAGCAGAAGTTGATACTGAAGAAGGGAGTTTTACATCGGAGAGTCCAGAAAACGGATGGATCCCGTAGATTACAGATGATACTTCCTAATAAGTATAAACAGATGGTGTTAGAATCACTTCACAACCAGCATGGTCATTTGGGATATGACAAAACCCAAGGGCTAGTGGCAGATCGATTCTTCTGGCCATTAATGAACAAAGACATTTATAAATTTTGTCGAACGTGTAGCAATTGTATCCTTAGAAAGGCAGTACCTACGAAATCAGCTTCATTAGTACATATTAGCAGTTCCGGCCCTATGGATCTAGTGTGCATCGATTTTTTTGACGTTTGAGAGTCCCAGAGGACAAGATTGTCACATCCTTGTGGCTACTGACCATTTTATGCGGTATGCTCAAGCGTATATCACTGTAAATCAAAAAGCTTTGACAGTTGCAAAGACACTATGGGATAAATTCTTCGTCCACTACGGGTTACCAGCTAGATTACACTCCGATCAAGGGCGGGAATTTGAAAGTAGATTAATTCATGAGTTGTGTAAGTGCTGTGGTATCCAGAAGTCGAGAACGACTCCATACCATCCTCAAGAGGATCCACAGCCTGAAAGATTCAATAGAACATTATTAAATATGCTGGGAACCTTGAGCTGCAAACGAAAACATCAGTGGCGTAGTCATGTGGCCCCATTGGTCCATGCGTACAACTGTACCCGAAATGAGACCACCGGGTACACCCCATATTATCTCATGTTTGGTCGGGAGGCCCGACTACCGATTGACGTATGTTTGGGAACTCACTCTAACTCCATCTCGACCCCGTCCCATACCAAATATGTAAAGCAACTTAAACAGCAGCTGAAAGATGCTAATCAGTTGGCTCAAACTACGGCGCACAAAAGTGGCGAGACAAATAAAGCACGGTATGACCAACAGGTCAAAGAGCATCTTTTAATGCCAGGAGATAAGGTCCTCCTTAGGTTTCTTGGTGTACCTAGGAAGCAAAAGTTAAATAATCGATGGAGATCTGAACCTTATATAGTTGTACGACAGTTGCCCAACCTTCCTGTATACCAGCTGGTCTCGGAAAATGGCCAGGGACCGGTGCTGACTTACCATAGACAGCACTTGCTACCCGTTGTTCAAGATATACGGTGGGTGGATATGGACGAAGGTATAACTCCCGCTGGTCAGACCTCCCGATTAACTGAAACTATCTCAGATCCTACTTCTGTACAGGACGAGGAGGGGGAGGGCAGCTATGGAGGGTATGCCCCTGGATGCTACTATAAAGATGATGACAATGGGGGCCTTCCATTAGTAAATGAGGCCTCTCCGGAACCACCGGTATCGTGCACAGACCTACAGTGGGAAATGGAGGATGGGGGTGATATAAATTATGGTGGAGGATGGGATGGTACGGAGGATGCCGAAATTATAAGTGGCTCAGAGGAAGAAGTAGGAGAGAGGTCGGATCCTCCTATTATGGTACATAGGCCTCAGCGAGTTCGCAAACCGCCCCGAATTCTCACCTACGATCAGTTAGGAATCCCGACTGAAATTCCTTGGGTGTTGCATCCTAATATGATAAGGTCTTGGCCCTATTTTGGGTATACCAATGGTCATTGTTAGTTAGAATAACTAAAACTCGTATTAGATGGTGATGTCCACTTCCAATGCAAGTGTTATCACCAGGGGGAGAGTGTAACCCTTTAGGGTATAAGAGCCATATGATTCATGTATTAGATTTATTAATATGAAAATCCATATATATATATATATATATATATATATAATAACCATAGGATTTATATTTAGCATTTGCAGTAAATGAATGTGTAGTATGTATAAATAAAGGGGGTTGTTGGATGCCGATCTTATATCTTTGAACAATGGAGCTGGGGATCAGCATGAATACAATGGCACTAGAGGGCATGAAGAGACTTTTCTAGAAGCCCTCGTGCCTAGACAGTGAAGGCTCGCATGCTGTACCCCCAACGGAGATCGCGCTCGAGGAAGGAGACAGTTAGAGGAGAGAGAGGGGTGAAGGAGTGACGCAGCTGACGGAACACGGAGGATAGCGGAGAGAGGAGACGGACCCCCAGTGTCGAGCTGAAACAAGACGGAGTGCCGTGAGTACCCAGAGGAGTGCGGGAGCCCGGTGCGCAGTGAAGATTTTCCTGGCGGTGCAGGGAGCACTGGGGGCCGGCTGGAGACGGACAGGCTAGGGTCCGCTCGGACAAAGGGAGGCGCTTGCCGGGGGTCACCTGGTGCAGGCCGGAGAGGAGGTCGCCAGGACAGTCCCAGAGAGCGGTGGCATAGTAACAAGACCCTAGAGTACAGCCTCCGGAGGCGGAACCTTCATTACTATTTGAATTGGAGGAGGAGTCGGGGGAGGAATTGTGAGAGCATCCTGAATTCAGGTTGGTCCTCCATATGATGTATTGGTAAGGAAACCAATACCTGCAACTACACTTAACAGCGGAGAGCACAGCTTAGCATTGCCTAGATTTGACTACAGTAGCAGTTTTGCTAGGGAGTAAGCAGACCTCCTCGCAGAACTATGTATTAATTCAATGGCTGACTGTATATGAAACACTAAGTCTCGTCATTATATCAAGTCTAATTGACTACATATTAACTCCCCTCGTATCTAGCGTGGATGTCCTTAGTTATAGCTCTAAATCTATATCCATATACCACTCACCCTATGATGAACTATCAGTTTACCTAGGCATACTATTATGATGTTGGCTTAGAACAAGGACTTCAGGGACTAGTCTTCTGTAGCATCAGTATGTGGAGCAAGGACAGAGAAGCCTAGCAGAATACCCCTAATACCTCTCCAACTCATTCATACGGAGGCAGGCTATGATACAGTAGCCAGATACCGTATTATGTAAATTTGATGCATGCCTCAGTCCGTGCTAGTGATCTCTCTACCTCGAGTACTGTGAGTGGAAGCAGGATCTAATACAAAACCATTAAGAAGCATCACTACTAATGATATAGCACTGGACTAATTACCTCGACTCAGTCCGGCTCGACTTATCTATTGTTCTTATCACATCCAATTTAATTTGGACTCCATATACCTGAGGTTAACAATCGGAGCAAAGAATCATAATTGGAGATATTCCCTACAATTACCCAAGAACCCCATTACACCAAAGACGGAATACCAGTCCGTCCCTCTTTGAGAAGGGAGGTACGGTGACTCTGGAGCAGCTCTATGTAAATTATTCCCAGCGGAACCCCTAAAGTGGATTAATTACTATAGTCCACCACTGACTTTACCCAGGGTATCAGACTGCTATTCCGGAAAGTACTATAATAACTAGTTTATTGTTATGTATTTATTGTGTAGATAGCTAATGGTGCACCATAGTGTAATTGGTATATTATAAGCTATACTTACTATTTTGAGTTAATTTTACCAACCCGGGTCAATAGTCTTCTTGACTATTGAATGGTTAAGTTGTTTTTTGTGTATTGCATGCAGTTATTTTCTGTATAAGGGATCGATAATTGACGAACGACTCATCCGGAGGCCTACCCTCTAAGAAGATGAAAGGTACGATCTGTAAAAGTTACTATAGTTGATTGCTAACCAGTAAACACACATATACTTACCGTTGGAGTTGCCTGTTTCTTGGAGTTGGAACCTGAAAGGGAAAACAGTAATTGCATTAGTCACCCGGTCATCATCATGTGGGTCCCTTGAGGGGAACAGATATATTATATAGATAGGAGGGGGATAGAGCACCTCTCTTTTCTAGAGGCGTTCCCAAGCTCGCCTGGAAATTTACTCATCCAAATAGCTTGGGTGGAGGCACGCTCTGTCAGTTCACTGTAACCCATCCATAGCGCCAGGGTTACACTCTCTTTGTGTGTGTCCCCATCCCCCTTCCATGTTTCTATGTGTCCTGTCAGCCACCCTCACCTTCAGGGAAGGAGCCAGTGGACGGTTAGGCTCAGGGATTGTTGGCGTCACACTCACCGCAGCAGCAGTGACAATGTAGTCATCGCCGTGCGATGCTTTTGCACCCTTGCGGGGGAAGGACAGAGCCAGACATGTGGGGTGGACTAGCCCTGTGCTGGGGGGCGTCACCCTGCATGTCTGAGTAAATGATCGTAGATGTGCTAAATTGAGCACATCAGATCTGAATGACCCCTTATGAGTCACTAGACTCAGTACAATAGCTAACATCACTGGATGCAAGCTCTGTCACTGTCCACTGGCGCTAGGCAGGCTTCAATGCCCCTTGGCATTCCAAATGCCCTGGGGCGGCAATTGCCTAGCTTGCCTATAGCTAGGGCTGGCTCTGATTGTGTGACCATATCCCTTCTCCTGAATGACTGGGTGAGTTGTGGGCGGTGGATTGTTTAAGGAAGGGGGCCCCAAATTGGTGTCTTGCTTAGGGCCCCATGAGGTCTAAATCCGCCTCTGATTGTACCAGTTGTGGGACAATTTTACTTCAATATATACATAGAAAACAAAAAGACTTTTGTTATCTGTGTCAACAATAAATTAATATACTGCATACATGTGTGTCTAGCAAACAAATGCATGGCTATATACAGTAAAGCTATATAAGACCTAATTGGGAGTGTCTCACAAGTCAGCCCTTGTCTAGATGTGATCCTCTGTACCAATTTAATGGTGAGTTATAGGCCCTACACACTGGCCAATTTTTTGAAAGATATAAACGATCTCGTTCATAAATGAACGAGAACTCGTTCATATCTTTCAGTGTGGAGACTCCAGCGATGAACGATGCGCGGCCCCGCGCTCGTTCATCGCTGGTCTCCCGTCGGCTGTGCATGCAGGCCAATATGGACGATCTCGTCCATATTTGCCTGCACTTCAATGCAGCCGCGTGACGGGGGGAGTGAAGAAACTTCACTCCCCCCGTCACTGCCCCCCCGCCGCCGGGTCGCTCGTCGGCCGTATCCGCCGTCGGGCAGCTCGGCGGCGGGTCGGCCAGTGAGTAGGGCCCCTTAGACATATATACTAGTGTAGGAACATGCAAATAATTTGGATCTTTTGACAATGGGCTGTAAGCTTAAAAGTATTGCTCAAAATATAAACAAAATCCCCATGCTTTTATTTGCTAGATACACACAGATTTGCAGTATATTATAGTTAGCGCCAATAAGAAAAGTCGCTTTAAAAAATAATCTAGTAGGATCCTCCTGCTTGCTGCACTCCTCACCACTGTAAAGGGTGGCCTTTGGAAGAGAAATAGCAAGGCACTTGCTTTGCTCTCTTCCTCCTGCAGCTCCTCTTCTTCACTCAGTTGGCTCCTCCCCACCAACCATGGACTCCTCCTCCCTCTCCTATCTATCACTCCCCTGTTGCTGATCAATTTTGCTTGCCTACTAGTCCTGCATCCTACAGTAGATGCTACATAGAATTATGGGTAATGGTGGTGATGATAAGGGACCTGCACATTGACATGTTTTTTCTAGAAAGTATTTGGAGTGTAACTACAGTACCTACCCCTAGTCACAGTGGCGTAACTTCATTATGTTATCCTGGCGTTCAGGAGACCGACGCCGGGATACCGACAGCCGGCATACCGACAGTGAGTGCTGTATGTCCCCTTGCGCACGCTACACTCGCCATGCTTCGGGCCCGGTGGCAGGGTTATATTCCACCTCAGGTGGTGGCATGGACCACCACCCGAGTGGGGATTCCAGCCAGCGGTCAAGATTCCAACAGCTGGAATTTCACCGGGTGTCGGGCTTCTGGCATCCTGACAGCCGGGATCCCGACAGACGGCATAATGAATACCTCCCGACCTATTTATACCCTACACTAAATTACTGACCCCTCTGTACCCTACACTACCGTACAGACCCCTCTATGCCCACACTACATAGCTGATCCCTTTGTGGGTAAAAACACACATACATTAGCAGAGGTAGGACAACACCACACACCTTAGCACTGATAGAAAAACAATAAAGCAGATAGGCTCCGGCAGGAAAATAATAAAACACACTGGCACTGATAAAAAAAAGTAATAAACTAGGCTCCTATAGGAAAATAAAGCACATAGGCCACCACAAAGAAAATAATAAAATCCAATGGCGAAATAAAACACACATTGGCACCAATAGGAAAATCAAAACTTTAAATCTCAATGATCACACTGTGTCTAAACCTCAGGCTGTGGAGTCCCTCACATGGCTGCTTGGCGTGTCACTCCCTTTTATTATTACTAGCAGCCCTTGTGTCATCATCCCCTCCCTTGGCCCCTGTGTGAGCCATGTCCCATTCCTTCCCCCTGTAAGAGCCATGCACCCCTTTCCCCTGGTCCCTGTGTGAGCCATGCCCCCGTTCCCCAGTGTGATTTTGCCCCTTCCACTTGTGGGGAGAGAGACGTGGAGAGAGGCACAGACAGGGAGGGAGAGGGAGAGAGAGAGAGTGAGAGAGAGAGATGGAGGGAGAGAGACATGGAGAGAGGCACAGACAGGGAGAGAGAGAGAGAGAGATGGAGAGAGATGGAGGGAGAGAGACACAGAGACAAGGAAAGAGAGAGAGACAGGGAGAAGAGAATGACAGACATGGAGGAGGAGAGAGACAGGGAGAGGGATAGAAACAGACAGAGAAGGGGGAAGGAAACACAGGACGTTTGGTTTGATTGGGCAGTGGAGTGGTATCCCTATCCCCGTTGACGCTCTTACCCCAGTTTCAGTTCTTTTATGTGTCCCCGCTCTCCACCACTCGGGAGAGACCGAGAGAGACGGACGGACGGAGAGAGACAGAGATGCAGGGATACAGAGATGGAGGGAGAGACAGGGAGAGGGAGAGAGACAGGGAGAGGGAGAGAGACAGGGAGACAGACATGGGGAGGGTGACAGACATGGAGAGGGAGAGAGACAGGGATAGACACAGAGATGGAGGGAGAGAGACAGGGAGAGGGTGAGAGAGAATGACAGATATGGAGAGAGAGAGAGAGAGAGAGAGAGAGACAGGGACAGGGAGAGAGTGGAAGAGAGACAGGGACACAGAGGCAGGGATAGAGAGAGAGAGAGAGAGAGAGAGATAGGGATTGAGACAAAAAGAGATGGGAGTGAGAACCATGGATGGGGAGAGAGAGAGAGAGGGGATGGAAACATATGAGAGTTGGCTTGATTGTGCAGTGGAGTGGCGTCCGATCCTTCTTACCCCAATGGCAGTGAGTCCTTTGATGTACCCCCGCTCTCCTCTGCTCGGGAGGGTTGTGTTGTCAGACTGCCCATGTTGGCGCCGTAGTTCCTAGATCCTTCCTGAGCTCCTCGTGTGTGTTGGGATACACACCGGCATGGTCCCGTGGTCCTCTGCCCAAGACTTCAAGGTCCCGGGTCTCACATGAGGGGGTCTTTTAGTGTAATTGGATAAAATAAAAAAATGCTCCTAAATGACAGGGGCAAGTTCTTTGCACCCCCCCTCCCGCCGCCCCCACCTGAATCCGCCACTGTCCCCATCCACAGCTGAGTCGCACCAAGTATACAGGGAGTATACAGTACATGAGGGGACAGACATCAGGGGGTATACAGCATATGAAGGGACAGACATAAGAGGGTATAGAGTATATGAGGGGACAGATATTAGGGAGTATACAGTATAGGAGGGGTGAGACATCAGGGGGTATACATTATATGAGGGGGACAGATCAGGGGGTACAGAGTATATGAGGAGAATAGATATTAGGGCGGTATACAGCATATGAGGGGACAGATATTACAGTGTATACAGGGTGAGACATCAAGGGGTATATAGTATATGAGGGGAGAGACAGATCAGGGGGTATACAGCATATGAGGGGACAGATATTAGGGGTACATAGTATATGAGGGGGCAGCAGACACCCCCTCAGTACCTGCTCCCTCATCAGCCATCGCTGGTGGTATGGGCCGGCCCCCCGCATGGTTGTCTCTCTTCTCCAATGCTGCTGCTGCCGCCTGCACCACACTGAGAATGTCATTGTCCAATCAGAGCACAGGTCAGGTGACTGCCCGTTAAGCTCCTCCCCAGTCACCATTGTAAATGGGGGACGCGTCCTGGCTGTGTCAGTCAGTCCCCGTAACGGAGAGTGAGATTGTGATAGTAATGTAAGGTGGATTGCCTCTGCTCGGTGGCTTTTCTGTTAGTGAAGTGTCGGGATAAAATGGCTGAGCCAGGTGCCCCCCACAGCGCTGGAGCCGGCGGCAACAGACTCTGCTGCCGCCGGGAGATCCACCCCTGCCTAGTCACCCACATCTTTGTGAAGGAATTAAATAGGAATGTGGTGCAGAAAGGTTCTAGTTACAGACTAATATGTTTGCCATTATCACCTAGACAGCAGACTGTTTAAAGGTCCATATGTGGTGTATATAGTTCCCATTGCTGTATATGTGTTCTGGTGGAAGGTTACAACGGATCTTATTTTGTATTTGTATTAGTTGGTGTATGAATCTATTTCTGTGTTCTTTAGTTTCCTGTTCTTCTCCAGTAAAGAAGCATGCAACACTCCCTGTGTCCTGGTTACATTAAATACTCTTATTGAAATATAAGTAACAGATTTAACACTGGCGAC
Source organism: Pseudophryne corroboree (assembly GCF_028390025.1). Taxonomy (NCBI): domain Eukaryota; kingdom Metazoa; phylum Chordata; class Amphibia; order Anura; family Myobatrachidae; genus Pseudophryne; species Pseudophryne corroboree. Next base: position 453,330,487 of record NC_086445.1, on the reverse strand, counting down.
GAGGATTAAACTGTTCTTCAGCATGTTTCCAGGTATCAGTGGAGCACCAGTGGGCTGACACAGCACAATTGTTGGGTGCAAACAGGAACAACTCATTCAGACTGCCAGCAGCACCTAATTTGAATAAAAGGAGCAAGTGAGTTATATCTTCATCTTCATTTTCTAAGGAAGGGAGGACTAAGTATAAAGAAAAGATGTCAGGATATATTGGCACAATAGCTGCATTTGATGGTACTATAGAGGACTGGGCTACATATATTGAGAGAGTGGAGTTGTATTGTGTTGTTAACGCAGTGCAAGGAGACAGGAAGGTTCCAGTATTACTCAGTGTAATGGGTTCCCAAACATACAGTCTGCTGAGGAGTTTAATAGCACCTGAGAAGCCAGCCAACAAGTCCTTTACTGACATTGTGGACATTTTACAAAAGCACTTAAACCCCAAACCATTAGTTATTGCTGAAAGATTCAGTTTTCACAGAAGGAATCAATGTGAAAGTATTTCTAAATACATTGCAGAGCTGAGGAAGTTATCTGAACAGTGTGCATTTGGAGCAGGGTTATCAGATGCTCTAAGAGACTGTTTAGTTTGTGGGATGAAAAGTGTAAGTACACAAAACAAATTGCTGGCTGAGCCTGACCTGACCTTAGAGCGAGCACTGGCCATAGCTATTTCACTGGAGACCGCAACCAGGGATGCATCAGAATTGCAGCAAAAGGCATCAGAATGTACTCCCAATCCAGTTTATTGGTATCAGAGACAGTCCTGTGTTTGCTGTGGGAAGTCCTCACATGATGCCAGTCAGTGCTGGTTTAAAGACAGACTAGGGTATTCAATTATCCGCAAATTCGCGGCAATTTTTCGCCCGAAATTTTTTTCGCGGCAATCGGCCGAAAATTGCTGCGAAAACGCTCCATTTTTCGCAAATTCGCGGCAATTTTTCGCCCGAAATTTTTTTCGCGGCAATCGGCCGAAAATTGCCGCGAAAACGCTCCATTTTTCGACCTATTCAATTCCGACCGGGTTTCACGTGAAAATTCTTGCAGTGAAAAGTGCAGGTGAAAATGGGGAAATCAGCCTGTACCCCAAAAAATGCTAAACTAACATAGGAAAACAGAAGAGAAGTGTATTAGAGATCACATTAGAGAGTTTTTGGGGACTTAAATTGTGTGAAATGGCGGTTATATGCATTTTTTTTTAAATGCAAAAAAATGATAGAAAGCAAGTTTTTTTGAGCAAAATAAATGCTCTCACTAAATTTGGGGTACATGAAAATGGGTATAAGTATATATTTGGGTCATTTTAGGGTACTTTAAAAAAAAAAGTGGAAACAGACCTATTACTCCCATCTGCAAGCCTAAAAAACACCTGTCCCACTCATAAAGCACCCCAATATACCTGTCCCATACCTTGAACCCCAATTTCCATCACTTTTTACTTTTTCACCCCAAAAATGACATGTCATTATTGGCCAATTAAAAATAATTAAAAACTTCAACGTGCCTAATTAGTCATAAAGGGGGGTGTCCCAGGAGTTCTGTACCATATCCAAACATTTTTACCTTAAAATAGTGACTTTTCCCAACTTTTCACCTGCTTCAGAGAAGGTGAAGTGAAATTAGTGAAAACATGATCACCGATAAATTTTCCAGGATAATTGAATAGGCTGTAATTGCATTTCACGTGAAAAGTCCGGTTTTTCACCCGAAAACCGGACTTTTCACGTGAAAAGTCCGTTATCACTGCTAATTGAATATGGCCCAAAGTGTGTAGAAAATGTAAGAAAAGAGGCCATATTGAAAGGGTGTGCCAGTCGGGAAAACACCAAACCGCTCGCAAGTATCCAAAGTCCCCGGGAGAAAACATACAACATCCCAGATGCATAAAGTAGCCAAAAATGAATCAGACTCTACTGATAGTACTGGTACAGAAAAAGGGTTATGCAGCCTAGAGATGCACTCTATGACGGCAAAAGAGCGTCAAGTGATTTGGGTCACTTTGGAAGTAGCAGGTATTGACTTAAAAATGGAATTAGACACAGGCTCTGCTCTGTCAGTGCTAAATGCAAGCTAAACACCTGTTTGCTGCTATTCCTTTAAAGAAAACATCCGTAACACTCCGCACATATACGGGTGAACTGGTGTCCCCATTGAGAAAAATAAAAGTTTATGTGAAATACAAAGGCAATACTCATAAGCTGTATTTGTACATACTTCCACACGGTGGACCGGCATTATTGGGCCGCGAATGGATAAGGAAAATCCAACTTGACTGGCATTTCATTCAATCTACTGCATCTGATGTATCCAACAATGACGCAGCTATTAAAGAACTTTCTAAATTGTTAGCTGCCACACAACCCATTTTCCAACCAGGGATAGGCACGTTAAAGGACATTAAGGCCAGTATAGACTCGAGTTGGATCCACATGCCGTTACAAAGTTTTGTAAAGCTCGCACAGTACCTTATGCCATCCGACCAGCGGTTGAGGAGGAACTACGGAAACTGGAAGACTCTGGTATACTCTCCCCAGTGAAATGGAGTGAATGGGCTACGCCCATAGTTTCGATAGTAAAGAAAGACAAAATGGGAAGTATCCGTATTTGCGGAGATTTCAAAATGACAATAAATCCAGTACTACGGACTGTGCAGTATCCTTTGCCTAACATAGAGGACATCTTTGCAGCTCTCTCTGGGGGCGACCGCTTCTCCAAAATTTACCTAGCTCAAGCGTACTTGCAAATGGAAATTGAGGAGGCATCTAAGAAATATTTAACCATCAATACTCACAAAGGTTTATTACAATATAACCGTCTTGTGTTTGGACTTTCTTCTGCCCCAGCATTATGGCAGAGAGCAATGGATCAAGTCCTACAAGGAATACCAGGTACGCAATGTTACCTGGATGATATAATTGTAACAGGCAAAGATGATGTGGACCATTTATATAATTTGAAAAAAGTATTAACCCGACTACAGGAATATGGACTCAGAGTAAATAAAGATAAATGTGCATTTTTCCAAGAAAGCATTTCATATTGTGGATTGATAGAGAAGGCCTGCACAAATCAAATGATAAAATTTAGGCAGTACTACAAGCACCCCAGCCACAGTCTGTGTCACAACTGAGATCTTACCTGGGCTTAGTTAATTATTATCACAAGTTCTTACCAGACCTCTCCACAGTAATACACCCGCTAAATGCCCTACTACAGAAAAATGCACGATGGAAGTGGACAAAAGACTGTGAGACAGCATTCTCAGAAACAAAAAGATTGATTACATCTGATAAAATCCTTACTCATTTTGATCCGAAACTACCCATCAGGCTGGCGTGTGATGCATCACCGTACGGCATTGGAGCAGTGTTATCACATCAACTGAGAGATGGTAGCGAGAAGCCAATAGCGTTTGCTTCACGGTCTTTGACAGTGGCAGAGAAGAATTCTGCGCAAATTGACCAAGAGGCCTTAAGTTTAGTATGGGGAGTGAAGAAATTTCATCAATTTTTGTATGGGCAAAGGTTTACATTAATTACGGATCATCAACCACTGGTATCAATTTTTAACCCCCACAAGGGAGTCCCAGCCATGACTGCAGCTCGGCTTCAACGTTGGTCATTATTCCTGGGTGCTCATACATACGACATTGAGTTTAAAGAAACAAAACTACATGGCAATGCTGATGGTCTATCGCGTTCTCCCTTGCCCCAAAGTGAGGAGGACAATGATGGAGACCCCCTGGAAGTGTATCACAATATGTTGATGGGACAGCTACCTATTACCAATGCCACGATCAATCGGGAAACAAGGAAAGACCCGGTACTATCAAAAGTAATGGACTTAACTCTCAAAGGTTGGCCTAAACATGGCGATGCTCAATATTACGGGTTTTCGGGTAGGAGAGATCAGCTTTCTGTCTGTCAAGGTACTCTATTGTGTGGGTCGCGAGTGGTAATACCACCTAAACTGCGAAACAGAGTTTTGGAAAATTTGCATGAGGGTCACCTAGGCACAGTAAAAATGAAGAATCTTGCTAGAAGCTGTGTGTGGTGGCCAGGAATCGATGGTCAAATTGAAACTTTGACAAAAGGGTGTGAAGGATGTCAAAGAGTTCAAAATGCACCACCTTTAGCCTTCATCTCCATGGCAGCGGGTACATATTGACTTTGCTGGTCCATTCATGGATTGTATGTTTCTTATTGCAGTGGACGCTCATTCAAAATGGCCAGAGGTAATAAAGATGAAATCCACTACTTCTGAGAAAACAATTGCTGTGCTGCGAACCATCTTTGCTAGAAATGGTCTACCAGAGCAAGTGTGCAGTGACAATGGGCCACAGTTTGTGTCCATGGAATTCAAAAAGTTCATGCAAGACAATGGAATTAAACATTTTACATCAGCTCCACACCATCCAGCCACTAACGGTTTGGCTGAGAGATTTGTCCAAACATTCACAAAAGCTATCAAGTCCATGCACCATGAACATCTACCTTTGCAACACAAGATTGACAACTTCTTGTTTATATATCGTAGGACTGAGCACTCCACTACTGGTCAGCCTCCTGCGGTGCTATTTATGCAACGGAACTTACGGTCTCAGTGGGACTTGATAAAACCGGATGTAAGGCGGAAGGTACATAACAAACAGTTTCAATCAGTTTATCAGAAACCTACTCGGTTCTTCCACATTGGCCAAGAGGTTCTGGTCCGTGATTATAGAGGAGACAAATGGCAACCGGGAATAGTTTCTTCCAAATCCGGCCCTCTGATGTACGTGATTGAAGTTGGAACAGAATTGTGGCGTCGCCACATTGATCAAATCATTGAGGCTGGGAGGCAAACTGACTGTACGTCGACAGCTGGACATAGTCAAGCCAGTGATGTGGGGGTTTATGTATACCCCTCTGGAACTGTTACAGAGACTGTTCATGACACTGTGGAGGAAATGTACCCCTCGGGGTCAGATACAGAGACTGTTCCCAAACCAGTTATGGAGTCACCTGAGCATGAGGTTCCCTTAGTAACAACTGATGCTGAACCTTCTAGTGTGATTTCTGTGGAGCAGCCAGTCACTCTGGGAGTTAAACATCGGTATCCAGACAGAGTTCGTAAGGCACCTCAAAGGCTTGATTTGTAGCCTTCTGGGGTAACATATACATTGCTTAGTGCTAACATTTTCATGTCTGCATTTATCTAAGTTGGGAGGAGTGTGGTGTATATAGTTCCCATTGCTGTATATGTGTTCTGGTGGAAGGTTACAACGGATCTTATTTTGTATTTGTATTAGTTGGTGTATGAACCTATTTCTGTGTTCTTTAGTTTCCTGTTTTTCTCCAGTAAAGAAGCATGCAACACTCCCTGTGTCCTGGTTACATTAAATGCTCTTATTGAAATATAAGTTACAGATTTAACACCATACACAAAGTGTCTATTCTGGGCGATGATGTGAACATCGCTGGCAGGAAAACAGCTGAGTGATTACACACTGAGCGATTTTCACTGTGCCCAGCGATGTTTCACAGGGAGTGAACCACTTTCCACAGTAGGAGACTGTGGAAAGTGGTTCACTCGGCTGGTAAAACAGACAGACAGACGGCGGCGGCCAGCGATGATGCAGTAGCGTGCATCAGCGATCACCGCTCATCATCCGGCCGAATTTGAGCTCAAAAACGCCAAAAGTGAGGTACGACACCCATAAAGTGGGAAAAGGTCCTGTGGCGAGCGCAGCGAGCCCGCTAGTCTCCTGCCGGCATTCTGATACATACATATGTATTCCCTTTATTGCATCTGATTATCAACGTCTTCTGAGTTTTACGCTTTGTTTTATGGCCAGCAGGTGGCAGTGAAGGACCTGCCAAACTGTAGATGTCACTGATGAGAACCTTTCAGCCACAGCCTTTTTAATTGTGTGTCCTAAATCAATTTAGAGCGGGTCTCCACTACTCTATACTTAAGTTCTCAAATGCCTGGAAATATGTTTTTTTAAACACACAATGCCAGTGCCGTAACTAGACATTTTAGCACTGTGTGCAAGAAACGGCATTGGCGCCCCTCCCCACGTTATGTAAAACAGGGACAGTGCGCGCCGTAGGCACGCACAAAAAATATAGGGACGTGGCTTTATGGGGAAGGGGTGTGGCCACAAAATAATACCAATTCAAATTACTGTGCACAGTAGTCTCCATTATTCAAATTACGCCACACAGTAGCGCCACTACACCAGGTAGAGCCCGTTTTACACATTACGGCGGACAGATTCCCCTTTTTACACATTACAGCAGACAGCGTCCCCTTTTTACACATTACAGCAGACAGCGTCCCCTTTATACAAATTATGGCAGCCAGTCCCCCTTTTTACACATTACGGCAGACAGCGTCCCCTTATTACATATTACGCCAGACAGCGTTCCCCTTTTTACTGATTACGGAAGACAGTGTCCCCATTTTTACACATTACGGCAGACAGCATCCCCTTCTTACACATTACGGCAGACATCGTCCCCATTTCTACACATTACGGCAGACATTGTCCCCCTATTTACACATTACGTCTGATATCGTCCCCTTTTTACACATTACGGCATACAGTGTCCCCCTTTTTACACATTATGGCAGACAGCATCCCGTTATTACACATTACGGCAGACAGCGTCCCCTTTATAACACATTACAGCAGACAGTGTCCCCTTATCATACATTACGGCAGACAGCGTCCCGTTTTTACACATTACGGCAGACAGCGTTCCCATTTTTACACATTACGGCAGACAGCATCCCCTTCTTACACATTACAGCAGACATTGTTCCCCGTTTTACACATTACGTCTGATATCGTCCCCTTTTCACACATTACGGCATACAGCATCCCCCTTTTTACACATTATGGCAGACAGCGTCCCGTTATTACACATTACGGCAGACAGCGTCCCCTTTATAACACATTACGGCAGACAGCGTCCCCTTTATAACACATTACGGCAGACAGTGTCCCTTTTTTACACATTACGGCAGACAGCGTCCCCTTATTACACATTACGGCAGACAGTATCCCCTTATCACACATTACTGCAGACAGCGTCCCATTTTTACACATTACGGTAGATAGATAGATAGATAGATAGATAGATAGATAGATAGATAGACAGTCAGAATAGATTATACTTACTGTCTCCGCTGGCTCAGGCAGTTTGGTGCAGCTGCTGGCAGATCCCGGGCAGGGAGTGAGGAGGGAGCCACAGCAGCGCACTGTAATTGGTGGCTGCAGCTGTCCCCTCTCCTTCCACATTGGCTGCCCGCTGCCACCGCTGTGAATGCTGGGATGAGGGAAGAGCATCCCAGCATTCACAGCAGCGGCGGCCAGCCTATGTGGAAGGAGAGGGACAGCTGCAGCGGCGCCGCCACCAATTACAGTGCCCTGCTGCGGCTCCCCCTCCCTCCTCTTCCTTCTCTCCTGCCCCCAGAGCTGCTCCTCTCCTCAATCCGGCACACACAGGTGACTTGTTATGAGTCAATTTGACTCATTACAATCTTTAGCGTGTATGAGCATCTTGTTGCAATGTGTGTCCTTTTTCAGGATTACACCATACCTGCGATTGCGTATGACTAGGGTGTGGCCAACAAAAAGTCACAAACGTTGCTGGCTGATGTGGTATGACTTGCAGGTGCTATAACCCTGGTGTAAGAAGCACACTGACAGTGATTACTGCATCTGATTTGAAACACATCCAGTTATGCAAAAACACACACAAAAAGAAAATAGTATGCAGTGCCCGCACGCTTGTTTCACACAAAGGGGCAGATGTACTGAGCATTGGAAAGAGATAAAGTAGAGAGATAAAGTACTAGCCAATCAGCTCCTAACTGCCATGTTACAGGCTGTTAAAGGGCTTGTTGTACCAAGCCTTGAAAAGTGATAAATTGCACGGCGATAAAGTATCAACCAACCAGTTCCTGTCAGTTTTCAAACCCAGCCTCTAACAGTTAGGACCTGATTGACTCAGAGGCATTTCAACAGAGGAGGGGTCCTGTGTGCACCTCCGGGTGTGCCCCCTCCTCTGCATGGCGCTGTGGACTCCGGCATTTTGCCAGAGTCTACTGCGCATTCGCAGGTCTCCGGAAACAAAGCGCCCGCCATGAACCATAGACCAATGCGCGGTGGCCATTTTGGTGCCGATTTCCGCCTCGATCGCAGCGCCCGACGCTGGACTCCGGAACGGTAAGTAATAAAATGGGTGCCGTGTGTTTGATGTGGGCCCCACCGCACACATTGCACCCATTATAGAAACGCCAATGGATTGGCTGGTACTGTATCACCGTGAAATGTATCACTTTTCAAGGCTTAGTACATCTCCCCCTCAGGGGTCCAGATTATCAAGCCTTGAAGAGTGATAAATTGAACGGTGATAAAGCACCAACCAATCAGCTCCTAACTGTCATTTTTCAAACACAGCCTGTAGCATGGCAGTTCGGAGCTGATTGGCTGGTACTTTATCACCGTGCAATTTATCACTCTGAAAAGCTTGATAAATCTGTGCCTTTATCTCTCTTCACTTTATCTCTTTCTAAGGTTTAGTCAATAGACTCCAAAACCACACATCTTTTGACAAATCCTTCACATAGTTCATCATAACGTGTGAGCACTCATCTATCATAAACTCAACCACAATTTGTAATATGACAAACTTTTCAACAAATTATTCTCTCAGTACAAACAATTCTTTCACATGATGCTGAGATTGCTGATTCACTGGTACTTTATCACCGTGCAATTTATCACACTCCAAGGCTTGATAAATCTGGGCTTTTATCTAGTGCTGGATTTCCCACTAGGCACTTGAGGCACGTGCCTAGGGGCAGCACCTGCTGGAGGTGGCACGGCAAGACCCCCCACCCCCTCCACCCCCTCGCATCAGAGAGCATCTTTTGATCGGGTTGTGGGCGGAGAGTCACGGGCCGCGGGGATCAGGTCGTAAGGCTGTAGCAGGGCGCCGGGAGCACAGACACAGAAGTGCAGCTGGCTGAAGGAGCTGGTGCGGGAGCGCTGGCATTCTAGGTGGGCTGCCTGCGCTGGGCTGTGCTGTGCTGGGCCGGGGGGTTTGTGGGGGGGGGGGGGGGGGGGCAAGGTGTTACTTGCCACCGGGCTGGTGTGATTTAACCCCCGAGGGGCCACCTGCTACCTGCAGCCGTACACTGTAGTGTAAACACATCCCTGGCAGCTGGAAGACAGACAAATGCCCCCACAGTGCCAGATACACAAATGCCCCAGTATCTGACACACATTGCCCCATAGTGCCAGATACACAAATGCCCCCACAGTGTCAGATACACATATGCCACCACAGTGCCAGCTATACATTGCCCCACAGTGTCAGATACACATTGCCTCAGAATGCCAGATACACAAATGCCACCACAGTGCCAGATACATGTAAACAGAGCAGCTGATCAGCATCTTCTGTTAGTCTAGCCCAAAGGTTTTCAGCCCCCAGAGCCAAAACCCCTGATACCTGCTGTGAGCGCTAGCCTACAGACAAAACCCCCGCCCCCCTCCAGAAAAGCCACACCTCCCTTTGAATAGCCCCACCCGCAACGTGACATCATTACAGTGCAACCATCATTCTGTGAAGATGGGCTGACACTGTGCCCATCTGGAGTTAATTTTCCCAGAGGGGAGAAGTGTGGAGCCAAGAAGAACCGACAGTAAAGTCGGTAAGTGCTGCTCAGTGGTGCACGTAGAAATAATGTCGGCGCGCACCCAAAAAATAAAGTGGGCGTGGCCAAATGCAACATGGGGCGTGGCCAATGAAAAGGGGGGGTGATACACATATGGGGGGGCAGATACACATATGACCCCAATAGTGCCAGATACATGTTGCCCCAGAGTGCCAGATACACAAATACTCCCACAGTGTCAGATATACAGATGCCCTGACAGTGCCAGATACACAAATGCCACACCATGCCAGATACACAAATGCCCCCACAGTGTCAGATACACATATGCCCCACAGTGCCAGATACACACTGCCCCACAGTGCCAGATATACATTGCCCCACAGTGTCAGACACACATATGCCCCACAGTGCCAGATATACATTGCCCCACAGTGTCAGATACACATTGCCCCAGAGTGCTAGATACACAAATGCCCCAATAGTGTCAGATACAAAAATGCCCCCACAGTGCCAGATACACATTGCCCCACAGTGCAAGATACACAAATGCCCCAGTGTCAGATACACATTGCCCCAGTATGCCAGATACACAAATGCCCCCACAGTGTCAGATACACAAATGCCCCTACAATGCCAGATATACATTGCCCCACAGTGCCAGATACACATTGCCCCCACAGTGCCAGATACACAAATGCCCCCACAGTGCCAGATACACATTGCCCCACAGTGCCACATAAACATTACCCCACAGTGCCAGATACACAAATGCCCCAGTGTCAGATACACATTGCCCAACAGTGCCAGATACACAAATGCCCCCACAGTGGCAGAAATACATTGCCCCACAGTGCCAGATATATAAATGCCCCCACAGTGCCAGATGCACATTGCCCCCACAGTGCCAGATATACAAATTGTCGAAGTTGAAAATATTTCAGTACACACATCACGTACAAACCATCCATTGAGACAGTGTTATGATAAGGATTGCAAAATTAATTTCATGGACTGTTTCTTTCACCGTTTTTCTCTGTTTCCCCCCATACCCAGAAAACATCCAACCGGAAAAGATGTCAGCCCTACCCAAAATGTTTATGTGAATGTATTGATATAGATATATATATTATAAGGGCACGGTCGTGCCCTTATATTAAGGCTGAATCGAACAAACGGAATTCTCCCATAGCGAACTTTTGAGATGGGGGCATGGTGTTTGAGGGGCTACACCTCAAAAGTGATTGGACGTATTGAGCCGAAATTTGGCATGGGCGCGTAGAATCGTCACCCGGTGCTGCATGCCAAATTTCAGGGCAAAATAATAAAAAATGAGGAATTGGGAGTAACCTAAAGTTCCAACTGTCAGTTTTTTTCTGTGACTTCCTTTGTGGCTTTTTGACATCGTTTTCCTATAGAGTGAATTAGAAATTTTTTGGGAAGGCATAACTCAGGATAGGGGATGAATTAAGACTTGGGGTTTGTTTTATTAGATAGATCTTGTCCCAGTGTAGTGCCTTTTGGGGTTGTGGTTTCTCAGAAAGTTACAGATTTTTTTTAATTAAGTAAAATATGCCCCATTATAAAGATAGGGCTTTTCAATTTGTTGCGGTGCGGCTGCGCAGTGGCCGCCAGCAGGGGGTTTACAGAGAGTAGCTTCACTAAGTTGGGTGTAGGAAGATGGATGACGCTGTACATCTGTCTCTGTCATTGGTGGCATAATGTTGTAAGGCTCTAGTAGCCTCACGCGCTATGCAATGGCAGTTGGGCACGAGGAGAGAGCGGGAAGCAGTCTCGTGCATGAAGAGGAGAGCTGCAGGCGGCGGGAGGACGAGAAGGAGCTGCAGGCGGTGGGAGGACAGCCCTGGGTGTGAGCCGTGAGCACAGTGGGTCTCAAGGAGAGTGTACAGCGACTTGAGGAGACCTAAGCAAACCCCTCCCCTAACCCGAAGTGGGAGCGTCTACGAGCCGCGACTACGGAGGAAGCCGGGTCCCCTTACTGGAGCGTCAGTGGGAGGAGATCGCCGGAGCCGCGACAACGAAGGAAGCCGGGTACCCTTACTGGAGCGTCAGCGGGAGGAGATCGCCGGAGCCGCGACAACGGAGGAAGCCGGGTCCTCTTACCTGAGCTTCAGCGGTAGCAGTGAGTATATGACTTCCGCCATATCTTCTCCCCCCATCCCATCTAACCTTCCCACCGTAGCATAGTAGAAGGAACCCTCCACACCCCCAATCAACGGGTGTCGCTCAGATCCCAGCAATACTTCCAAGGGGGATTGAATGGACACCGGGCAGAGCCAGAGGGGGTCCACTGGGGGGGGGGGGGGGGGGATAAAAAGCCATATAGTGCTGACTGTAGCTGAGCTGAAGGGAAGTGGGATAAATGTACATTTATTACCAAAGAAGCTCCTCACAGGTCAGTGCTTACTTCATAACTGCTGGGGTCAATCTACTGTGTATCCGGCCACCCCCCTCCCCCCTCCCCCTCCCCCCTCCCCCCTCCCGTCCCCCTGCCGTGTGTCCAGCCACCACCCCTCCCCTGCTGTGTGTCCGGCCTACCCCCTCCTCCCTGCTGTGTGTCCAGCCCCCCCCCTCCCTCCCTGCTGTGTGTGAAGCCCCCCCTCCCTGCTGTGTGTCCAGCCCCTCCCCTCCCTGCTGCGTGTCCGGTCCCCCCCCTCCCTGCTGTGTGTCCGGTCACCCCCCCCCCCCTCCCTGCTGTGTGTCCGGTCACCCCCCCCCCTCCCTGCTGTGTGTCCGGTCACCCCCCCCCTCCCTGCTGTGTGTCCAGCCACCCCCCCTCCCCTGCTGTGTGTCCAGCCACTCCCCCCTCCCCTGCTGTGTGTCCAGCCACCCCCCCCCTCCCCTGCTGTGTGTCCGGCCACTCCCCCCTCCCCTGCTGTGTGTCCGGCCACTCCCCCCTCCCCTGCTGTGTGTCCGGCCACTCCCCCCCTCCCCTGCTGTGTGTCCGGCCACTCCCCCCCTCCCCTGCTGTGTGTCCGGCCACCCTCCCTCCTCCCTGCTGTGTGTCCGGCCACCCCCTACCCCCTTCCCTCCCTGCCGTGTGTCCGGTCACCCTCCCCTCCCTGCTGTGTGTCCAGCCACCCCCCCTCCTCCTCCTCCTCCTCCCTGCTGTGTGTCCGGCGACCCCCCCCCTTCTCCTCCTCCCTGCTGTGTGTCCGGCCGCCCCCCCCCCCTTCCCTCCCTGCTGTGTGTCCGGCCACCCCCCTCTGCTGTGTGTCCGGCCACCCCCCCTCCCTGCTGTGTGTCCAGCCACCCCCCCTCCCCTGCTGTGTGTCCGGCCACCACCACCCCTCCCTGCTGTGTGTCCGGCCACCCCCCCCTCCCTGCTGTGTGTCCGGCCACCCCCCCTCCCTCCCTGCTGTGTGTCCGGCCACCCCCCCTCCCTCCCTGCTGTGTGTCCAGCCACCACCCCCCTCCCTGCTGTGTGTCCGGTCACCCCCCCCTTCCTACTGTGTATCCGGTCACCCTCCCCTGCTGTGTATTCGCCCACCCCCACTCCTCCCGCTGTGTCCGGCCACCCCTCCCCTGCAGTGTGTCCGGCCACCCTCCCCTCCCCTGCTGTGTGTCCGGCCACCCTCCCTCCTCCCTGCTGTGTGTCCGGCCACCCCCTACCCCCTTCCCTCCCTGCCGTGTGTCCGGTCACCCTCCCCTCCCTGCCGTTTGTCCGGTCACCCCGCCCTCCCTGCCGTGTGTTCAGCCACCCCCCCCTCCCTGCTGTGTGTCCAGCTAACCTTTCCTCCCCTGCTGTGTGTCTGGCCGCCACCCCCCCTCCTCTCGCTGTGTCCGGCCACCCCCTACCCCCTTCCCTCCCTGCTGTGTGTACAGCCACCCCACCCCTCCTCCTCCTCCCTGCTGTGTGTCCGGCCACCACCCCCTGCTGTGTGTCCGGCCACCCCCCCTGCTGTGTGTCCGGCCACCCCCCCTGCTGTGTTTCCGGCCACCCCCCCTCCCTGCTGTGTGTCCAGCCACCCCCCCTTCCATGTGTCCGGCCTACCCCCTCCTCCCTGCTGTGTGTCCAGCAACCACCACCCCTCCCTGCTGTGTGTCCAGCCCCCCCCCTCCCTGCTGTGTGTCCGGTCAGCCCCCCCACCTCCCTGCTGTGTGTCCAGCCACCCCCCCCTCCCTGCTGTGTGTCCGGTCACCCCCCCCCCCACTCCCTGCTGTGTGTCCAGCCACCCCCCCCCCTCCCTGCTGTGTGTCCGGTCACCCCCCCTCCCTGCTGTATGTCCGGTCACCCCCCCCCTTCCTGCTGTGTGTCCGGTCACCCTCCCCTCCCCTGCTGTGTATTCGCCCACCCCCACTCCTCCCGCTGTGTCCGGCCACCCTCCCCTCTCCTGCTGTGTGTCCGGCCACCCTCCCCTCCCCTGCTGTGTGTCCGGCCACCCCCCCATCCCCTGCTATGTGTCCGACCACCCTCCCCTCCCCTGCTGTGTGTCCGCCCCCCCATCCCCTGCTGTGTGTCCGGCCACTCCCCCCCTTCCCTGCTGTGTGTCCGGCCACTCCCCCCCTCCCCTGCTGTGTGTCCGGCCACTCCCCCCCTCCCCTGCTGTGTGTCCGGCCACCCTCCCCTCCCCTCCCCTGCTGTGTGTCCGGCCACCCTCCCTCCTCCCTGCTGTGTGTCCGGCCACCCCCTACCCCCTTCCCTCCCTGCCGTGTGTCCAGTCACCCTCCCCTCCCTGCCGTGTGTCTAGTCACCCTCCCCTCCCTGCTGTGTGTCCAGCCACCCCCCCTGCTGTGTGTCCGGCTACTCTCTCCTCCCCTGCTGTGTATCTAGCCACCCCCCCTCCTCTCGCTGTGTCCGGCCACCCCCTACCCCCTTCCCTCCCTGCCGTGTGTCCGGTCACCTTCCCCTCCCTGCTGTGTGTCCAGCCCCCCCCCCCCTCCTCCTCCCTACTGTGTGTCCGGCCGCCCCCCCTTCACTCCTTCCCTCCCTGCTGTGTGTCCGGCCACCCCCCCCCTCCCTGCTGTGTGTCCGGCCACCCCCCCTCCCTGCTGTGTGTCCGCCCCCCCCCCTGCTGTGTGTCCGGCCACCCCCCCTCCCTGCTGTGTGTCCGGCCACCCCCCCCCTCCCTGCTGTGTGTCCGGCCACCACCACCCCCAGACACGCAGCGCCTGACACACACACACGCATATGCAGCGCCTGACACACACACAGACGCAGCACCTGACACTCACACGGACCTGACACACACTCACACGCAGCACCTGACACACGCATATGCAGCGCCTGACACACACGCACACACGCAGCACCTGACACACTCACACGGACCTGACACACACGCACACACTCACACGCAGCACCTGACACACACACACATGCAGCACCTGACACACACTCACAGACACGCAGCGCCTGACACTCACAGACACGCAGCGCCTGACACTCACAGACACGCAGCGCCTGACATACGCGCACACGCAGCGCCTGACACACGCGCACACGCAGCGCCTGACACACGCGCACACGCAGCGCCTGACACACGCGCACACGCAGCGCCTGACACACGCGCACACGCAGCGCCTGACACACGTGCACACGCAGCACCTGACACGCGCACACGCAGCACCTGACACACGCGCACACAACAGGCACACGCAGCACCTGACACACACGCACATGGAGCACCTGACACACACGCACATGCAGCACCTGAACCACACGCACATGCAGCACCTGACACACACGCACATGCAGCACCTGACACACACACTCACACGCACCTGACACACGCACTCACACGCAGCACCTGACATACTCACGCGCACACGCAGCACCTGACACACGCGCACACGCAGCACCTGACACACGCACACACGCAGCACCTGACACACGCGCACACGCAGCACCTGACACACGCGCACACGCAGCACCTGACACACGCGCACACGCAGCACCTTACACACGCGCACACGCAGCACCTGACACACACGCACACGCAGCACCTGACACACACGCAGCACCTGACACAAACGCACATGCAGCACCTGGCACACGCAACACCTGACACACACACTCACACGCACCTGACACACGCACTCACACGCAGCACCTGACATACTCACACGCAGCACCTGACACACACGCAGCACCTGACACACACACACGCAGCACCTGACACACACACACGCAGCACCTGACACACACACGCAGCACCTGACACACACACACACACACGCAGCACCTGACACACACACACACACACTCAGACACGCAGCACCTGACACACACGCAGCACCTGACACACACACACGCAGACACGCAGCACCTGACACACACACACACACGCAGCACCTGACACACACACACGCAGCACCTGACACACACACGCAGACACGCAGCACCTGACACACACACACGCAGACACGCAGCACCTGACACACACACACATGCAGCACCTGACACACACACACGCAGACACGCAGCACCTGACACACACACGCAGCACCTGACACAAACACACGCAGCACCTGACACACACACACACACACAGCACCTGACACACAGACATGCAGCGCCTGACACACACATGCAGACATGCAGCGCCTGACACACACACGCAGACATGCAGCACCTGACACACACACACACACACACATACACACATGCAGACATGCAGCACCTGACACACACATGCAGCACCTGACAGACACACACACACACACACAGACATGCAGCACCTGACACACACACACACACACAGACATACAGCACCTGACACACACACACACAGACACACACACACAGACATGCAGCACCTGACACACCCACACACATACAGACATGCAGCACCTGACACACCCACACACATACAGACATGCAGCACCTGACACACACACACACACACACAGGCAGCACCTGACACACATATATACATGTGGCATTTAACGCACACATGCACAGCACCTGACACACAATCATATACACTCAGAGCACCTAACACACACATACACTCGCAGCACCTCACACACACTCGTATACACACGCAGCACCTGCCACTCACACATATATACATTCAGCACTTGCCACTCCCACATACATGAACAGCACCTAACACACACATATATACATGCAGCACCTGACACACACATACACGCGCAGCACCTGACAGTCACACACATACAGATGCGACACCTGACACAAACACATACACGCTCAACACCTGACACCCACGTGGCAGCTGACGCATACAAATGCAGCACCTGAGATACACACACATACACGTACAGCACCTGACACACACATGTATGTACACGCGCGGCTCCAGGCACACAGATACGTACGTACACACGCGGCACTTGACACATACACACGTACACGCGCGGCACCTGACACACACGTACGTACGTACGTACGTATGTACGTACGTACGTACGTACACGTGTGGCACCTGACACACACACACACACAAGCGCGTGGCTCCTGACACACACATGTACGTACACGCGCGGCTCCTGACACACACACGCGTATGTATGTATACGCGCGGTACCTGACACCTACACGTATGTATGTATATGCGCGGCTCCTGACACCCACACACATGTACACGCGTGGCTCCTGGCACACACACACACGTACACGCGCTGCACCTGACACATAAAGGCGTGTACGTACACACATGCACAGCACCTGACATACATAGATGTAGGTACGCGCCACCTGACACACACACACGTACACGCACGACACCTGACACACACGTACGTACACGCACGGCACCTGACACACACATACGTGCACGCACGGCACTGACACGTATGTACGCGCACGGCACCTGACACACACGTACATACTAGTGATGAGTGGGTTCGGTTCGTCGGAATTCAAACCCCCCGAACTTCACCCATTTTACACGGGTCCGAGGCAGGTTCGAACCTTCCCGCCTTGCTCGGCTAACCCGAGCGCGCCCGAACGTCATCATCCCGCTGTCGGATTCTCGCGAGATTCGGATGTCTGCATACGTGAAAAGGGGTCCCATGTGTAAACATGGGACCCCTTTCAGTCCGTCTGGTCCGGGTGTTCGGTTTGTTGTTTTGCCAAGTACGCGGATTTAATCTGGAACCTGGATCAGGTGAGTATAATTATCTTTTATTTTCAGGTACCCGTGGATTCTACTTGGAGAAGAGGACCGACTGCTTCGTGTCAACATAGTTAAGTATGTGTGTGTCGGCAGGTGTGAAATAAAGTTTTACTTTCACGGTGTCTGTCTCCTGTTTTTATTTGGGTATTTTTTTCCAGTAGAACTACAGGTACCAGCGGGCCCGTTTTACTCCCGCATACTGGTACTTGTGGTTCTCCAAGTACCAGCTTGCGGGGAGGCTTGCTGGGACTTGAAGTACTACTGGAAAAAACAATATTCTTTCAATTTTCTCAAGGCTATCAGCCTCCCATCCGCAGCCCTTGGATGGGGGGGACAGCCTCGGGCTTCACCCCTGGCCCTTGGGTGGCTGGGGGGGGACCCCTTCAATCAAGGGGTCCCCCCCAGCCACCCAAGGGCCAGGGGTGACTAGTTGGATATTTAGTGCCACGTCCGCAGTGCACTGTATAAAAGTGACCCCGGCTGTGGCATTATCTGTCCAGCTAGTGGAGCCCGATGCTGGTGTAAAAAATATGGGGTACCCCTACTCTTTTTGTCCCCCGTATTTTTTGCACCAGCACCAGGCGCAGAGCCCGGTGCTGGTTTTAAAAATACGGGGGATCCCCTGTCCGTTTTTCCCCCGGATTTTTAGAACCAGGACCGGCTCGAAGAGCCCGAGGCTGGTTATGCTTTGGAGGGGGGACCCCACGCAAAAAATTTTTCGGGTTTTTCACATTCCATTTAAAAAAATAATAATCTTTTAAAAAATATATAAATAATACTTGTGCCTCCAAAAAAGACAAACCAAGTACCTAATCCCTTCTAATATAAATAGATATGCTATTACCAAAAAAGAAAATAGCAAAAAAAACATGTTTTTAAAAAATTTTATTAGATTCCGCCAGTGTGGTGGATTGAAAATTACGAATTTACTGTTTAAAAGCACTGTTGTCGAATTTACAAACTTCAATTGAATATACTTTTGTCGAATTGCCGCATTTGTACCATTGCAGAAAAGTCGAATTTGTCAAATGTCGAATTTTAAAAAATCGAGTTTTGAAAGCCTGTAAGAATAGGCCACGCCCCCTTCTTCACATCAGCCGTCCCCTTCTACCCCTGTACCTTGCTCTCTCCTGATTGTGCTCTCTCCCATCTGTTGGACTAGGCCCCGCCCCCTTCTTACTCTCCAGTGACCGCTCTCTCCTGACAAGTGGACCAGGCCTGCCCCCTACACGCTGCTGGTGTCTTCATTGTTACTTGGTCTGGAGCTCTGTTGGGGAGAGAACTCACGTGAGCTCATTAAGAATGAGGAACTGGGATGTTTTAATTTTATTGTGAGTAGCGTAGTGTGGTGATGTAGTATGTTGTATGGGGGGTATAGTGTAATTATGAAGTGCAGCATATGAGAGGGCTATAGCATAGTGATGTAGTGTGGCATATGGGGGGTGGTAGCGCATAGGCGTGCGTACAGGGGGTGCCTGGTGCGCACAGGCACTCCCTAATGTCCAGCACCGCTGCAAGCCATGCTTGCTGTAGCACAGTGATCGCTGAGTGTGTGATCGGTGGAGCCTAGCCTGCAGCTCATTTCCGTACCTCCCCCCACCGCTGCGCCCGCCCCCCCTCTGCCTGCTGCTAATACTATGCTGAGTGCATTCGTCGGCGGCCTCACTAGGGGGACTGGCGTCACCTTGCAATGTGACGTGGTGATGTCCGCCCATGCTCTCCTCCCGCCCACCTGTGCTTTCCTCCCGCTGCGGTCTCTCAGTCCTAGTGTGCCGCGGCCGCCACGCCACTGGCAGTGTTCCTCTAGGAGGGACTGGGAGCCGCCGGCAGACACATTCTGCTGAGACTTACTTGTCAGTGCTGGTTCCGGACGGCAGGTGGCCGGTGGGAGGGCAGACGGGGAGCAGGTGTCACAAGGAGTGTGTGGGTAACTAATTCACAATACTTCCGCTCAACGTGGCACTGCTGGTCCTTCATCTCCCATGTCTCTTCACCAGGTGGCGGGCGGCCCGGAAATTAAGTGATGTGTTGTGCAGCAGTCAGTGTGAAGTGACTGTGAGTAACACTGGTGGTGCTGATGATGCTGCTGCAGAATCGGGAAGCAATTAATTCATAAATATAATGTACTCTATCAGTGTATTATACATACATAAACATGTACATACGTGAATTTGTGTATACATGTATATGCATGTATATACATGAGTGTGTGTGCATATATATATATATATATATATATATATATAAATAAGACTTGGGGTTTGTTTTATTAGATAGAGCATGTCCCAGTGAAGTGCCTTTTGGGGTTGTGGTTTTTCAGAAAGTTACAGGTTTTTTTAATTAAGAGAAATATGCCCCATTATAGAGATCGGGCATTTCAATTTGTTGCGCCTGCGCAGTGGCCGCCAGCAGGGGGTGTACTAGAGTGCCTTCACTTGAGAGCCGCAATATGGCCGCCTTCTCCCCGGTTATTCTGTAAATAGGAAAAGAACCTCACAGGTTCACATAGGGCAGAGTTGCCACTACTAGTGCAGGGCTGTAACGTACAGTACTAAGGAAAAGCCATATACTAAAGCGGCACGGTGACCTCACCCCTCTCAGAGACACCAGGGCGTAGCACACTGTACGGGGTACACTTGGTACACACACCAGTTAGATCAGGGCAGCACTATAGGACCCTCCTGTAATGCTGTGCTGGCGGCGTGTAGTGATCAGGGCACTGGGAGACTGGCTGGCTGGTCTCCGTCTCTGCTGCCTATAGAACTTCCACCTCTGTTATATATCAGGGCTGCTCTCCTGTGTGTTCTCTTCCTCTCCTACCTCACACTGGAACTGGCCGCCCAGAGAACGAGAGGGCAGCGGCTGACATCAGAGAGGGTGCAGCAATCTGTGTGGGCAGAGCCCCTCACAGCAAGGTGTCCTTATGCTGTGCCCCGTGTAATCACTGTGATCCATACAGACTCTCACCCTGGTATGCTCTCTATTTATTATTTATTTTTTTACACTGCGGCATGCTCGAGGGAAGGGAGCAGGCACCCCCCCACCCCACCGCCACTACTCCTCCGCCAGCATCACTGCCGAGCCGGTCAGTGTTCCGGCGGCAAAGAGCAGTAGGCAGCCACCAGCAACAACAGTCAGGAAGCTGTTACTCCCGGCAGCAGTAGCATCAAGCTGCAATTCAGCCAGCGGCACGATGATCCGGGAGACAGTGGCAGCACAGGGAAGCAGTACCCCCTCCAATCGCAGCACCAACCAGCAACCCGCCCCCAGCAGCAGCACCACCCTGATGATAGGTAAGATGCATTTTGGTGTCACAAGAAGGTGGCCGGAGTAGTGGCTGGCTGTGGTCACACCCCGGGGAAAAGTGATAGTGACTTCAGTGTCCCCTTGCGCGGGGATTGGATGTGTAGATGTATGGAGGCTATGTATGTATAGATGTGAGCGGCAGTGTGCGGATGTATGAGAGCGGCAGTGTGCGGATGTATGAGAGCGGCAGTGTGCGGATGTATGAGAGCGGCAGTGTGCGGATGTATGAAAGCGGCAATGTACGGCTGTATAACTGCGTTGGTGTGCGGCTGTATGAGTGCGATGGTGTGCGGCTGTAAGAGTGCAATGGTGTGCGACTGTAAGAGTGCGGCGGTGTGCGGCTGTAAGAGTGCGGCAGTGTGCGGCTGTAAGAGTGCGGCAGTGTGCGGCTGTAAGAGTGCGGCAGTGTGCGGCTGTAAGAGTGCGGCAGTGTGCGGCTGTATGAGAGCGGCAGTGTGCGGCTGTATGAGAGCGGCAGTGTACGGCTGTATAACTGCGTCGGTGTGAAGCTGTACGAGAGCAGCAGTGTGCGGATGTATGAGAGCGGGGTTGTATGGCTGTATGAGAGCGGCAGTGTACGGCTGTATGAGAGTGGCAGTGTGCGGCGGTAGGAGTGCGGCAGTGTGCGGATGTATGAGAGCGGCAGTGTACGGCTGTATGAGAGCGGCGGTGTGTGGATGTATGAGAGCGGCGGTGTGTGGATGTATGAGAGCGGCGGTGTGTGGATGTATGAGAGCGGCAGTGTGCGGATGTATGAGAGCGGGGTTGTACGGATGTATGAGAGCGGGGTTGTACGGATGTATGAGAGCGGGGTTGTACGGATGTATGAGAGCGGGGTTGTACGGATGTATGAGAGCGGCAGTGTATGGATGTATGAGAGCAGCAGTGTACAGTTGTGTGAGAGCGGCGGTGTGCGGATGTATGAGAGCGGCAGTGTATGGATGGCAGCGTCATAGGGAGGGATGTCTGAATGCTGTTATAGGATTCCTAATACAAAATGGAATCCGTATAGTGGGTGGGGCTGGCACCACGTTGGGCTTGATGGGCAGGTAGTGCTGCAAGCACACCCAAATTGGCGTCTGACGTCGCCCGCAGTCCACACTGTTGTGAGGAATCAGAGTTAATTTTGACTGTGTAGTGTACTCACAGAGGACCTACCGCCCGTCCCCTCCTCGCATCTGAGCAGCAGGTCAGGCTCTTATTTTCTTTTTAATCAGGAGAGGCCGAGTGAACTGTGAGCAGGGGGGCAGAGCTACATGGGACCCAGAGGGGCTGCTGTGCTGTCAGAGAAGGAGAGGAAGAGAGAGATGAAGCTACTGCAGATCCCCAGCTGATTGTGAGGTGCCGGGTTGAAGGGTGATGTGATCACCCTTCTCCCTCGCTGCCGCTGGGGACCGCATCTAGGCTTCCTCCATCGAGGGCATGCGGCGCAGCAGTGGGCAGCGTGTAATGAGTTTGTCTGACTCATTATACTGCTGCCTGTTGTGGACACCTCCGTCCGTACGGACTGGTGTACATGCCCATCACAGAGGTGACAGTGTTGGTGGAAGTGCTGCCCAGCTCTGACCCTGCAGGCCTCCCTGATCTGGCTGCGGCCGCTGCTGCTGCGGCCCGAAACCCCTGCCCGGTCCCCTCCATAGACTTCTGCCTGGCCAGCGCTGAGGTACTAGGGGTAGCCCAGCTGCGGGAAGGGTATGTCTCTGGCTTTCTCTCCGGCAGGGGAAGGTAATAGCGGCGGAGGAAGTGCTGCCCACCTCAGACACTGCAGGCCTCCCCGATCCAGCTGCGGCCACAGCTGATGCTGCCAGAACCCCCTGCTGGTCTCCTTTGTTGACTGCCGCATGGCCAGTGCTGAAGTACTGGGGGTAGGCCAGCTACGGGAAGAGTGTCTCTGCCTCGGGCTCTCTCTCTCTGGCAGGGGAAGGAAGGGCTGATTCTCTGGCACAACAGGGAGGGCTGGGCTGCAGGAACACAGCACTGGAAGAAACAGGAGGCCGAACTCATGACCAAAAAGTGAGCAGTGCAGTGATCAGCCCCCTGGTCTTTCCCTCTCTCTGGGTGCAGAGCTGTATTCTACATAGAGAGCTGGGATGGGAAGAAGGGGAACGGCACCTGACATACACATACACGCGCAACACCTGACACACACACATATACACGTGCGGCACCTGACACACACACACGTAGCATCAGACACAATAAAATAAACATGCAGCACCTGACCTACACATACACGCGCAACACCTGACACACACACATATACACGTGCGGCACCTGACACACACACGTAGCATCAGACACAATAAAATAAACATGCAGCACCTGACACATGCATATACATGCAGCACCTGACACATGCATATACACGCAGCACCTGACACATACATATACACACAGCACCTGACACATACATATACACGCACACCATCAGACACACTAATATACACATGCAGCACCTGACACACACATACACACGCAGCACCTTACTCACACACACATAGACACGTGCAGCACCTGACGCACACACATGTACACGCGCAGCACCTGACGCACACTCATGTACACACGCAGCACCTGGCGCACACTCATGTACACGCGCAGCACCTGACGCACACTCATGTACATGCGCAGCACCTGACACAGACATACGTATTCATGCACAGCACCAGACATACACTTGTACACACGCGGAGCACCTGATACTCACACACATATACACCCGCAACACCTGACACACACACACACGTGCGGCAGCTGACGCATATACACGCACCATCAGACACACTCATATATACACGCAGCACCTGACACACACACACACACAGGAGCTGACACACACATACACAGGCAGCACCTGACACACACACATATACACGCGCAGCACCTGACACCACACACTCACACGTACAAGCAATGCATTTCACGCCTACCTCCAGCCTCAGTTACAGGCTGCTGCCACCTACCCCCCTCCCTGCATCAGCTGCAAAGGCAGCAAAATATTTTGACCAAAGTCTAAAGGCCCATACACATTAAACGATGTCGCTCTGTGAGCGACATCGTCTAATGTTTCCCCCTCCCGGGCCGGCGGCCGACTGTACACACTGAGCGATATGACCGCTCATATCGCTCAGTGACGTCACGCCCCCGCCAGCCCTGCATGAAGGTTGTGGACGACAGTCCACATCCTTCATGCATGCCCTACCGACAGCGACGATTGTTGCCGACACGCGGGTCCGCGCATCGTTCATCGCTGGCGGCATACACACTTAACGATAAAACGAGCGACGTCGCTCAAGGAGGGGGAAAATGAGCGACGTCGCTCATTAAATCGTTAAGTGTGTACGGACCTTAAACAATTCGGTTTGGTTAATAAAATAATTTTGCACAGAACAGTGATGTTATACGAACATTTTCATTAAACATTTAAAAAATCAAATGTTTATTCTTACAGTAAAATTTTACATTTCTGAATAAAAAAAATAAATTTAAAAAAAGCGATGAAATTCCATAGACAAAAAACCTTACGGTTTCACATGTCCCATTAAGGCTTCTTAGACATGATCGAAATTTCAGAAACCTGCTGTAACTCTTCCACTCAAACTCCAAAAAGCAATGAAATTCCGATCATTAAGGCTGACACCTTAATGGACGTGTTCCTTGCGCAATACAGATACGGTATGCCATCACAGCCTGTGGGTAGGTGCAGATTCAGCACTCTCACAGAGTGAGATTGCTGTCACTCACACAATGGTGGAGCTGCTAATTCACAGATTTGTGTGCTCATTGGAATACACACATGCAGTCTATGCAACTGAAGGTCTGAGCGGAAGACAAAGCTGCTCAGATGAGGTATGAGTGTTGTTGATTGGAGGGAGGAGAGCGGTGTGGATGGGGGAACAGAAGTGTGTGGATAGAGGGAACACTAAGCAGCACTGATGGGTGGGGGACAAAGAAACACGGGGTAATTCAGACCGCAGCAGCGATCGCAGTCTGAATTAGTTTGTGAGGTGCGCACGTGCAATGGCCGCACTGCGCGTGCGTACCCCAGGAGCCCAGTGATATGCTATCAGCATCTCACTGGCTGCGATCACCCTGCCTGATTGATAGGCAGAGGTGGTTGCGGGGAAGGAGGGGGGCGTGCAAACAGCGTTAGAATGCCATTGGCAGGGCATGGTCTGCACAACGGAGGCGTTTCCCAACCATTTGGGGGTGGGCTGTGGCGGTTATCCCCCTGCCAAGAGCGCAGGACCCACGAAATTTACCTTCAGGATGTCAGCTACATGAATGGGGTAAGAGTGGTGTGGATATGGGGTAGATTAAGCAGCAAGTATGGGAAGGGAGACAGAGCTGTGCAGATGGGGGAAATGGTGCTGATGGGTTGAAAACTCTGGCATGGATGGGTAGAAAACTGGTGCAGATGGGAGAGAAGACAGTGTGCCATGTACTGGAGGAGACAGAGTGACGTTGAAGAGGGAAACACTGAGCAGCACAGAGAGAAGGAAACTGTGGTACAGACAAGGCACAGGTGCGGAAAGACAGATGGTGCAGATAAGTTAGTACAGACTAGCACAGATGGGAGAACACAGCAGTAGGGATTGGGGAAGACAGCAGCATGGAGGTGTATAGGGGAAGCAAGTGTAGATGCATAGACAGTAGATGGGGTATTATAGTTTTAGCAATTAACCAAGATATTTTGAGGGAGCTAAATGTGTATACTAACTGAGATGGAAGCTGTTGTAACAAGGTGGGATTGTTGTGACCGAATGGGATGGTTGTGGGCACTGTGTGGGATGGGAGCACCACAAAACTGCTCAGACCTTCAGTTGCATAGACTGCATGTGTGTATTCCAACGAGCACACAAATCTGTGAATTAGCAGCTCCACCATTGTGTGAGTGACAGCAATCTCACTCTGTGAGAGTGCTGAATCTGCACTTACCCACAGGCTGTGATGGCATACCATATCTGTATTGCGCAAGGAACACGTCCATTAAGGTGTCAGCCTTAATGATCGGAATTTCATTGCTTTTTGGAGTTTGAGTGGAAGAGTTACAACAGGTTTCTGAAATTTCGATCATGTCTAAGAAGCCTTAATGGGACATGTGAAACCGTAAGGTTTTTTGTCTATGGAATATATAGATAGATAGATAGATAGATAGATAGATAGATAGATAGATAGAGAATCCAATAGAGCACGGCACTCAGAGACAGCAAGTAGTGAAAAGTTTAAATTTATGTTCCAATGTCAACAATTGTTTCGGAGTAACACACTCCGTCGTCAGGACAACATAGTATCAAGCCAAGTAACAGACAAACAGACATTTACCCCCCTAAATACCTGTAACACCACGTTTGCCACAGCCCACCGCGTTCAGGCCTGCACTCATGTCCCCAGGCTGACTTCCGCCATGCACTTCCGGTCCCTACGTCAGCCGTCGCCAAGGAGACCACACATGCGTTCCACCCGGCGGCAGCTTGCGTTTCAGGATCGCAAGGAGGCCGGAAGCCGCTTCTCAGGGACACAAGGGGCTAGAATAAAAACAGCAGGAATTTAAGCATTACTGTGAAAAATACAATACAATAAAACATACAAAAATAGCACAGATACATAGCACACACCATGGCCAGGATTACCCCAAAGCTGATAATCATATACAGTACAATACTTATATAAACAAAGATAGACACTACCTTAAACTAACGAATTCCATTTGATTTTTTCATTTAAACCACCCGGGAAGCTAGTTCCGAGTCTCATGATCCACCTAGCCTCTTTGACAAGTAAATATTTTGCTCTGTCACCTCCCCTCAAGCTGAGGGGGATGTGATCAATCAAAGGGGTATCCCTACTAGCTGCAATATCATCACCTTCAGAGGCCGCAAATTCGCTATCGGAACTTGAATGAGGCATGTTCCTAGCCTGTGATGGAGATTTTTTTGTGCCGGAGATTTTTTGTGCCACGGTCTACTTGCTCACGGAAATTTTCGAGGTGCATTGGAGGGTTCACCCCCTGAAAACCAGCGGAAAACCTGGTAATCTTCATAGTCCGCATCTACGGACATTTTTTTATTTCTCTTGAATTTAAGCAACTATTTTTTATACTGAAGGCACTGTGATTCCAGTTTTCTCATCCAATCCTGAGACGTATCTTCTTCCAGGATCTTAATGTGATCTCGTTCAAATGCATTGATTTTAGATCTGGTAGCTGTTAATTCTTGATTTGCTTCGTCAATTACTAAAATCATCAGGTCAAACGCGCATTTATTCAGTATCGCTATCCATTTGCGTACAAATACTGGGTTGCTACTGTAATAAACAGTATGATATTAGGTTTGTGCTGATATGTTCTACATCTCATGTGGTGTACATCATTGTTTGCCCGTGTGGCTTACATTATGTAGGCCAGACAATTCGCAAATTTTCTGAACACATGGCGGCACATCGATCAGCCATTAAACTGATTTTGGAAGGAAAGAGTATAGACCAACCAGTTGCGAAACACTTTAAGCAGTCAGGGCATACTTTGGATTCTCTTCGATATTTTATGATTGATCACGTTCCCCTCAGCTTGAGGGGAGGTGACAGAGCAAAATATTTACTTGTCAAAGAGGCTAGGTGGATCATGAGACTCGGAACTAGCTTCCCGGGTGGTTTAAATGAAAAAATCAATTGGAATTCGTTAGTTTAAGGTAGTGTTTATCTTTGTTTATATAAGTATTGTACTGTATATGATTATCAGCTTTGGGGTAATCCTGGCCATGGTGTGTGCTATGTATCTGTGCTATTTTTGTATGTTTTATTGTATTGTATTTTTCACAGTAATGCTTAAATTCCTGCTGTTTTTATTCTAGCCCCTTGTGTCCCTGAGAAGCGGCTTCCGGCCTCCTTGCGATCCTGAAACGCAAGCTGCCGCCGGGTGGAATGCATGCTGTGGTCTCCTTGGCGATGGCTGACGTAGGGACCGGAAGTGCTTGGCGGAAGTCAGCCTGGGGACATGAGTGCGGGCGTGAACGCGGTGGGCTGTGGCAAACGTGGTGTTACAGGTATTTAGGGGGGTAAATGTCTGTTTGTCTGTTACTTGGCTGATACTACGTTGTCCTGACGATGGAGTGTGTTACTCCGAAACAATTGTTGACATTGGAACATAAATTTAAACTTTCCACTACTTGCTGTCTCTGAGTGCCATGCTCTATTGGATTCTTTATTACTTTGATTCGGGCACCTGAGCACGTTGTACAGATTATAGGAGTGCCGGCTGCTGCTGTATTTATATATATATATATATATATATATATATGTGTCTTATCTTCATCTCTGCAACCTCCAGTTAATGGCACACATAGTCGACAGGTGTTACCCACATATACTAGCACTCACATATGTTCCCCCTCCATGTATCATCAACTAAATGTGCTCCCCATTTGTTGGTACTAGAAGGCGAAGAGGCAAGGGACTAAAAGCCCTTGCCCGAACGAAGCTCGGTAGTGTTTGTTTGCCCAAGTACAGACCCTTAATACGGGATTTAATGTATACTTCGCAACACCTCGAAGCTTATTTAGAACATATACGGCACGATGATACATGCCCCTCAGACATTGATTCATACATACATGCTTTTTTACTATCCAACTAGGTTACTCATTTCCCACCTACTACTCTCCCCCGATCATCCAAACTTGTATATATTGTGTAGATAATATTTTCTGTTTAGTAGTAAAGTGTAGCAGTTAGTGATGACTGCCAAAGGGTGGACTGTCGAAGATTAAAATATTTAAGTACACACATCACGTACAAACTACACACAGATGGCCTCCGTGCGTGCACGTATTTGCAATTTGCGTATGATCGCTCCCGCGGTCCTGCGTATTAGCGCGTGGTATGAGTAATTACGGTAGTATTTGTGATTGCATGGAAAAGCCATAAAAACACATTACATATTTAATCCAAATAGTGCACAATGTACACATAGCCCACATGCACTGCACCAGCGATTTATACTTGTTTAAATGGTACAGCAACAAAGGGATTCACCTTTACAGGATAGGAGGGGACAGAACTAGGTTATAAGGTGGTGTTTGGTATCCAGCTGTAGGGTATTTTAAGAGCAATATTCCGGTGTTGGTTTGCAGAAGATCGCATGCTCCTGCGGATAGTTATGCGCAGGAGCAGAATATTAATATTAACTGTATTTACTGTACTCTTGATACGCGGCGGAAACCCAGAGGAGAACATCTGCAAGTGCACCTGGACCAGACATCGCCCACCTATTCAAACCGACCTATGACCTCTCCTGTACTGTAAATGACCATCCCTGTGTCCAATGGACAAAGAGATTAAATGTATAAAAGCCAGCTGCAGGCCAGGTCACTCTCTCAATCTCTGAAGGTCATCTACCTTGATGACTGAGGACTGGACCGGAAGCGCAGGCGAACAAACGTATGTACCACTGACTGTAGCCTCTTTTCTCTTATTGTAATTGTACCTTTGTTGTAACCTCCTTTTATCAATTATATGTTGGCGGGTCGGATCCCAACTTCTTAAATACAATTGGTGTCGTGTCTCTTTCTCTGCTAGATTTGTAAGTGTATTTCAGACACACGTGAAGCTGCAAAGTGCTCACGGTGTGTCGTTGAGTGTGTATGCACCGCGTGTACTGTGTACGTTCATCGCGGCGTTAGTACCCAAAGTGCGTACACGGTACGGGGCTTTGTATGCTAACTGAGTAATAAGTACGTAGGTTAAGGATTGCATACAGCAGCCGCAGCGGCTCGATGTTAAAGTGTATTGAGCGTGTTTTAAGTATTGCTTTAGTCCTGTAAGTAAATCAGCATTTACAATTGGGGGCTCGATCCGGGTTTTCACACACTCAAAGGCTAGCAGGTCATAGCAAACTCTAATCTATCAGCAAAAGGTGGAAATATATCTATGTTAAACCTTTTTCTAGTTGCTGGATGTTTTAAAACCCTATTTGTGTGCTATTAGATTGCGTCTGCTCTGTCTGGTCTGCAGAGGTGCTGATAGAACCCGTAGGTAAACAGGAAAAAAGCTATTTAAAAATCTGTGTAATTTTTTTTGGCACCAAAAGCGTAACAAAGAGTACCAATATTTTGCATACTCCCCCCACATAGTGTTGCCATAATTTATTAGTCATTTCTAAACCTGTGTGAAATCAGATACATTTGTTTGCTATATAGATAAATTTGAAATAAATGTATTTAAGGGAGTAATTATAAAAACACAAAACGCAGTTCTCGACCATTCATAAAGGGTTATACAGAACAAGTGTGGGTTGTGTTTGTGGGCGATTATAGTTTGTATTGCTCACATTTATAGAGATTGTGTGATTGGTTTTATTGCGGACGCACGTTGGTACACGTGGTCCGGACAAAGTACAGGAGAGCGTTCGTGGCGTAAAAGGCACGCTGGTCGCGTGTTTACGCAAGGTTGCATAGGAATATGGACGCAAAGTACAAAGCACACAATATTTGTTCAATTAAAGGTGGGATAGTATACATTTAATACAATAGCACATAACTATCCGATTTCCAAAAACAGGTTACCTTAAAAAAATGTAGTTTAAAAACTGTAAGTACCTCTGAGGTAAAGCGGCCGACCTAAGGGAGTAAAAATTTTCTGTACAGAAAAGAAAAACAAGGTGTATTTGAGTGAGTGAAAGTGGAGTGAGAGGATTTGAACCCTGGAAATTCGTGTCCCGTGGGTACACCAAGTGAGTGTAGACTTGGTGACGTGAGGCGGCTGACTCACGTTAATATAGATAGAGATAATACACAAATCGTGAGATTTGTAGAGGAGCGTGACATAGAATTGTGCAGAAGTATAGAAATTGTGAATTGAAGTTTAAAAGTTTTATATTACGCTCCGGCTGAGAATCGCAGCTTGTATATTCGATTCCAGTGGTCGTAGGGCGGATAGGTAACAAGTACCTATACGCTGTGCGATTGGACCGCATGTTTGTGGGTGCGATACATAGTACAACTTGATACCCCTTTACGAGCTTTTGCGTAAAATCGCGGTATCATTAGCGCTGTGTAGAGTATAAGCAAATGTGATTTGTGTAAGCCATAAAGGGAAGTTTTCGCTGGTCTCTCTTAGGAAAATCTTCAACGGTAGATATTCACTGGAAAAGGTAAGTTATTCCTAAAACTTCCAGTGAATAGAAGCCAGTTAGGGCCTCACTGGGTACGCGGTGGTCACTATTGGAGTGAGTCGTGGTATGTCAGCAGAGAAGGAGCGAGTGAAATCGCTAGGTGTCTTTCACCGTCTATTTGTGTTGTGCATTTGGGGATTGCGTTTATAGGCAGAAAGTCCGCGATGGGATCCAACTGCACAAGCAGTGGGCGTTTGGTAGCTAGGGTTCAGGCGGAAGAGTTGAGACCGAGAAGGTCAGAATTGCAGCTGAGAGGGTCAGCAAGGTTTATTATGTGTGAAAAATATGGTTCACACACGGAGGCTTTTTGCAATGAGTGGGTACGTATAACTGCAGAAGATAGGGCCCCATTCCCAAAGGTGGGTAGCTTTGAATCAGAGGTGTTACAGAACATAAGGATTAAAGTATGTCTGATTAAATCCAGAAAACAAAGGGTCAGACATACAAATTGTTGAAACCTGTGGCAGCAAGAGCGGGAGTTGCAGACGGAACTAGCTCGCACAGCAAGTTCCAAATCTAGCGGGAAAGCGATTGCGAGCGCACCACCACCACCATATATTGATGGGGAGAAGTTGGCTACAAGCAATGGTGCATCAGTAAAAGATAGGAAAGTGATAGATAAATGTGTTAACCCTAACCCTTGCCAGTTGTATCCCATCTTAAATTTTCCTCAGGATTGTGAGCAGGAAGATGAGCCCAGCACGATATCGGCACTCTCTCTAGCAGCCACCATACAGGATACTCAGGTGGGCACGGCTCAACCACCAAGGGTTGTAGCGAGGCCCCCCAGCGGAGGGGTGAGTGAGGTTGTGTTCACAGGTAAGTACGGCACCATACACTATGCAGAGACAGTAGCTCCCCGCATTATAGAGTCAAGCCAGAATGATGTAGTTGAATTAAATCCTGTCAGGGTGAATGCAGTTCCCAACGGGAGAACTGACGCTCAGGGAGTAACTTCCATCAGGAACATTGCCATGCATTGTCCCTGA
This sequence comes from Pseudophryne corroboree, assembly GCF_028390025.1. NCBI lineage: Eukaryota > Metazoa > Chordata > Amphibia > Anura > Myobatrachidae > Pseudophryne > Pseudophryne corroboree. Next base: position 453,298,247 of record NC_086445.1, on the reverse strand, counting down.
TCCCGGGCAGAGTTAAGGTCAATTATGTCAGAATTCCCCAATCCCAGAAAAGATCTAGTCGGATGCCAGAGGTTCATTAAAGAGTTAGGTAACGCCCACGTGCCCACAAATAAAGATTGGCGAACAGTGCTACGGATGTGTCTACCTTCAAATATTGACATCACGAAATTCATAACGGATTGTAAGTTAGACGCAGAGGTACCTCTCACTGATGAATACAATCAGGAGAATGTACGGCAAATCAACCTGAAATTAGGAGTCTATTTCCCTACTGTTGTTAAATGGAATAAAATCTTCTCTATAAGACAAAAGGAAGGTGAAATGGCATCCGAATATTTCCATCGAGCACTGCAGGAAATAGCTAGATACACTGGGATCGAGGACATTAAGGATAATGCACATCACAGGGAGGTAGCTGTCTCTGTATTAATGGATGGGTTAAAGGAGGCACTGAGGACAAGAGTGCAAACCTCTCTACCTAATTGGAGAGTTATCTCGGTGGCTGCGCTGAGAGAGTCCGCTGTCGAGCACAATCGGAACATCAGTAAGCACAGGGAGTCACAAGGGGATAAGCTGATGACGGTAAGTATACAGGCTCTTACAGGAAAGCCACATCAGCCAAAACCCCAGACCCCTGATGGTAAGTCACAGTCAATAGTATGCTTCTATTGTAATAAGGAAGGACATTTTGCAAGGGACTGTAGGAACAAAGGGACACATAACATATACAGACCCCCTAGACCTGAATACAAGCCATACTACAATTCACATAATTGGGATCAGGGACCATATAGAAGAGATTATGAGCCACATAGAGGGGAAATGAGGAGGTACCCACCAAGGAGGGACTGGCAGGCCTCCGAAAAATCACAGCTACCCCCCTCACATATTGTAGCTGCTAACGCGCTGCGGGAGGGTCCCACTATACAATAAAGGTTGGGCCACACCTGTAGTCTGCAGCCAGTGAAGTTGATTGCTAGCCTTGGTAGTGAACCAGAGGTTATGGTTGATGTAGCTGGTGTACCATTACCTTTCCTTGTAGATACAGGGGCAGCCAGATCAGTGTTGAATTCCACATCAGGTGTAAAAACCACGGGTAAAACGATTTCGGCAATGGGAGTAACAGGAACAGTGCAACAATACCCTTTGAGTAGACCTGCAGAGATTACTGTCACGTCTAGCAGAGTTTAAGGATCCGGCAGCTGAGATTTGCCTGAGGAGGTAGCAGGCTGTGAATGAACCAGATGAGGGGGCTGGATATAGTTCCTTTGCATGGGACACAGAGCAATGAAGAACGTAGGCGGGGTTTGAGAGTCAATGGAAAGTATTTATTATGTACAGGGCTGAGGTAGAGAACGGAGGCTGGAGCACGATGGTTAAAGACGTGGCTGGAGGCGAAGAACTGTGGACTGTGATTTGAAAGACTAGACTGTAGATGATGAACTGTGGAACTGCAGATGGTGGTTGAAGACGTGGTTGGAGACAAGGACTGTGGTTTGGAAAACGAGGCTGAAGATAATAATCTGCAGACTGTGGTCGGTGGTACAAAGGCGTGGCTGGTGAAGGAGATCTGTGGAGTGTGGCTTGAAAGACGAGGCAGAAGACCCGGGGCCGACTGTGCCCAAAGAGTCTTACTGGACCGGGTTTTCCAGGAGCGCTTCCACAGGCTGTAGCAGGCTAGAAATGGCAGGGCTGCAGCAGCAACAGAGAAGCGACCAAGCAGGATCAGGAGGAACCAGAATACAGCAGGAATCCTGGGAGCACAGGCTAAAGCACCTACAACAGGGTTGTAACTAGAAGCACTGGCGTCCCTGTCCTAAACCAGCGCCCTTTTATAGGGAGAGCTTCCCCTGGATTGGCTGGAAGAAACAGGAAACAGGAACTATGCTTAAAACTTGGTCTCCAGCATGGCGGCGCCCAGTAATGCAGAACTTTTTGCAAAGCCACATTGCTCACTGCCCCTGGTCTCCAAGCTACGGCTCAGCAAGTGCGACCCGCTGTAGCAGCGTCCCGCCGCCACGAGCGGACCCCCTCACCGCCGCTACTGCTGCCCATGGATCCGGCGCAGCAGCCCACCTCCGCCGCTGCCCGCACATCGCCAAGGAAGCCAGCCCCGCGGCCCCAGCGTACTGGTAAGGCTCCGGACGCTGACAGTACCCCCCCCCCCTTTGTGGGTGGACTCCAGACACCTATGTGGTTTAGTTGGAAACTTGGCATGAAATGTCCGAAGAAGTCTTGGAGCATGGACATCCTCTGCATCTACCCAAGATCTCTCCTCTGGCCCATACCCCTTCCAATCAACAAGGTACTGGATGCGACCATAACATCTGCAAGAATCGAGGATCTTGTGAATCTCAAATTCGTCTCCATGTGCTGATTGGATCTTGGGTGATTTAGGCAGAGCTGCTCTGAACCGATTAAGTACCAATGGTTTTAAGAGAGAAATATGAAATGCATTAGGAATTCTTAACTGCGGAGGTAATTTCACTTTGTAAGCCACAGGATTCAAAAAAATTTAGATTGGGTAAGGCCCAATAAATCTGGGAGCAAACTTTTTTGTAGGAACCTTTAATCTTAGGTTAAGTGTGGAAACCCAAACCCGATCTCCTACCTTAAGGCTTGGTGCAGCTTTTCGTTTCAGATCTGCATAGGTCTTATATCTCTTGGATGTCTTGAGCAAAGTCTTGTGAACTTGTTTCCAGGCTTCAGTAAATTGTCATAGTGTTGACTCTGCGGCAAGAACCTCAAGCGTAGTCAGAAGTTGGAAGTCAGGAACTCTTGGATGGTAACCATAATTAATGAAGAATGGGGAAGATTTTGTGGCAGAGTGATAAAGATTGTTATGGGCAAATTCTGCGAATGGGAGGAAGTTCAGCCAGTCGTCCCGTGAGGAGGACATGAATAAACGCAGAAAAGTCTCCAGATCCTGGTTCACTCTCTCTGTTTGACAATCCGTTTGGGGATGATATCCTGAGGAGAAGTTTAATTTCACGCCAAGAGCAGAACATAGGGATCTCCAAAACTTGGCCACAAATTGAGGACCTCTATCAGACACGATTTCCTGTGGTAGACCATGGAGTCAAAAGATCTCTGCTATAAACAATTTTGCCAACTGGGGTGCAGATGGAAGATTAGCCAGAAGAACAAAGTGTGCCATTTTAGAGAATCGGTCAACTATGACCCATACGGTGTTCCGCCTACCAGACGTAGGTAAATCTGTAGTAAAGTCCATAGAAATATGCGTCCATGGTCTTAGTGGTACCGGCAAAGGATGGAGTAACCCGGCTGGTGGACCTTTGGGACTTTTATGCTGGGCACATTTTGGACAGGCAGCTACGAATTCCTGAACGTCAGTCCTGAGATGAGGCCACCAGTAGGAGCGCTGAATGAATTTAAGTGTCTTATGACCGCCCGCATGGCCCATGAAGGAGGAGGAGTGAGCCCATGTAAGAAGTTTTTTGCGAAGATTTGGTGCAATGAAGGAGGAGGAAGTGGAGAGGTATTAGTTGCAGAAAGAGAGGTGGATTCCAGCATAAATTGCTCTTTTGAACAGTCAGAGGGTTCTTCTGAACTTAGGGAGCGAGATAATGCATCTGCCTTTTTGTTGAACCTGATCGGTAACTAAGTTTAAAATTAAAATGGGTAAAGAAGAGTGCCCATCTTGCTTGGCGTGGGTTCAGACATTGGGCTGACTGTAGATTCAGGAGATTCTTGTGATCCGTGGTCACCGAAATTGGATGCTGAGCTCCCTCCAACAAATACCTCCACTCCTCAAAGGCCAACTTAATTGCCAGTAATTCCTTTTCCCCAACAGCGTAATTCTGTTTAGCGGGGGAGAATCTTCGCGAGAAGAACGCACAAGGATGGACCTTCTTGTCCTCGGAAAGCTGGGATAATACTGCTCCTACTCCTACAGTAGAGGCATCGACCTCCACCAAGAACGGACGGCTGAGATCGGGTTCTCGAAGAACTGGAGCAGTCGTGAAGGCCTCCTTTAAAGATGAAAAAGCTTCCAAAGCCTCCGGAGACCACTTGACAGGATCGTCTCCCTTCCTAGTTAATGCGGTTATAGGAGCTATGACAGAAGAATAATTTTTAATGAATCTTCGGTAGAAGTTAGCAAACCCCAGGAAACGTTGAATTCCTTTAAGGGTAGCTGGAAGTGCCCAATCCTGAATCGCCTGGACTTTAGCGGGGTCCATCTGTAACCTCTGCCCTGAAAGAATGTAACCGAGGAATGGAATCGTGGGTACTTCAAAGGTGCACTTCTCTAACTTACAGAATAACCGATTCCTTCGTAAACGAGTTAACACTTCTTTGACTTGTTCCCGATGGGTCTTCAGATCCCTAGAAAAAATGAGGTTGTCATCCAGATGCACTACCAAGCAGTCATAGAGGAGATCTCTGAAGATTTCGTTAACGAACTCTTGAAAGACGGCTGGGGCGTTACATAGGCAAAAAGGCATTACCAGGTATTCGTAATGGCCATCGCGGGTATTAAATGCCGTCTTCCATTCGTCCCCTGGGCAAATACGTATAAAATTGTAGGCCCACCGTAAGTCCAACTTAGTAAATACAGTAGCTCCTTTAATACGGTCGAACAGTTATGGAATCAGAGGTAACGGATATCTGTTCTTAACTGTTATGTCATTGAGACCTCTATAGTCAATACAGGGCCGCAACCCCCATCCTTCTTTTTGACGGAAAAAAACCCCGAACCGGCCGGAGATGTAGAAGACCTGATGAACCCTTTCTCCAAGTTCTCCCGGATATACTCCGACATGGCCTGTGTCTCAGGAAGTGAGAGAGGGTAAATTCGACCTCGGGGAGGAGTATTACCGGGTAATAGCTCAATGGGACAATCCCAAGTACGATGCAGAGGCAAGGTGTCTGCCCCATGCTTACTGAAAACATCTTGAAAAGCTTGGTACTCCACAGGAAAGCTGGAAGGGCTGGAAGAACCGAGAGGTCTAACTGAAGGTAAACAGTTCTGAAAGCAGTCTTGTCCCCAAGAGAGAACATCCATAGTTTGCCAATCTATGTGGTGATTGTGTCTGATTAACCATGGAAACCCTAGGATTAGTTCATGAGAGGCTTTAGGAATTACAAGGAAAGAGATTTCTTCTGAATGGAGAACTCCGACCTTCATCTTGAGAGGAATAGTACGAAAGGATATAATTCCCTCAGGGAGATAACTTCCATCCACTGCAGTAACAGAAATGGTACGATCCAAATGAACCATTTGTATTCCAGAACGTTTAACCAGAGCTGACGTAATGAAGCTTTCGGCGGCTCCGGAGTTGAGTAGTGCAGGGATGAGAAGAGAAGAAGAAGAGAGCTCCATTTGGGTTAACAGGACAGACTCTTTCTTGGTTTGTAATTCTGAGAATTCTCCTAGCTTGACCTCTCCAGCACAAACTAGGAGCGGGCGTTTCCCAGATGTAGATTGCAAGTTTTAACAAAGTGATCAGATGCACCACAATACAGGCAGAGGTTCCCTTGTCGCCGTCTCTGACGTTCTTCATTGGAGAGGTGGGAGCGATTCATCTGCATGGGTTCTTCCGCAGTTGGTGATGATGGTGTTGGTGGAAGAACAACTCTAGGCTTTGGACGATCTGACCGCAACCTCTCCATACAGCGTTCTCTGTACCTCAGGTCTAACTTATGGCATAAAGAAATTAGTTTATCCAACTTATCAGGTACGTCCTGAGTTGCGAGGTCATCTTTGATCTTTTCGGAGAGACCGCTCCATAAAGCTGCAATGAGAGCCTCCTCGGTCCAGTTCAGTTCTGAGGAAAGGGTGCGAAACTGGATCACGTACTGACTGACAGTACGCGTGCCCTGACGCAGGCGCAGGATCTCCAATGAGGCGGCAGAAGTCCTGCCCGGTTCGTAGAAGATTCTTCGAAAGGTGGCCATAAATTCTGGATAGTTAGATAAGATGGGATCCATCCTCTCCCACAAAGGTGAAGCCCATTCCAACGCTTGCCCGGTAAGTAAAGAAATTATATAGGCTACTTTGGTTCGTGCTGATGGGAAGTTGGCAGACTGTAGTTCGAACTGGATTTCGCACTGGTTAAGAAACCCGCGGCATTGTTTTGGATTCCCATCGAATTTACTGGGAGGAAGGAGGAGGAAGCGGGACCGGAGGTGCTAATGTGGGAGCAGCTGTAGATACTTGACGGGTCGTCATGGCAACACAGAGAGAATCGAGACGTTCGGACATACTCTGCATGAACTTCATGATTTGAGATTGTGTGGCCTCCTGCTTAGTTAAGCGAGAACAGATATCTGCAGTTGAATCTCCTCCTGAGGCCTGATCACCCATCGAATCCATTGGGCCAGTGCTTACTGTCACGTCTAGCAGAGTTTGAGGATCCGGCAGCTGAGATTTGTCCGAGGAGGTAGCAGGCTGTGAATGAACCTGATGAGGGGGCTGGATATAGTTCCTTTGCATGGGACACAGAGCAATGAAGAACGTAGGCGGGGTTTGAGAGTCAATGGAAAGTATTTATTATGTACAGGGCTGAGGTAGAGAACGGAGGCTGGAGCATGATGGTTAAAGACGTGGCTGGAGGTGAAGAACTGTGGACTGTGATTTGAAAGACAAGACTGTAGATGATGAACTGTGGAACTGCAGATGGTGGTTGAAGACGTGGTTTGGAGACAAGGACTGTGGACTGTGGTTTGGAAAACGAGACTGAAGATAATAATCTGCAGGCTGTGGTCGGTGGTACAAAGGCGTGGCTGGTGAACGAGATCTGTGGAGTGTGGCTTGAAAGACGAGGCAGAAGACCTGGGGCCAACTGTGCCCAAAGAGTCTTACTGGACCGGGTTTTCCAGGAGCACTTCCACAGGCTGTAGCAGGCTAGAAACGGCAGGGCAGCAGCAGCAGCAACAGAGAAGCGACCAAGCAGAATCAGGAGGAACCAGAATACAGCAGGAATCCTGGGAGCACAGGCTAAAGCACCTACAACAGGGTTGTAACTAGAAGCACTGGCGTCCCTATCCTAAACCAGCCCCCTTTTATAGGGAGAGCTTCCCCTGGATTGGCTGGAAGAAAGAGGAAACAGGAACTATGCTTAAAACTTGGTCTCCAACATGGCGGCGCCCAGTAATGCAGACCTTTTTGCAAAGCCACATTGCTCACTGCCCCTGGTCTCCAAGCAACGGCTCAGCAAGAGCAACCCGCTGTAGCGGCGTCCAGCCACCACGAGCGGACCCCCTCACCGCTGCTACTGCTGCCCATGGATCCGGCGCAGCAGCCCACCTCTGCCGCTGCCTGCACATCGCCAAGGAAATCCGACAACAAGAAACAGAGAAAAATCTGCACTCTCCAAATGCCATATAGAATATCTAAACAAAACCCCGATTATAATATCTGGAAAGATCCTATAATCTCATATCGGGGGTGCTACCTAAGACAACCATGTGTAACGCCTATTAAACAAAAAGAAAATGGGGTTGTACTGCTAGGTGCACTAAACTAGAATAAAATTTAACTTTTATTAATACATTGTATTAAAAGACCGATATTTCGGACAGTGTGCGAAAGGAAGCCAGCCCCGCGGCCCCAGCGTACCGGTAAGACTCCAGACTCTGACAATTACGATAGGGCCCTTGCAAACCAAACATTCTTTTCTGTTGGCTGCATCGGCTCCGACTAATCTACTCGGCAGAGACCTGTTGTGTAAAATGCTGTATGTCATATACTGTACTCCTGAGGGTGTCTTCTTGGATATACCTGAGAACCATGCTCAAGAAGTGCAAGATATATTAGACACCCCTCAAAGACTAATGTCGCACTCTACTGTTATAGACACGTGTCCATCAAAGGTAGAGGAAATGATCTCGCAAATACCGGGTTCCCTTTGGACCAAAGATGGACAGGACACTGGATTGATGGCAAATGTAGCTCCAGTAGCAGTAAAAGATGGCAGGATAGCTCCAAATATCCCTCATTATCCTCTGAAGGCAGAGGTAGAATTAGGAGTGTATCCTGTCATAGAGCGGCTGCTACAACAGGGCATCCTAATCAGGACGTCCAGCACCGCCAATAGACCCATCTTCCCTGTGAAAAAGAGTGGGGGGAGAGGTTACAGGCTAGTGCAGGATCTAAGGGGGATAAACAAAATAGCTGAGAGCCAATTCCCCGTAGTGCCCAATCCAGCTGTCATCCTCATGCAAATTCCCTCTACAGCAAAATTCTTCACTGTTATTGACCTCTATTCTGCTTTCTTTTCTGTCCCTCTTCACCCTGACAGCCAATACCTCTTTGCCTTTACGTACAGGGGAGTACAGTACACCTGGACTCATCTCCCCCAAGGTTTCATTGACAGCCCGAGTATCTTCTCCCAGGCCTTGCATGACTGTTTACAATCCTTTCAACCTGAGAGTGGATCAGTGCTAATACAGTATCTCGATGACTTGTTGTTGTGTTCTGACTCACTCGAATCGTCCTTGAAAGATACGAAACAGCTTCTGTTTCATCTTTCCCAGACAGGACACAAGGTTTCAAAGGATAAGTTGCATTTGTGCCGGACCAGGGTCAAATACTTGGGACACTGCTTGACACAAGGACTTAGACACCTCACCACTGATAGAATACAGGCGATTTGCGACATGACTCTGCCACAAACCCAGCAACAGATCCGCACTTTCCTTGGAAAGTGTGGGTACTGTCGTAACTGGATTCCGGGGTTCTCTATAATGGCTTTACTTTTGCAAAAAATGGTCTCTTCGAACAAACAGGAACGGATCTCTTACACAGATGAGTCCGAACTGGCGTTTGAGAGACTCTGCATTAGGTATGCCAGATTATGAGAAGCCCTTCGAATTGTACGGTACTGAAAGTGCTGGGTGCGTGGCAGGAGTCTTAACACAGAGACATGGTGATGCCAGCAGACCGGTAGCTTACTACAGTGCACAGTTGGACACTGTAGCACAGTCTCTCCCCACTTGCTTTTGCGAGGTGTTGCAGCAATGGCTTTGCTGGTAAGTAAAAGCGAGGACGTAGTGTTAGGACACGACTTGAACATCCATACACCTCATGCAGTATCAGCCTTGCTAAACTCCACCCAAACCAGACATGTCTCATCTGCTTGGTTTACAAAGTGGGAATTATCACTGATGGCCACCATTAAGAGATGCAGCTCACTAAATCCTGCAACTTACTTGCCAAGTGTGCCTGGTCATGCACAAAGGGTGGAGCATGAGAACGATGGTGAAGGAGGATTTAGTGTAGATACTGATACTCATGATTGTATGGAATACCAGAACCAAACTTTCACTGCGAGACCTGACATCAGTGACAACCCACTGGAAGGAGTAGACTTTACCTTCTACACTGACGGTAATTGCCAGAAACAGACGGAATCGGGAGACTTGTGCACCGGATATGCAGTTGTAGATGATGAAGGTATCATAGAAGCTGAACCACTTGGACCACCACACTCAGTGCAAGTCGCTGAACTGGTTGCCCTAACCAGAGCATGTGAGTTGGCCAAGGGTAAGTCAGCTAATATATACACAGACTCTAGGTACACCTTTGGAGTGGTGCATTATTTTGGGGCCCTATGGCGCCTCAGAAATTTCATGACGGCAGCTGGTACACCTGTAGCGCATGCGTCTCATATCAAAAGGCTTCTGACAGCAATACAGGAACCAGACAGAGTGGCTGTTATCAAGAGTAAAGCACACACTTACAACCAAGACCCAATCTCACTTGGTAACAGCCGGGCAGACGAAGCTGCTAAATCAGCAGCAAGCACCACCATACAAACGACCATCACACCACTGATGACATTTAACACGGTCAACACACAGCAGCTAATTGAAATGCAAAATTTGTGTTCCCTACAGGAAAAGGCGGTCAGGAGTCCTCAGGACTTTGGACAGGTGGACACGGTAAGCCAGTGGCCCCCAGAGCATATCTTCCAAGTCTAGCTGAGGCGGCACACGGTCTGACTAATCTGGGCAAAGAGGGTATGTGCAAGCTGGTAAGAGCCTACTGGTGTGCACCAGGATTCTCTTCTCATGCAGGTAAGAGAGCAATGACATGTTTTACTTGCTTGAGGAAGAATATTGGTAAGACAATACCAACAGAGCCATCCCATATCCCTCCTACAGACAGACCTTTTCAGGTAATACAAATCAACTTCATACAGTTACCACCCTGTAGGAATTTGTAATATGTGTTAGTATGTATCGATGTGTTTTCCAACTGGGTAGAAGCGTTCCCTGCTGCCACAAATACTGCTACGTTCACTGCAAAGAAAATTGTGCAGGAATTTGTGTGTAGATATGGTATCTCTAGAGTGATTGAATGTGATAGGGGTACCCATTTTTCAGGTGAAGTCTTTCAGGTCATGTACAAACTGATGGGAATTAATAGCAAGCTACATACTCCATACCGACCACAGGCGAGTGCAAAGGTAGAGTGAACAGCACTATTAAGAACAAGCTGAGCAAAGTGATGGCTGAAACAGGATTACTGTGGCCAGAAGCTTTGTCACTAGTGTTGTACAGCATCAGAACCACTCCCAGGTCACCGCTTAACTTATCACCCTTTGAAATTCTTTTTGGTCGACAACCTCATGTAATGATAGACCCCCAGGATGATTTGAAATGCAATAATGAAATAACTGTGAGATATTTGGTTAGGATGAGCCAGCAGCTGAGAAATCAACAAAGAAATCTAAAGCTGGTGATTCCTGACCTACCGAACAGTAATTGTCATGACATTGAGCCTGGGGATTATGTGATGATACAAAATTTTCTACGCTCAGGTTGCCTCATTGACAGGTGGGAAGGACCATACCAAGTCTTGTTAACCAGCACTACAGCATTAAAGGTCGCCAAAAGAGAGACTTGGGTCCACTCGTCCCACTGCAAGAAGGTCGCTGACCCGGAGAAAACTTGTGACAAAGAGCAAGGTGAAGAGGTCCTCATATCACTAGAGAGTCTATTCTGGGAAAGCTGAGAGGCAGGACTGTTGAACGGCACCTGAGCGCGGAAAGCAACAAGATCAAGGACGGTTGTCGCACCATTTTCTTTTTTCACCCCCCCTGCATTTTCCTTTCTTTTCTCCTCCTTATCTTCCTTCCCCTAATGAAATGGATCTATCACAAGAGACTGCTTTTCAGGTTCTGCTAGTAATTCTGTTTTTGCTCAGGACAATTTGTTTTGGTGAGGGTCCCAGAGAGGTCGAGCAAGGATCTGGAATGGGTTCTGATGGCAAGTACGAATTTGTAGGATCTCAGGAGCAGCACATCACTCGAGTAAAGGCTGGTATCAGTAAGCGCTCTGGTAGTCATGGAGCTCGGAGGCAATGTGATGAGTTATTGTCTGATGAATATTGTATTTGTAGGAATTGTGAGAACATAGTCGAAGACGGGTGCATCCAGAGATGTCAGTCCAACAGTAAGATCGATATGAACCGACAACCATTGAGTGATTACCACTCATTAGTGGGTAAGGTCTTAAACCAGACAGAATAGTGGGTGTGCTCACAGGTACCTCAAGGACAGAGTAAGTCAGGATTAGTACCATACCCTTTAGCAATAGATGAGGTACTGGAATTATGGGGTGGGAGACCGGTGGACAAGAAATTCAATATATCTAGGCCCCCTAGCTTGAAGCTCCACCAGTACAACGTAGATAGGTCCCTGTTGTGTTTTAATATTTCCAATTTCCGAAAACCAGGAAATTGGGAAGTGACATGGAATAACCAGACAATTACTTTTTCACACAGAGCTGATAGGATTCCTATCGACTCTGAACTTGTACGCAAGATAGCCAACAGTGAAAAGTATTTCCGGTACCGGTATACACGTGGAAGCAAAACCATGTGGGTTCGAAAGGTATCGCAGGGGTATTGTGCCCACATCATCCAGCCCAATACTTGTACTGAGCAAATGAGAGAACTAGGGATTGGTTTCTTTACATGGAAAGTTTGCAATATGGTGATGTTACATTTTGTCCCCTATGTTCTCCCAGATGATGCCTATTTCATATGTGGGAGGAAAGCGTACAAGTGGCTTACTCCGAGCTCTGAGGGATTGTGTTATATTGGGAGAGTACTACCAGAGGACATGACCATAACCCACGACAAAATGAAGACGTTCATCGCAGCGCTCAGACTCCTTATACTCATACCCACTATGAACACATCATCAAGAGACACCTCATAGATATGGCAGAGCACGCAGCCTCTGATTTGATCCATGAATCCACCGGGATTCAGTTCCTCCTCGCATTAGATATTACCAGTACTGCCAGAGGAACTATAAATTATAGGTATATCCATGCGCTAGCGAACTTGATAGACAATATCACCGAGATGTATGATGACACCTTCAGGTATGCGGGAAGGGAGATACAAGCCTACAAGAAAGAACTGATGCAGCACAGGATGGTCCTTAATTATGTCACAGCCGTGACAGGTGGGTACTGTGTTACCCTGGCAACTCAATATGGTGTGAAGTGCTGTATGTATATTACAAACAGTACTGACGACCCCACGGAGATCATCAATCAGAAGATGGATGAGATCTTGCAGTTGAAGTGGGAGTTCAGGAGGAAGCACAATCTTACCGTAGCGACTGTGGGTAATGAACTGACTGGCTGGGTCTCATGGTTGAACCCGCGCAAATGGTTCTCAGGGTTAGGAGAGTGGGCACAGAATGTTATTATGAGTGTGGGGAAGTTTCTCTTCTGTATCCTGGGAGTCATCATAATTATTGGCCTGATATTCAGGTGTGTTCGAATTCTAACGCGGCGCAAGCACAGCACAAATTTAATGAGTCTAAGGAGTGAGAGCGCTGTTACAGCAGCAGATTTAATTTATGATCCATCCATAGAGACAATGTTATGATAAGGATTGCAAAATTAATTTCATGGCCTGTTTCTTTCACCATTTTTCTCTGTTTCCCCCCCATACCCAGAAAACATCCAACCGGAAAAGACGTCAGCCCTACCCAAAATGTTTAAGTGAATGTATTGATAGATATATATATATATATGTGTGTGTGTCTTATCTTCATATCTGCAGCCTCCAGTTAATGGCACACATAGTCGACAGGTGTTACCCACATATACTAGCACTCACATATGTTCCCCCTCCATATATCATCAACTAAATGTGCTCCCCATTTGTTGGTACTAGAAGCCGAAGAGGCAAGGGACTAAAACCCTTGCCCGAACGAAGCTTGGTAGTGTTTGTTTGCCCAAGTACAGACCCTTAATACGGGATTTAATGTATACTTCGCAATACCTCGAAGCTTATTTAGAACATATACGGCACGATGATACATGCCCCTCAGACATTGATTCATACATACATACATGCTTTTTACTATCCCACTAGGTTACTCATTTCCTAACTACTACTATCCCCCGATCATCCAAACTTGTATATATTGTGTAGATAATATTTTCTGTTTAGAAGTAAAGTGTGGCAGTTAGTGATGACTGCAAAAGGGTGGACTGTCGCAGTCGAAAATATTCAGTACACACATCACGTACAAACTACACACAGATGGCCTCCATGCGCATACTTGTTCTGCCGTGCGTGCACATATTCGCACGCGGTCCTGCGTATTAGCGTGTGGTATGAGTAATTACGGTAGTATTTGTGATTGCATGGAAAAGTCATAAAAACACATTACATATTTAATCCAAATAGTGCACAATGTACACATAGCCCACATGCACCGCACCAGCGATGTATACTTATTTAAATGGTACAGCAACACAGGGATTCACCTTTACAGGATAAGAGGGGACAGAACTAGGTTATAAGGTGGTGTTTGGTATCCAGCTGTAGGGTATTTTAAGAGCAATACTGTACTGTAAATGACCATCCCTGTGTCCAATGGACAAAAAGATTACCGTTTCCATTGTGTTAGGTTTTGGACAAATGTATAAAAAGCCAGGTCACTCTCTCAATCTCTGAAGGTCATCTACCTTGATGACTGAGGACCGGACCGGGAAGCGCAGGTAAACAAATGTATGTACCATTGACTGTAGCCTCTTTTCTCTTATTGTAATTGTACCTTTGTTGTAACCCCCTTTAATCAATTATATGTTGGCGGGTCGGATCCCAACTTCTTAAATACAATTGGTGTCATGTCTCTTTCTCTGGTAGATTTGTAAGTGTATTTCAGACACACGTGAAGCTGCAAAGTGCTCACAGCGTGTCGTTGAGTGTGTATGCACCGCGTGTACTTTGTACGTCCGTCGCGGCGTTAGTACACAAAGTGCGTACACGGTACGGGGCTTTGTACGCTGAGTAATAAGTACGTAGGTTAAGGATTGCAAACAGCGGCCGCAGCGGCTCGATGTTAAAGTGTATTGAGAGTGTTTTAAGTATTGCTTTTAGTCCTGTAAGTAAATCAGCGTTTACAATATGCCCCCACAGTGCCAGATACACAAATGCCCCCACAGTGCCAGATACACATTGCCCCCACAGCACCAGAAATACAAATGCCCCCACAGAGCCAGATACACAAATGCCCCTACAGAGCCAGATACACAAATGCCTCCACAATGCCAGATATACATTGCCCCAGAGTGCCATCCCCCCTCCCCCCCCCTGCTCACTGCTGCCTCTGTTTATGCTGTGTGAGGGGTGGAGAGCGCAGCGCCTCTCCTGCCCCTCAATGCTCGTGAACTCCGGTCTCCGCAGCTTCGGCGGCGGGTATCTCAAATGATGTGCCGGTTTATTAGCCAATCAGAGCTCGTGGACCAGCAGCCAATCAGGAGCCGCGGCTGCCGGTCCACGAGCTCTGACTGGCTAGCAAACCGGTGCCTTATTGAGATCACCCCTCCCCGCCACTGCAGCTGCCGGAGCAGAGACCGGACATCACAGAGATTTGAGGGGTAGGAGAGGCGCTGCTCTCTCCTTCCCTCACATAGTAGCCAGCGGGATGCAGGTATGGTGGACGGCCCTGCAGTACGGCATACTGGCTGGGAATTTCTTACTGGTACACCGTACCGCCATACTTGCAGCACTGGTGCTGCTTCATACAGAGAATGAGAGTAGGGGAGGTGGTTATAAAAACTTACACTGTCCCATGCCCACACTATAAGTCCTGTTCCCTCATAGCTATCTATTATCCTCACTTTCTCATGCCCACTCTATATATACTGCACCCTCATAGCTATCTAATGTCCTCACTGTCCCATGCCCACTCCTTATGTACTGCCCGCTCATAGCTATCAAATGCCCTCACTGTTTCATATCCACCCACTCATAGTTATCTAATACCCTGTCTGCTACATGCCAGTGACGTGCGGTGGGGTGAGGCAGGTGAGGCAGAGCCTTTCCTGTCATACTAACGTTTGTGCCAGGGTTTTGACTGTAAAGTATATGAAAAATACAAACAATATGTTATAAATATCTTCTTTGCATTATTCTAATAATTTTTATAGCCAAAACTCTGGAGTAAAAAGTCTATGGCAGTGCCTCACCTACCTATCTTTACCGCACATCTCTGATCAAAACTCAGCAAATTTCCTGGAATTTATACTGCTGCAACTGTGTATAATGCCCAATTGTACGCTTTAGTTCATATACTTGTGTGTAAATCTGGCTCTGGGGAAAGCCAGTGCCTCCTGAGCCATTTAGCTCACCGCACGTCCCTGCTACATGCCCACTCCATACATCCTACCCCCTCATAGCGATCTAAACCCTCACTGTCCCATGCCACTCCATACATCCTGCGCCATCATATTCTCCCTGTGCTTTCATGGGTTTTCTCCAGGTACTCCAGTTTCCGCTCAGAACCCAAAAATATACTGGTATTTTAGTTGGCTCCAAACAAAACGTACCCCTAGTGTGCAAGTGTACGTGTAGATGGGCCAAGTGGTTCTTATCTGCTGTCAAAGTCTATGTTTCTATGTATCCTAGCTAACTAATATCCTCGCTGTCCCATGCCCACTATATACATCCTGCGCCCACTATCAGGGCTTCCATCAGGGGTTATAGCAGTAAGATGCCTGGACCAGGCTGGAGGGCTCACTGACCCCCAGCATCAAGGGGAGCAAGGGGAACAAGATACCCATCCTGATCAGAAGAATCTTCAAGGGGCTGGCAGCGGACCATACTCAGGGGTCTATTTATTTTGTCTGTCAAAGGCATGGACCTGAAGGATGCCACCCATGAGGAGACTGGAGCTGAAGATGAATGGCAATGAGGTGACACTGGAGGGTGAGTACAGCCAGGGGTTAAAGTGAGCCGGAACGGGGCGGAACTGCGTTCCGTCAGTTCCAGTTGGAGACGGAACGCAGTTCCGCCTCCTTCGGCTCACCTCACCCCATGTGTCCCCGGCGCCGCACAGGGAGATGACGGGCGCCCGCTGAGATTGTGTTACCAGCGGGCACCCGGAGGCAGGAGCTCAGTACTGAGCTCTGGCTTCCGGCTTTGTCAGTGCGCGCTGTGGGAGAGACGTCATGACGTCTCTCCCATAGTAACGAGGAGCGGGCACACAGAAGACTGCAGCGGCCGGACATGGAGCGGGGCTTGGTAAGTACGGTGTGTTGTGTTTCTGTTTTTTTTATTTGTGTAGCGGCGCATCTACTGGGGGGGTATTGCTACTGGGGGCAAACAACTGGGAGGTGCATTACTACTGGGGGCAAACTACTGGGGGCATTACTACTGGGGGGCATCTACTGGGGGCAAACTACTGGGGGGGCATTACTACTGGGGGGCAAACTACTGAGGGGCATCTACTGGGGCAAACTACTGGGGGAATTACTACTGGGGGGCAAGCTACTGGGGACAAACTACAGGAGGGCATTACTACTGGCTGGCAAACTACTGAGGGGCATCTACTGGGGGCTAACTACTGGGGGCTAACTACAGGAGGGCATTACTACTGGGGGCATTATTACTGGCGGTGTAACTACAGGGGCTAAACTACTGGGGGCATTACTACTTGGAGGCATTACTACTAGGGGCTAAACTACAAGGGGGCATGACTACAGGGGCTAAACGACTGGGGGCATTACTAAAGGCAACATTACTACTGGGGTCAATATTACACAGGGGCATTACCATTAAGGGCATTACTACTGGGGGCACTACTAATGAGGTCATTGTAAAGGGGGCACTTCATAAGGGGCATCACTCCTGGGGACATAAGGGGCACTGCTATTGCGGGCATTTCATAAGGGGCACCACTACTATGGGCTCTATATAAGGGGCATTACCACTGTGGGCACTGTGTAAGAGGCGCTACTGCTGTGGGCATTATGTGTATTATGGGGTGCTACTACTGTGGGCATTATTACTATCGTGTAACACTCCCCTTTTATGAGACCATGCCCCTTTTTGCGACGCGCGGCGGTGCACGCAATACCTTTGTTACTTTGGCGCCGTCGGGAGGGGGGTGAGTTCCACCACCTCTCTAGGACCACTTTAAGCACTGAGTACAGCCATGCTGTGGGGGTTCTATGGGCAGGTCCTGGGGCTCTGCTTTACTGCAGTGTCACCTGTTCTGGATGGTCTCCTGTACTGCGGGGGTCTCCAGAATTGTGGAGTATCCTGTACTACAGAGTTTCCAGTACTGCAAGGGTCTCCTGTACTGCAGTACCTAATGTACTGGGGTTTTCCTGTACTGTTAAATTTCCTGTACTGGGGTCTCCTCTACTGCAGAGTCACCTATACTGCAGAGTGCCTTGAATTGCTTGGTCTCCAGTACTGCAGGGTCATCTTTACTTCAGTTGTCTGTACTGGGGTCTCTTGAACTACAAATTCTCTTCTGCTGTAGAGTCTGTAGAAAGAGAAGACGCTGTAGCAGCCTATGTCCTGTGGGTGTGGTCCTCTCAGTCACCAGCAGATAATAAGATGGGCTTTATAATCATATTTGCACCAATAACTATTTTCAGGAGGGCGTCAATGAAATCATAAGGCTTTGTGACCATGGATGCTGAGTGTAGTTGTGAATATGGGGGGCAATATAATTGTGCCTAGGGGCGATTTGACACCTAAAAACTCCTCTGCTTTTATCTCTCTTCACTTTATCTCTTTCCAAGGCTTAGTAAATAGACCCCAGAATCACACATCTCTTGATACATCCTTCACACAGTTCATCATAACGTGTGAGCGCTCATCTATCATAAACTCAACTACAATTTGTAATAAGAAAAGACAAACTATTCAACGATTTATTCTCCCAGTACAAACAATTATTTCACATGATGCTGAGATTGCTCATTGGTTGGTACTTTATCACTGTGCAATTTGTCACTCTCCAAGGGGCCTATTTATTAACATTAGTTTTAGTAAAATATTGTGAAAAAGGGTGTTTTCACACCCTTTTCAGTGGCGTAACTACAGCCCCTGCCATGGCATGGGGGCGCGGCGCTGGCGGGTTTGCTGAAAGCTGCCCGACAAAACAGTAAGAGTCAGTGACAGTGATTGATTCTTCCTATAGAGAGGACGTCAGTCTCGAGTGGCCACCCAATTAGAAGAGGTGAAGGCGGAGCTCCAGTGCCTTTGTGAGGGGTAGGGATGCCGGGCGATGCGGCACTGGTGTGGAGTTTGGACGGAGACCAAGAGGCTGGGCTGCTGCAGTGGTGGTCCCACTGCCCGTCCCTGGCTGGACCGTATATACCGCGCCTGCTAAACACACAGTCACACTGTGTCTGTGAGCTGCTGCGGAGGTGACCCCACTGCCTGGCCCCAGCCGTGAACCTGGTGTGTCTTAGAGACGCTGTTCAATCAGCAGTGCACAGCAGGTGGGAGATGCTATCAAACTTGCTGTTATAAATTATAATTTTGTTTTCATGGCAATGAGCCCTGGCCTGAGACGATAGAACCATCCAGCCTGAGGTCACTCTATAGCCTACCTACGGCACTAACTCTCTTTTATTCTGGCAATTAACCCTTTCATGGCTTAATTTAAGGCCTCTCACAAACAAAGAAACATGCAATTTAGGAATTTTAACAAAGTGCTTGTGATTGAAAGTGACTACTTCATGTCTTATGTTATGCTGCCGTAATTATTCTCTTCCTTGTACCATCTTCACAAGCGAATCATTTCACCCTCAACTCCTGCGATTGCTTATATGATCCTATCATTTTATCTTTGCCCCCCAATTTTCATTCTAAAGGGGGGTACTGATGGAGTGATATTCTAAGCAGTCTGACTAGATTGCTTAGAATATGAGCATTATCACTCCGTGTGTACCCCATACCGCGATAGCGATGCACAGCCCCGCGCATCGCTATCGCTGCTGCTAGATTGGCCTGCATGCACGCCAATCTAGCGGGTCGCTCACTTCAACCGCTCGGTGAAGTGAGGGCCCCCCCGTCTCCCCCCGCACGCTCAGCACAGATCGCGATGTGCTGAGAGGCGGGAGAGATGTGTGCTGAGCGGTCTATATGGGCCTTTAAACTGATGCACAATTTGTCCAAGTCAACCATAATTGCTCTTTGTGGCGTGCACTCTACGTTAGTATCTAGTCACTAATGGGCCTATTCATCATCAGGGTTGATTCCGCAACAAGCATGACACCCAGTGCATGAAACCCCTAGCAATGACTATTACCCACTGGCAACGAGCTTGACACCCAGCACATGATACCCCTGGCAACAAGCATAACACCTAGCACATGAAACCCCTGGCAACGAGCATGACACCCTGAGCATGAAAACTCCTGGCACCGTGCATAGAACCAAGAGCATGAAACCCCTGGCAACGAGCAGGTAATTTAAAAGTAATTAGAAGCTGTACTGTAGGGCTTAATGTGTATTGGGCATTGCAGTGTGTGGCATAATGTATCACGGACATTGCGGTCTGTGTCATAATGTATCACGGACATTGCAGTGTGTGACATAATGTATCACGGATATTACTGTGTATGTCATAATGTGTCACAGGCTATACGTTGTGTGATATACTATATCACGGGCATTGTGGTATGCGGTATAATGTCTCAGGGGCATTGCAGTGTGTAGTATAATGTATAATGGGCATTGCGATGCATGGCATAATGTGTCACAGACTTTACTGTGTGTGGCATAATGTTTTGGGGGCATTACGGTGTGTGGCATATTGTGTGATGGGCATTACTGTGTGTGGCATAATGTCTAAGGGCCATTGCAGTATGTGGCATAATGTATACTGGGCATTGCTATAAGAAGGAAAAATGACAAATAATGTAAGGGGCATGAATCAGGATTCTTTTTTTTCCTGTGGTGGCCAACGTCTGGGCGTGCAGGTTGCAAAACTGGGGTATAAGGTAGTATTTTTCTGCGATGCCACGCCCCTTTATGCAAAGACACACCCATTTCAACAAGACCACGCCCCCTTTTGCATCGTGCATCTTCGGCACGTGCAGATTCATCGCTTTACTAGTGCCAATTATGGGGGGTGGGGGCGCCAGAGAATGTTTTGGCTTGGGGGAGAAAAATTTCTAGTTACACCACTAACCCTTTTCACATTATTTTAGTATCACCTGAATGTATTAAAGGGCATTTGGAGCAGTTTTCATGAAAAACTGCTCCAAACCCTTTAATTAACTTTTTTTTAGTAACCCACATCGCATTCCCCATACTTATAATGGGAAATACGATCTGACCAGATTTACTAAAAAAAAAAATGTGAAAAAATACAGCAGTGTGCCCTGTGATAATCTCGCCAGCTCAGGCTTGCGAGTTCACAGGGCAGCACTGCGATAGGCAGGCATTTGCCCAGCTTTCTCCTTGCAGAGAAAGCTGAGCGGGGACCGGGCTCCAGTGATCAGCTCTGTGTGTCCGATGGAAACACAAGCTGATCAATGTGTAAGAAAAAAAAACACATACTCACCTGTCCAGGGTGCCGGTGTCCGCTGATCCGGTGAGCACTGCCGGGCGCCGGGTCCCCCATGTGCTGCAATGTGACCCTGGTGCAGTAAAGTGACGCTGCAAAATGGCAGCACAGTTTACAGCATCAGGGGTCACAGCGCAGGAGATGGACCCGGCGCCCGGCAGCCTCCTGAAGCAGCGCGGACCGGCTCCCTGGACAGGTGAGTATATTATTCTGCTGGGGGGGTCCATGGCGCGCGGGGGTAGTCTCGACATGGGGGTTGACAGGGCGGCGGTAGTGGTGATTTATGAGAAATACCCAGATGATGCTGCGAAGTGTCATCGCAGGGACAGAGCTTGACCGCAAGCTCTGTTCCTGCATGCGATAATTGATACATCCCTGCAATGTAATCAATTATGGCAGTGTAAGTTTGGGCGATTTTAACACCTGTCATCCGCATCCTGGAAGCAGATGGTGATAAATAGGCCCCCAAGACTTGATAAATATAGGCCCTGTGAAATGAAAAATGTATTGGTTGGTATTTTAATCTTTCTCCACTTTCTCTTTCTCCAAGACTTAGTACATTTTCCCCTAAGAATGCTTATCTCCCTGGGGAAGCTTGTACATATATTTTTAAATGTCATAAAAAAATAATCCAATTTGTGTCTGCTTCACTTCACATTTCACTTTCTGCAAGCCACTTGGTTACTTATTTTCTGCACTATCTTACCATTAATTATATTGTGCTCCTATTGTATTGTATTATATCATTGCCATAGCTATAGAATTTGTGGTGCACACGGGCCCCCGGATTCATGGGGGCTCACACCGCACACCCTGCAGTGCAACTATAATTACACTTAACTCTCCTGAGTTCCACTTTGGTCAGTACTTCAGAACAGCAGAAGTCACCGGGAAAATGGTGTGGCAAACGTTTTCCCAGTGATTTATGCATGCACAATAGAGAAGTCTCCATGAACATGACACTGGCATCATGTTCCTGGAAACCAGCACATGTGCAGCAAACTCCAGAGTCTACTACGCTGCAAGAGGAGGAGGACTGCATGGAGTCTGCATACGGGCCATCTCCTCTCTCAAAACATGATCAGTATGAATTACCGACAGTCATATCCTGACCGCCGGGATCCCGACTGCCAGTAATTTAACTGCATCCCCTCAAAACATCTCTGCATTGCATACTGTGATTTTTAGTAGTCTCAGTATCCACATGGAAGCCATTCCGCATCTGACCAGGTACGCGAAGAGGAGGGAACCACAGCTACTGACGACAAGCCTGCATTTCACCTGGTTTCAATTAGCCATGGAACCTGTGTAATCGACAAGCATCCCGGTTTAAAGGGATCAGTGGTGTAACTAGGGGCCGCAGCCCCTGCGATCGCTTGGAGGCGTGCAGGGCTGCGGGGCGCCCTAGCCGCTGCCACTGATTTTTGCTGGGAAGGAGGGACACGGAGGGCACAGTGCGTGCTTCTCCTGTGTGTCCCTCCTGGGGCTCCGGCGTGTCTGTTAAATGAAGTGCTTCATTTAACAGACACGCCGCTGCCGCCGGAGAAGCAGGAGGGACACACAGGAGAGGCGCGCGCTGTGCCCTCCATGTCCCTCCTTCTCGAATCGCACAGCAGCGGGGGAGCCCGGGGGGGAAGGGGGCTTTACCCAGCACTGGGGGAGCATATTTGGCACTGGGGGGTATGTGTGTACCTGGCACTGGGGGGTGTACCTGGCACTGGGGGAGCATTTTTAGCACTGGGGGGGCATATTTGGTACTTGAGGGGGCATATCTGGCACTGGGGGCATATGTGTACCTGGCATTCTGGGGGAATATCTGGTACTGGGGGCATATGTGGCACTGGGAGCACAGCACTAGCAACAAGCATTAACCCCTGGTTACAAGCACAACACCCAGCTCATGAAATCCCTGGCAACAAGCATTACCCCCAAGAACGAGCATGACACCCAGTGCATGAAACCCCTGGCAACGAATATTACCCCCTGGCAACAAGCTTGAAACCCAGCACATGCTACCTCTGGCAACAAGCATAACACCTACCGCATGAAACCCCTGGCAATGAGCATGACACCCTGAGCATGAAAACCCCTGGCACCGTGCATGGAACCAAGAGCATGAAACCCCTGGCAACGAGCAGGTAATTTAAAAGTAATTAGAAGCCTTACTGGTGGACTTAATGTGTAATGAGCATTGCGGTGTGTGTCAATGTGTCACAGGCATTACGGTATGTGGCATACTATATCATGGCCATTGTGGTATAATGTCTCAGAGGCATTGCAGTGTGTGTCATAATATATAACGGGCATTGTGGTGTGTGGCATAGGGTATAACGGGCATTGCCGTATGTCTCACAGGCATTACGTTGTGTGGTATACTATATCACGGGCATTGTGGTATAATGTCTCAGGGTCGGAAGACTTCCTGTTTGGTGCTGCATGGAGTAGCAGCTACCTGAGCCAGCTCCAGTGCCAGCCACCTATCTACCCTGCTACACGCCTTTTCCAGGCTTCTAAACACCCCCTTACAGCACCCCATACCTGCCTCAGGTTGCCCCCCCACCTGTGTATGGATCGCTTCCTGGCCGGGATGCCGGGGAAATCAGCCCGTTCATGGCCCGATCCTGATCGCGGGTCCACATCCAAAATGGCACCTGCCACTCCATATACATAAAAAACATGCAGCGCTATAATAAGATATATGCAGACAGGTGTCAAATAAGAAAAATTTTTATAAAATTTATTTAACACTAAGATGAAGTATATTAAAAATAAGCATATGCAACATTAAAAATAGGAGCTCATATATGATTCAAAAAACCAGTCTCTGGTATATAGGACTTAAGGGGCTCTGATAGTAATGTCCAGTGGTTAGTGGACCTATATGATATTCAGCCTTTTATAGGGATTTGAAAGATTCCACAGTGAATTACCAATCTTTAGAGATGGATGGTCCCTTAGCGGTGGTTCAGACTGCACCAATTCCAACGCAGAAATGAGGGAAGAGAATGTGGATTCACAACAGGTTTGCACACCATACGAAGAGTCCCAGGCTTGGAAGGTCCACTGTCCGATTATCTGGATGTCCCCAGGGTCCTTTTTGTAGTCCAAAGTCACAGTCCTGACGCGTTTCGCTGTCACAAGGGACAGCTTTATCAAAGGTATGTCTCCTTACTCCATTCTCCCCTTTTTATAGGGGCTTAATTGCATATGATCATTGCACCTGTCTGCAATCATTCTAATTGTGCATATATACATTTACATAAAAACATAAATTCTCTAAATCATATAGTTTAATAAGGCAAAGCTATCTATCATATAGTAATTAAATGTTAAAAACGAGTGTTTGAAAGTAGTAAATAATAAGAACAAACCCCAATAATAAATATCCATTTAATAATTATTTCAAGCACTAGATGGAATGAATAATAGCAATTCACTGGACTCCTTTGTCTATAATACATTTCTCACTCTAGTGTCCGGGATATTTCTGGTCACATGACGTATTCGTCATAGATCACATGGTCGGCATCTATCTCCACACAGTCTATTTCTGTGTCTCAGTAAATCCGCTCACGTGACCTTTACTATCGGTCACATGATCGGGTCTCCTACTCCAATCATATCATTAGACAGCAGCCCAATCCTAAGGGTCACGTGGCTCACATATTATAGCGGTGCCGCGCTCGTATAACCCATAACGCCTGATTTCCGGGAACAACATAGTTGCGGTCATGTGACACACACGTCATCAGTCACATGATCGTTTTCTCCTCTAAAACGTAGATGTATTTATCCATACATCATAATGACGTGGATCTCTAGCATGTGACCTGTAAGAAGCCAATCATGTGTATTCAAATAGACAGTCTTCCTGATGTTTCCCTCCGATCACATGATCGGCTGCCCACATCTCACATGTTATATATTGACCAATAAGATTAATGGTTGCTATAGTTACTTATAAACACTATGTTAATCTTCATTAGAAATATTCAATAGCATTCAATGTCTTCAAAAAGCAGCTTTTAACATATATAAATGCAGTTTTTTAACAGGAATCTACAAATATTCATTCCATCTACAATTCATCTCATAAGAGTATATTTAATATATATTAATAATAGGCATTCATAATACTGCATTTAATTCCATGCCTTCATTTAATCCGTAAGGATGGAGGGCATTCATTTTGAAAATCCAATAAATTTCTTGTTTCTGTAGCCTTTTAAACCTATCTCCTCCTCGCCTAGTAACCGGAATATGTTCTAAAACAATAAGCTTTAGCGTACTTGGGTTGCTCTGATGATATATTTCATAGTGTCGTGAGACACTATGATCTGATTTTTTATTAATGATGTTGCGTCTATGTTCTAAGAATCTTAATTTCATTTTCCGAGTTGTTCTTCCCACGTAACATAAATTACATGGGCATTGTAATAAATAAATTGCCCAGCTGGTCTCACAATTCATAAAAGATCTTAATAAATACTCTGTGTCATCAAGTGCACATTTTATACTTTTAGTGTTATTCTGAACATATCCACAAGTTATACATCTTGACCTATTACATTTAAAACATCCATGTGGTCTCATTGGTAACCATGTATTTGATCTAGTAGATTCTTCTTGTGTTGCCTCTTTTAATTGGCTCGGTGCTAATTTATCTTTTATAGTAATATTTTTCTTAAAAATAATACGTGGAGTTTCCGGAATCAAATCTCTTAGAATAGGGTCCTGTTTTAGTATAGAATAGTTCTGTTTCACAATTTTCTTAATTTCAAACGATCTGTTATTATATTTAGAGATAAACAAAACATCTTTTACATCTATATCTATATTGTTCTTTGCTCTGATTTTTGGTTTAAGCAAATCTTCTCTATTCATTTTCTCTACCCCTTCTAATGCTCCACTTAGGAGTTCTTCTGGATAATTTCTCAATCTAAATGATTCCAACATCTCACTTGCTTGTTTAGAAAAAGCATTATGTTCTGAACAATTTCGTTTAAGGCGTTGTAATTGACCTCTGGGAATGTTCTTCTTCCAAGGTGCATCTAAATTTAATAACCAATTCTATCAGAGACATTGAGCAATCATTAAGAACAGATTCCCATTTCTCTTGGTAATCTGTATTATCTCCAAATATGGATGATTTATTAATACGTAGGCCTCTAGGGATCATTTTTGTGTCAAAGTATTTACGTAGGTTAACGGCATCTAGCCAATTTTTTGTTTCTAATTTAATGAGTTCTTCCAATTTATAAAAATCTTCCTTTAATCCTGGATTTTCACTTCTATTAGTATCTAACATATCTTTTTCAAATCCTCCCCATTTAGATAGATAGCCTTGCCTCCTAACATTTCTATTATCAAAATTAGAGAAACAACTCATATTGGCTGCGTGGTATTGACTATGTGTGTTAGAGAAAGAAAAAAGAATAACCTCACAGGAATGTGGGTTGCCACGCGCTTGATATGAGAAGGTTCTCTCAGCTGCTGCCAAAAATTGGATAGTCAATCCAAATAATGAACAATTTTAATTTGCAATTCACTCATACATTTCATTCATCCTGTATCCATTATTTGGATATCACATTACAGATTATAGATGGAGAAATACATACATCTAATTATACTAAAGAAGTAGGAAATAATGCCTATCTTAACTATACTAGTGCTCACTATGCACCTTGGAAGAAGAACATTCCCAGAGGTCAATTACAACGCCTTAAACGAAATTGTTCAGAACATAATGCTTTTTCTAAACAAGCAAGTGAGATGTTGGAATCATTTAGATTGAGAAATTATCCAGAAGAACTCCTAAGTGGAGCATTAGAAGGGGTAGAGAAAATGAATAGAGAAGATTTGCTTAAACCAAAAATCAGAGCAAAGAACAATATAGATATAGACGTAAAAGATGTTTTGTTTATCTCTAAATATAATAACAGATCGTTTGAAATTAAGAAAATTGTGAAACAGAACTATTCTATACTAAAACAGGACCCTATTCTAAGAGATTTGATTCCGGAAACTCCACGTATTATTTTTAAGAAAAATATTACTATAAAAGATAAATTAGCACCGAGCCAATTAAAAGAGGCAACACAAGAAGAATCTACTAGATCAAATACATGGTTACCAATGAGACCACATGGATGTTTTAAATGTAATAGGTCAAGATGTATAACTTGTGGATATGTTCAGAATAACACTAAAAGTATAAAATGTGCACTTGATGACACAGAGTCTTTATTAAGATCTTTTATGAATTGTGAGACCAGCTGGGCAATTTATTTATTACAATGCCCATGTAATTTATGTTACGTGGGAAGAACAACTCGGAAAATGAAATTAAGATTCTTAGAACATAGACGCAACATCATTAATAAAAAATCAGATCATAGTGTCTCACGACACTATGAAATATATCATCAGAGCAACCCAAGTACGCTAAAGCTTATTGTTTTAGAACATATTCCGGTTACTAGGCGAGGAGGAGATAGGTTTAAAAGGCTACAGAAACAAGAAATTTATTGGATTTTCAAAATGAATGCCCTCCATCCTTACGGATTAAATGAAGGCATGGAATTAAATGCAGTATTATGAATGCCTATTATTAATATATATTAAATATACTCTTATGAGATGAATTGTAGATGGAATGAATATTTGTAGATTCCTGTTAAAAAACTGCATTTATATATGTTAAAAGCTGCTTTTTGAAGACATTGAATGCTATTGAATATTTCTAATGAAGATTAACATAGTGTTTATAAGTAACTATAGCAACCATTAATCTTATTGGTCAATATATAACATGTGAGATGTGGGCAGCCGATCATGTGATCGGAGGGAAACATCAGGAAGACTGTCTATTTGAATACACATGATTGGCTTCTTACAGGTCACATGCTAGAGATCCACGTCATTATGATGTATGGATAAATACATCTACGTTTTAGAGGAGAAAACGATCATGTGACTGATGACGTGTGTGTCACATGACCGCAACTATGTTGTTCCCGGAAATCAGGCGTTATGGGTTATACGAGCGCGGCACCGCTATAATATGTGAGCCACGTGACCCTTAGGATTGGGCTGCTGTCTAATGATATGATTGGAGTAGGAGACCCGATCATGTGACCGATAGTAAAGGTCACGTGAGCGGATTTACTGAGACACAGAAATAGACTGTGTGGAGATAGATGCCGACCATGTGATCTATGACGAATACGTCATGTGACCAGAAATATCCCGGACACTAGAGTGAGAAATGTATTATAGACAAAGGAGTCCAGTGAATTGCTATTATTCATTCCATCTAGTGCTTGAAATAATTATTAAATGGATATTTATTATTGGGGTTTGTTCTTATTATTTACTACTTTCAAACACTCGTTTTTAACATTTAATTACTATATGATAGATAGCTTTGCCTTATTAAACTATATGATTTAGAGAATTTATGTTTTTATGTAAATGTATATATGCACAATTAGAATGATTGCAGACAGGTGCAATGATCATATGCAATTAAGCCCCTATAAAAAGGGGAGAATGGAGTAAGGAGACATACCTTTGATAAAGCTGTCCCTTGTGACAGCGAAACGCGTCAGGACTGTGACTTTGGACTACAAAAAGGACCCTGGGGACATCCAGATAATCGGACAGTGGACCTTCCAAGCCTGGGACTCTTCGTATGGTGTGCAAACCTGTTGTGAATCCACATTCTCTTCCCTCATTTCTGCGTTGGAATTGGTGCAGTCTGAACCACCGCTAAGGGACCATCCATCTCTAAAGATTGGTAATTCACTGTGGAATCATTCAAATCCCTATAAAAGGCTGAATATCATATAGGTCCACTAACCACTGGACATTACTATCAGAGCCCCTTAAGTCCTATATACCAGAGACTGGTTTTTTGAATCATATATGAGCTCCTATTTTTAATGTTGCATATGCTTATTTTTAATATACTTCATCTTAGTGTTAAATAAATTTTATAAAAAATTTTTTCTTATTTGACACCTGTCTGCATATATCTTATTATAGCGCTGCATGTTTTTTATGTATATTGTTCATTATTTGGATTGACTATCCAATTTTTGGCAGCAGCTGAGAGAACCTTCTCATATCAAGCGCGTGGCAACCCACATTCCTGTGAGGTTATTCTTTTTTCTTTCTCTGGCACCTGCCACTCAGCCTGATGCCGGGGACCCTGCCTCTGGACCACAGGCTGACGGACCTGCTTCAAAAAGGTCAGGTAAACGGCCTCCCAACGCTGAGCAGCCCCCTGACCTCCCTCTGTCCTACCAAGATATAGTTAAAGCAGTGAGAGAGACAGTGCAGCCCCTGCTCCAGGAACAAGCACAAACACATGCTGCAGCTTTGTAACAAGCA
Source organism: Pseudophryne corroboree (assembly GCF_028390025.1). Lineage (NCBI taxonomy): Eukaryota > Metazoa > Chordata > Amphibia > Anura > Myobatrachidae > Pseudophryne > Pseudophryne corroboree. The sequence goes on along the minus strand of NC_086445.1, from coordinate 453,269,034 downwards.
GTTACTGATATAAAGAGTCAGTGTAAACAACTTGCTAAATGTATCTCTCATGTTAAACACACTGCTGGGGAAAATTTCCAAGCTATAGCTGACATGAAGGAGGGAATGATCAAGTTACATGATTCTGATGCAATGGTGAGGGCAAAGTTGGACGATCTCAAGAACAGATCGAGGCGAAACAATTTCCGTCTGATTGGCCTTCCGGAAGCCATCAAAGGACCCGCGTTGTATGACTTTCTGCATAATACCCTGCCTGATTTATTGGGGATACCTGACATTTGTTCCGATTTAGTTGTGGAAAGGTCCCACAGGACGGGTCCTGCGGGTATGTCTTCCGCTGCCTCTGCTAGACCCAGACCAGTGCTGTTTCGATGCCTCAACTTCTTACACAAAGAAGCCCTGTGGTCTGCATCACGCAAGAAGAAGGATCTCATTTGGGAAGAATCTCGGCTCTTAGTGTTCCAAGACTATTCCCCTGAGCTTACCAGGCTGCGTAAAGCTTTTTCCCCTACCTGTTCTAAATTGGGCCAAGCGGGGCGTAAGTTCGCCTTGCTATACCCGGCGAGATTGCGGGTATTTAAAGGTGCCTCATTTAAAGATTTCACAGTTCCTGAGGATGCAGAGGAATATATCTCCGAAGCAAATCGTTCCGAGAATGAGGCTGACTGACTATGTTGACCCAGGAATTTCATGGATAATGTGTAATTTTCCAATTTACATGTGATAGCTGTTCGTTTCTGCAGTGCCCTTGTCATTTTATTTTTCCCTAATGTTTTGGATGTGGTTTTGCAGTCATGTACACCTTGTCTGACTCTGAACATGTCTTCAGACAGGGGCAGTCTCCATACTGTTCTCTCCTTTCCTGTGGTCATATATTTATGTTTGGGTAACCAGTACTCCCTTTTTGATTATGATAGGTGGTGGTGGCTAGGAGTGTGTACCTCCATGCTGCATAGTGCAAGGCCTTCCTTGCCTGCAGTGAAGTCTCTTGAAGAGAGAATTCAGAGTTTTCCAAGCAAGGAATTCTCTGAAACTGTGTTTTTTGTTTTACTGTTAATATGTTTATGTGTTGTTTTGGTGTGGCTGGGTATGTCTGGTTGTCTTGTGTCCAAAGGCGTATCTAGGGTAGGGCGAGTGGGGCACGTGCCCTGGGCGCCTTGGCAGGCCCAGGAGAGGGGGGAGCCGCCGCCGGCCAGGGCATCATGCCCCCGTCAACCCTAAATGTGAGGGGAGGAGAGCGCAGCGTCTCTCCCTCCCCTCACCGCCGCTGCCAGCACTAGCAGCGCTGCTGTGTCCGGTCTCCGGCGTTAGCCAATCAGAGCTTGCGGACCGGCTCCTGATTGGCTGCCGGTCCGCGAGCTCTGATTGGCTAGCGACCGGCGCCAGACAGCCGCCGGAGACCTGGAGCGGTGAGGGAACGGAGAGGCGCTGCACTCTCCTCCCCTCACATATCAACAACAAGGCGGCCGGTGAGTGACCGGGGGGGGGGAAGAGGGGGTCGGCGGCGGCACAGTGGGCATGTATCTGGCACCAAATGGGGCATGTAACTGGCACTGAGTGGGGCCTGGCACTGTGGGGCAATGTAACTGGCACTGTGGGGCAATGTAACTGGCACTGTGGGGCAATGTATACGGCACTGTGGGGCAATATAACTGGCACTGTGGGGCAATGTATCTGGCACTGTGGGGCAATGTATCTGGCACTGTGGGGCATGTATACGGCACTGTGGGGCATGTATCCGGCACTGTGGGGCAATGTAACTGGCACTGTGGGGTATTTATCCGGCTCTGTGGGGCATTGTATGTGGCACTGTGGGGCAATGTAACTGGCACCGTGGGCCATTTTCAGTGGTCACACCCCTTCTGGAGCATGGCCACACCCCTTCTGGTGTGTGGCCACGCCCGTTCTTTCGGCGCGCGCACATCCTTCTTTTTGTGTTTTTATTTTTATTTTATTTTATTTTGGGGGGGGTGCCATTTTCCATCTTGCCCTGGGCTCCGAAAACCCTAGCTACGCCTCTGCTTGTGTGTCCCCCCCCCCACTTCCTCAGGTTCCCCCCAGTATTTCCTTACTTTTCTGTTCATGAATTGATATTGTTATTACACTGTTTTATATATTGTCTGTCTGTCTTTCTCAATATAAGACGGATTTATGGCTACTCTTAAAGTAGCGACCTGGAACGTCGGTGGTATACACTCACCGATCAAAAGAAAAAAAGGTCTTATATACCTGAATAAATTGAAGCTAGATTTTGTACTCTTGCAGCTAACACATCTCCTCTCCCCCGAAGCCCAAAAATTGGGTACTTTAGGCTGGCGTGTTCTTTCTGATGCCCCCTATACCACAAAAGCTAGAGGTGTTATGATTCTAGCTAGATCCCGACTTCCGATCCAGATAATAACATCTGCACCAGACCCAGAAGGCCGGTTTATAGTACTGGAAATTGATGTTTATGATATGAGATTGTTTTCTGTACCGTTTATGCCCCCAATAAGTACTCTAAACAATTTATCTGCCTACTCATTTCAAAACTTCTCCCATATTCATCTATGCCGTTAATTATAGGCAGGGATTTCAATATGATATCCTCGAAAATACTGGATACTAATTCTTCCACATACTCGAGATCCCCCCCCCCCCCCCCAAGCTTGGTATTCCATATATAATGCAACAATTGAAGACTACTGATGTGTGGAGATTCTTTCACCCTACGGAGAAGGAATTTACATGTCTCTCTGCCGCTCATCATACATTGTTACGTATAGACTTCCTCCTATTGTCTGATCATTAATCCCCAGTTCGGTGCAGACTAGCATAGAACCTATGGCCATCTCTGATCATTCTTTGGTTTGGGTGGAATTTTCTACTTCTCTGGATGTGGGTGCTTTTAGGAGGTGGCGATTTCCTACTGATTTTGCTTCCTCTGTTTCCTTTAGGGAACAATTAATAGTGTTTTGGGAGGACTTTCAAAAGGAAAATGCTGACATGGCTCTAACTGACCCTCAACTTTTTTGGCAGGCTGCAAAAGCTGTTCTTCAAGGTCGTATAATAGAATTTGTATCTCGCCGTAAAAAGCAGTTTGCTACCACTTCTAAATTAGCCCAACAGACATTGACTGAGACTTATACTACTTTTAAGACAAAACCCACATTATCCTCCAGACGTCTCTACCTTGCAGCTAAAACCCACTTTGAGGCCACTTTAAAAACCTTAGGAGGTAGACATGCCTTCCATAAAAATCATAGGTTTTACCGTTTTGGAAATAAAACAGGACGACTGTTATCAAATTTATTAAAGGGAGTTTCTCCAGACTCGCTTATACAGGCGCTTAAACGCCCTGATGCTTCCCTTGCTACAGAATCTAGAGATATAGCGGCTGTGCTTTCCGGTTTTTACTCGGATATATATGCAACCCCCCAGATTGATTTGGATTCTAAATCTTCTTTTTGGCAGTCTCTGCAGTTACCGGTTCTTGATTCTTCTCTGGCTAATGGCATCTGTGCTCCAATTAGTCTTCCAGAATTTGAGAAAGCAATAAGGTCTCTGAAGCCAGTTAAGACTCCAGGTCCCGATGGTTTTTCAGGGGAATTTTATAATATCCTACATTCTCGCATAGTTTCAACCCTGACGGACGTGTTCAACGTTATTTTGTGTTCCCATAAAATCCCATGATACTTTAATGACGCCATGATTCGTCTTCTCCCTAAACCAGGGAAAGACCTTAATCTCTCAGGCAGCTATAGGCTCATCTCACTACTTAATGTAGATTACAAATTATTTACAAAAATTTTAGCAGACAGATTGAAACTCCTTTTACCCTCTTTAATTCATATAGACCAGACTGGATTTATCACTGGGCGGCACTCCTCTAACAATATTCGAAAAGTCCTGGCTACGGCGCACTGGGTGGGGCTCAGTGGGGAACAGAACCCACACTTTATATTGTCTATAGATGCTGAGAAAGCTTTTGATTTAGTCAGTTGGGATCATCTGTTTACTACGTTATCACACTTTGGGTTTCCGCTGGGCCTCTCCAGTGTGCTGCAGACCCTGTATGCTTCCTCGAGCTCACGTATACTCTGCAATGGCTAACTCTCTGAACCAGTGCAATTGCATAGAGGTACCCGACAGGGCTGCCCCCTGTCCCCCTTACTGTTCGCCCTAGCTATAGAGCCTCTGGCTGTAGCTTTGAGAGAACTCCTGCAGTTTTCTGGAATTTCTATCGGTCATCGAGAATTGAAATTAAGCCTTTTTGTTGACGACATGTTATTGTTTATTACAGACCCCCACAAATCGATACCAGCCATAATGTCCTTGCTATTCAAGTTCGGCTCCTTTGCTGGATATAGAATTAAGATGTCTAAATCCGAACTTTTACCACTTAACCCCTCCGCATTACACATGGCCTCCTCTCCTGTCCTGTCGCAATTTACATTTAACACTTCCACACTTAAATACTTGGGCATCCTTATCCCTATAGAGCTTTCAAATCTTTATTCAGTTAATTTTTCTCCTATCCTAAGGTGTCGCAATCTTTATTTTCTTGGTCTACGCTCCCTATCTCCTTACTGGGTAGAGTAGCCGTACTAAAAAGCATCATATTCCCTAAGATTTCTTATGCTCTTCAATTATTACCTCTTCAACTTAACAAGGCTGATCTTCTTGCTTATGACAGACTATTCACGAAATTTTTATGGAGTGGAAAACGATCCCGCATAGCCCTATCCAAACTCAAGCTTAAGAAACCCAATGGGGGTCTAGCGGTACCGGATTTAGCAGCGTTCTCCAGGGCAGTTTCTTTTAGATACCTTTCAGATTGGCTATTAGAGTCTTCCACCTATGCTAACTATGATATTGAACAAGCCCTTGTGGCACCGTATGATCTGCGTGCACTGATACATACCCCAAAAAATCTGTTACCCATAAGTGTCAAGAACAATATACTATTTTGGGATACTTACCAAGCTTGGGGGACCATAAATTTTGCCTTAGGTAGACATCCTGGGCGATCTAGATTTATTCTATTTTTGGGCAACCCTTGTTTTACACCGGCTTTGGAAAACATCAGGTTTCAAAATTGGAAACAGAAAGTTATAGCGGTGGTGAGAGATGTTTTCGATCCAGGAGGTGTTCTGTACTCCTTTCAGGACCTAGTGGAGAAGTTTGGACTTCATTGCTCAGACTTTTTTATGTATCTCCAACTTCGCCACTATGTCCAGTCCTTACCGCCTGTGTGGAGGTCCGAGGATGGGCCTGATCCCTTGGTAGCTTTGCTCACTAGGACGAACAAACAAGGTTTTAAGACCCAATGGATTTACTGGGACCTACTACCTACGGGTAATAAGTTAAATAAGATGTGATTACTTTGGTCACAGAGGTGGAGTGTTGATTTTTCCCCGGATGTAGCTTGGGCAGATACCTTTAAAGTTGTACCAAATGTATTTAAAGTGTTACACTCTTCCCAACTGCAGGAAACTCATTACAAGTTTTTACACAGAGCCTATATATCGCCGGGAAGGCGGAAACATATGGTTCCTGCGGAATCAAGCAGGTGCCCCAAGTATAAGGCACCAGATGCCTCCTTTATGCATAATTTCTGGCATTGCCCCAAGATAATTAAGTTTTGGCACAAGGTACAATGGTACATAAGCCACACTTTTGGTATTAACATCCCCCTGACTCCGGATTCCTTTCTGGGCATGTTTGTTTCGACCTGGAACTTACCTCGCTCACACTCAAATTTTGTTCCCCTATTATGGGTGATTCTTACAGTTGGGAAGAAACTGATTTTAACTCAATGGATCTGTGCGTCCCCCCCCCCAAGGTTGAAAGTTTTGAAATCCTCTTTGATAACACTATTATACTTTGAGAGGCAATCCACCTTGCCAGATTTAGGTACCAAAGTAACCCACTTTTATAAGAAATGGGGCCCCCTGGTGGAATCCTTAGCTCCTTTGCAGCGCACTCATATATTACAACTGTTTGATGGCCTTTCGTTGACATCTTACAAAACTGTTGTTACGTTCCTGGTGCTCAGAACAAGAGAGATGTTGCGTAGTGAGTCCAGAGCACCAGAACGTGATGCTGAAATAAGGTGTGGTATGGAAATAGCCACTAGCAGCCTACCTCCATTGTTTCACCCGTGTGGTCAGTTCATACCTGCGTAACTATGGTTTCTTGGGCCCACGGCAGCCGCGTTTGAAGGGCGGATTAGGTCTGCCCAACTCCGATGCCACCAGGTCTTAGAGTGAGACAAGGCGTGAACCGAGACAGGATAATAACAAGGGGACCTCTAACTAAAGCAAACAGAAGGCTAGGGGCTACTAACAACCCTAAAACTAAATACATGTGCGGCACGCCGCCAAAGGAAAAGAACAACAAAGGAAATGCTGTCCACACGCCGACACTATACTGTTGTGTACCGGCGGTGACAGCATATGCAGAACCCTCTGCAAAACACCAGTAACAGATATAACCAAGGAATACAGCGGCCTAGGCTGACGGACGCGGCAAAGCCGCTACTCACGGAACCGGTACAAATACTGGCAAACGGACAGGAACCCCCAACGTAGCCGACACAGGCTCTCAGAACCGGAGGACAGGCAGAATCCCAAATGACAGACCGGTGGACACCAAGAAGCCAGATACTCGACCAGGAACAGACAAAGCCACAGGACTTCTGGACAGGAACGCCTCACGGCAGGACATGGGATCAGACACTGGAACCGACACTCAGGAACCGACACTCAGGAAACGACACTCAGGAACGGTCAGGAACTAGCTCAGAACTCAAGAACTATCACCGGCGTCTGTGTATTGCACTGAGCCAAAATATAACAGAGAGCCCTAATTAATTATGTCGTGCAGCTGCCCTGTTGCATGACTCCAAACTGACAAGATGCAATTAGCAGACAGGTGAGGCCAAACACATGGAAACAGGCTGCAATTACACAGACTCACCACCGACAGCAAACAAGAATCTTCTAACCCAGAGCAAAGGGAAATCCTGGCCTGCAAGAGAACTATAAACATAAAATACGGAAAACAGGAATGAACCACTACCTGTGGTTCATAACAGTACCCTCTCCTTAAGGGTGAGCTCCGAACACCCAATGACACCCACGGGGAACATAAACAGAAGTATAACATAAAATACATAACCAAAATGCAAAACAGGAATGAGCCACAGCCGTGGCTCATAACAACTGTGTCTGATGACTGATCATTTTTTCTATTTGTTCTGTTATTGCCCCAATATATGTATTTAAAAAACAAAAAATAATTTACTCTCTTTTGACTACTGGTAGGGGAGTCCTGATCTCCAAACCCCCCCTTCCCTTTTTTCGTCTGTGTGTCTGTGGTATGAATGTGTGGTTGAATGTTCTTTCAAATCTGTTTATTTTATTGGTTATGTGTACTGCCATTCTTTATATCTCTGGGGAGTTGTTTGAAGAATACGTTTTTGAGATGACTGTTTATGATTCCCTCCATCTTATCACATTCTGATTTGTACAATTCTAATGCTACATGGCTTTTTGATACCAATTGTCTGTTTGTATTCATTATTGAAAAATTCTCAATAAAAACATTTTTTTTTTTTTTAAATGTCTCAGGGTCATTGCAGTGTGTGGCATAATGTATCACGGACATTGCAGTGTGTGGCATAATGTATCACGGACATTGCGGTGTGTGTCATAATGTGTCACAGGCATTGTATGTGCTATAATGTATCAGGGGCATTGCAGTGTGTAGCATAATGTATAACAGGCATTGCGATTCCTGTCATAATGTGTCACAGCCATTACGGTGTGTGGCATAATGTGTCGGGGGCATTGCGGTGTGTGGCATATTGTGTCATGGGCATTATTTTATGTGGCATAATGTCTAAGGGCCATTGCAGTATGTGGCATAATGTATACTGGGCATTACTATAAGGAGGAAAATGACAAATAATGTAAGGGGCATGAATCAGGATTATTTTTTGTTCCTGTGGTGGCTAACGTCTGGGCGTGAAGGTTTCAAAACTGGGGTATAAGGTAGTCTTTTCCTGCAATGCCATGCCCCTTTGTGCAAAGCCACACCCATTTCAGCTAGGCCACACCCTTTTTTGCAGATTCATCGCTTTAGTGGTGCCAATTATGGAGGGGCGCCAGAGAATTTTTTAGCTTGGGGGAGAAAACTTTCTACTTACTCCACTGAAAGGAATGGTATGGTAAGCATAATTTTATGGAACTGTTTTGCAATAAATCTCCTATGTGCCATTTGTCAGCCTTTTTTATATAAATTAAACAGGTCACCTTTGTTTTGTTTTTTATAACACTACATTTAAGGCAGGAAAATGCTTGGTTTACAGTAACTCTGATCGAAATAAGTTGTGAATACATTCTGAAATAGGTCAGGGACAGGAGCGGTTCTTGGTGCGGGCAAGCAGTGCATGCGCCCGGGGCGCTGCGGCCTGGGGGCACGGCCGCAGGCACCACCGTCTACCCGCACCCCACTCCCCGGCTGCAGTAGACGCTGTGGGCTGTGTGGGCGTCCGCTGCAACCAGCTCCAGTGACAGACACTAGAGGTCATTACTGACCTCTAGTGTCTGTGCGCCGCTGCTATGGGAGAGACGTCATGACGTCTCTGCCATAGCGAGGAGCCGCGGCAGCAAGACGGAGCATGAGCAGCAGCTGCAGCGGTCGGGAAGCAGGAGCGGGGCAGTGGTAAGTATTGAAGGGTTTTTCTGTGTGTGTTTGACAGTGACAGGGGACACAGCAGCAGAGGGCACAACTACTTGGGGCACAGTAGCAGAGGGCACAACTACTGGGACAAATCTACTGGGGGCACAACTACTGGGGCAAATCTACTGGGGGCAAAGCAACAGGGGGCACAGCAACAGAGGGCACAACTACTGGGGACAAAGCAACAGGGGGCACAACTACTGGAGCAAATCTACTGGGGGCAAAGCAACAGGGGGCACAGCAACAGAGGGTACAACTACTGGGGGCAAAGCCACAGGGGGCACAGCCACAGGGCACAACTACTGGGGGCATAGCTACTGCGGGCATAGCTACAGGTGGCACAGTTACTGGGGGCACAGCTACAGGGGGCAAATCAACTGGGGGCACAACTACTTGGGGCAAATCTGGGGGCATAACTGTGGCCATGCCCTTCCCCTATGAAGCCACGCCCCTATTTTCTGGCGCGCACTAACTGTTTTGTCGGCGGGGGGCACCAGTGGAAACTTTCGCACTGGACGCCACGAGATGTAGAACCGGCCTTGATCAGGGAGGAACTGGAAACTTGTGCAACACGCTTTGAAATCAAATCTCAGTGGTGGAAAAATTGGATAATGAATAGTGAATATTAGAAATAATTTTATACAGACAAGATTGTTTTGTTTTGGTAATCCCTTTTATTCCCACACATCATGTTTGCTCAGGTGTGCTACTGGCAAGTACTGAACTGATTTACTCTGGGGCTTCTCTCATACTACTTCACCAGACATGCTCTACTAATGGGAGTTTGTAATGCATTTCAATTTATTAACAAGTTAAACATCTACATATAGGCGCACAATACTGTACTTCACATTTTATTTTATACAATTAAATTATACTATTAGCCCAAAAGCTATTGTAGTGCCAGATTTAAGTTACAAACATTTCCTGCAGCATGTCTGGGGCGTGGATGAAAGGGATCCCTGCCATGTTCCGTTTATTATTATTACCAGTTATTTATATAGCGCACACATATTCCGCAGCGCTTTACAGAGAATATTTGGCCATTCACAGCAGTTTCTGCCCCAGTGGAGCTTACAATCTATATTGCCTGCCACATGCACACACAGACATATTCATGCTAGCAAGTTCGTAGCTACCACAGGTGCAGGCAGTGCAGCTGCTATGGGGCCCAGAGCTGAGAGGGGCCCACCTTCCCTGTCAAAGTTACATGTGTTATATACAATTTTCGCCATTGGGTGGTGCGCAGGGGTCCTTTCAAACTTTTTCCATGGGGCCTGCAATATATCTAGGTAAGCCCCTGGACCTGCTCATTGTAGGGTGGTATAAAATGAACTGGAGGGCATTTTAATGTTATATAATATGAACCGAGGCACTGTAATGAGGAATAATATAGTAACATAGTAACATAGTATTTGAGGTTGAATAGAGGCAAATTGCCCATTGTGTTCAACCTGCTTTAAGTTGTGATGATTCTACATACTTGCTAAATAATGTTTTATGACTAGTTAGCTACTATAACTCATGTTACCCCCGGATTAGCCACGTTGATATTTTAAGTATTATAACCTTGGATAGCTTTTTAATTCAGAAATTTTTTTACATTACCACCTTCCCTGGCAGGGAATTCCACATCCTGATTGCCCTAACAGTGAAGAATCCTTTCCTCCGTCACGTTCGGAACTTTCTCTCCTCCAGTCGCAGCGAGTGCCCACGTGTCCTAAACTGTGTTCTTTTAATAAATAATTCCTCTGATAACTCTTTGTGATGTCCCTTTACATATTTGAAGATATTAATAATATCTCCTCTTAGGCGCCTCTTTTCTAGTGTATACATATTCAGCCTAGTAAGTCTTTCCTTATAGTCCAGTCCTTCTAGGCCTTTAATCAATTTAGTAGCTCGCCTTTGAACACTTTCGAGTTCACTGATGTCTTTTTTATACAATGGTGCCCAAAACTGAACACAATATTCCAGGTGCGGACGTATCAATGTCTTATACAGCGGCATGATTACATCCGAGTCCCTTGTCTCAATTCCCCTTTTTATGCACGCTAGCACCTTACTTGCCTTCTTTACTGCGTTTTGACATTGTATACGGTTATTAAGCCCATTATCAATGAATACCCCCAAATCTTTTTCCAACTCTGTTTTCCCTAGCCGTTCCCCATTTAATATGTAGGATCAGGGCTGTCTTAACAGCAGTGTGGGCCAGCAATACACTGGGGCCCCTACCCATCCTCCATGGGTGGGGGTGCTATCAGCGGCAGCTTTGATGTCCCACGGGCGGTAGGGGTGTTCAATCCTCCGCTCAGCATGTAGAACCTGGAGCAGTAATTTCTGCTAATAACTCCTTTACTGCACAGGGAGGGAGAACACTAACTGTAAAAGGTGGCATTTGGCTGAATGAAGGGCTCCGGTACATGACTTTCAGGGTGGTATGGGGTGTTTAATACGTAAGGGAGGGGCCGATAGTGGAGTGGACTTAATTTTCATCATTTTCTGGTGACAGAGCAGCTTGCTTGACTGCAGGTATCTCAAGTTCCTGGAAAAAGATTTCTTAGCTTTGAATAGGATAAAAAATTAGAGTGTCTCACCTTCAGAAGGTACTGGGGACTTGGGGATCAGACTTCAGGAGCCAGAGCAATCCACCAACAAATATATAAAACTGCATATTAGGCATGTGGAGCTTGAGTAGGGACCAACTGCTTGAAGGCTGATATCTCTGGATCTGGGCATAGTAGAGACAAGCTGCTAGTGTCCATCGAAAGTGGAGAATCCCAGCTTTTGAAATGTACCTTCAGAAAACCTCTAAGTCATACAGAGCCCGAGATATCTGGCTGGGAAGAGCAATTAACAGGCTTGGATGGGGACCACTGCTTTGAAGTCGGATATCTCTGGTTCCCTAGGACCGATTTTAAAAAATCTGGTACCCCTGGAAAAAGGGGACCCTCAGCTATCAGCCCATACGAAAAGATGGCCCTGTGTAGGATGCAAGTTTGTTTTTAGTCCCAAAATGCATAACCTTGCATTTGTCTGTATTGAACCTCATTTTCCATTTAGACGCCCAGAGTTCAAATTTAGATAGATCATTCTGCAAGGACTCCACATCCAATTCTGAATTAATTACCTTACACAGTTTAGTATCATCTGCAAAGATTGACACTGTGCTTTCCAGGCCTATTTCTAGGTCATTGATAAATATGTTGAACAGTAGTGGTCCGAGTACGGGCCCTTGTGGTATTCCGCTGACTACTGGGGACCAGGTTGAGGACTTCCCGTTGACCACTACTCGCTGTACCCTGCTATCCAACCATCTGCTTATCCATGTGCAAATAGTTTTTCCTAGGCCAATCTCCTTTAATTTGATCATCCGTTTCCTGTGAGGAACTGTATCGAAGGCTTTTGCAAAATCTAGGAAGACCACATTCACTGCTTTTCCTTGATCAAGATTATTGCTCACTTCCTCGTAGAAGCTAATTAAGTTAGTCTGACATGACATGTCCCTCACAAACCCATGCTGGTTCTTGCTAATAATCCTAGCGGACTTTAGATACTCCTGTATGACGTCCCTTAGAATTCCTTCCAATATTTTCCCCACTATAGATGTTAAACTAACTGGTCTGTAGTTTCCTGGAAGATTTTTGGATCCCTTTTTAAATAATGGCAATATGAACGGGGGTGCACTATATATCATAATGTGAATTGGGGGTACTGTGCGGCAAAATGTGTACTGGCAGCTCTGAAATGTGACATAGGGTGAACTTAAGCACTACTGCAATTCATAAAAGAAACTAGGGCACTACTATGGGGCATAACATTAAAGGTTGGTGTCACCCGGTGGGGAAACTCATGGTGTCACCCCCCCATGAAGCTCCTCCCATATCACACCCCACCACACCAAATCCATAGTAATGTTTTACTAAATATAACTGCTTTTGATCATTATTTTCAAAAAATTAGGGTGATTCTCCAGAAAGTGAACATAAAGTCCCATGCATCACATGCTTTAAAACATTTTTTCCTTTTAAATTGGTCTGTTAAGAAATTTTTGTTATATGAAAACTTAATTGCTTAGTAGCAGTGCCTTACCCTATTACTTTACACCCACTAAAATCTTGGTATTTTGGAGAAGCATGTGGTTTGAATTTGTGTAGCTGTCCCGTAAAGTGTACCCACTCCGTGCTGCCACGATTCACCAGCAGCATTCTGCAGACATGGAGGTGGCCAATAAGGTGAGAGCTGGGGGGAAAGAATGAAGCACACTGTGAGGATAGATGGGGAGCAGGGAGGGGAAGCCGTCAGGATTCCGGCTGTCTGTATCCCGGCAGTCAGAATACCGACGCCTGAATACTGACCATATTCTGAATGCCAACACTGGCATCCAGAATGGGTATAACATCCCGGTACCACTGGGTTGAAAGGGCTCACTGGGACATGAAGGGAAAGTATTAGTGGGGGAGACAGGCAGGAAAAAAGCCAAGGGCTTTTAACATGAGAGCTGAGAGAAGAGAGCGGGAGTGTCACAACTGAGGGCCTGAGCTGACGGGAGGCAGCCTCAGTTGTAGGGGCTGAGATGTACCGGAACCTGGGAGGTTGTATCAGACCCCTGGACATGTAAGTAACATGAATAATAACTGCCCGAAGGCGTGACCACGACAACTTGGATAAAAGTCAATGATGTTTATTATGACAACTCCGCAACACAGCAGCAGTAAAAGAAAACGTAAAAGTCAGCAAAGAATAAATACAGTTCGTGGGTACTACAGGATGGCAGGAGCCACAGGGCACTGGTAGTGTGAGATAGTTCTTATGATCTTCTAGATGGAAAGTCCTTACCAGGCCCGACTGTAGCAATGGAGATAACCCAGGATTGTGCCAGCTGGTGTTCCAGGAAAAGCTGGGTTGCTGAAGATAAAACAGCTGCTGTGGATACTGGCTGGAACCAGACTGTTGTTAGCACGGAGTGGATACTGGCTGGAACCAGTTAAATAATAAATGAACTTGGGAGCGATGAAATATGAACTGAAATGTAGAACTTGAGAGCGGAGAAATAATAATACCGGTGGAGAGTGGTAAAGTGTAGAAAGGACACCGGCCCTTTAAGGGAAGCTGTACTCTGCTGGAAGCTGAGCTGGAAGCAGGTAATGTTGTAGCTGGAAACAGATGAATCCACAATGGATTGGAGAGTCAGGCTACACCGCAGGTGGAATGCTGGTGCGGGTCTCTATGGTGGAAGTCTTGAGACAGGAGCTGGAACCTGGAAGACAATCACAGGAGAGAGACAAACAGGAACTAGGTTTGACAACCAAAGCACTGACGCCTTCCTTGCTCAGGCACAGTGTATTTATACCTGCAGCAAGGAAGGGATTGGCTAGGCAATTATGCAGATTATCAATACTGAGAACAGATTGGTGGAAATGATCAGCTGACAGAATCCAAGATGGCTGCGCCCATGCAGACACTTGGAGGGAAGTTTGGTTTGTAATCCATGTGGTAATGAAAACAGTAATGGCGGCGCCAGCCACCGGAGACAGGAGGCGCCAGGCTGACAGATGCACATCCAACCACGCGGACACAGCGGAGGCCGCGGCTGACGTAATCGCCACTCTGACACTCTGCATGCAGAAGTTCAGGGACGGCGGCGGAGGCCGCGGGAGACGCCATGCCAGGTGTAATATGGCGTTTACTGTGACAGCGTCCCAGAGTGACAGGAGAGGATACAGGAATGTACACATCAGGATAACAGATGGGATCCGGTCCTGGAGCGCTGAGCCAACCTTAGGAGGCATCTGATGGGTAAGAAATGGCGTCCAGATACCCGGATCGTGACAGCACCCCCCCCTTTAGGAGTGGCCCCAGGACACTTCTTTGGCTTTTGAGGAAACTTGGAATGGAATCTCCGGACCAAGGCAGGAGCATGGACATCAGAAGCATTGGTCCATGAACGTTCCTCAGGACCATAACCCTTCCAGTCAATAAGATATTGTAGTTGACCGTAACGGTGACGTGAGTCCAGGATCTTGGCCACTTCATACTCAACGCCTCGTTGAGTTTGGACTTTCGGAGTTGGGGGAAGTGAGGAATGAAACCGATTCCAGATCAGCGGTTTCAACAGGGAAACATGGAATGTCCTGGGTATTTTTAAGAAGGGAGGCAACTGGAGTCTGTAAGCAACAGGATTGATGACTTGTTCAATCTTGAAAGGACCGATATAGCGAGGTGCAAACTTCATACTGGGAACTCTTAACCTCAAATTCTTCGTGGATAACCATACCCGATCACCCACCTTGAGAGCAGGAACTGCTCGACGCTTCTTATCCGCAAACTTCTTGTACCTGAACGATGCCTTGAGCAGAGCTGATCGTACGCTCTTCCAGATATTGGCAAACTGATGCAAGGTGATATCCACTGCGGGAACAGAAGTTGCTGGAAGCGGTTGGAACTCAGGGACTTTAGGGTGGAATCCAAAGTTAGTGAAGAATGGTGTTGAAGCAGATGAAGAATGATACTGGTTGTTATGACAGAACTCGGCCCAGGGAAGTAATTGAACCCAGTCATCTTGAGAGGAGGACACATAGATGCGGAGGAAGGCCTCCAAGTCCTGATTCACCCTCTCGGTTTGACCATTGGTCTGAGGATGGTAAGCCGTGGAAAACTTTAGCTTGACTTGGAGGACTTGACATAAACTTCGCCAGAATTTGGCTGTGAATTGAACTCCTCGATCTGAGATAATTTCTTCAGGAAGACCGTGGAGTCGGAAGATCTCTTGTATGAATACTTGAGCCAACTTGGAAGCTGACGGAAGACCGGTGAGAGGAATGAAGTGTGCCATCTTGGTGAACCGGTCAACTACCACCCAGATGGTATTGAACTTGTTACACATGGGTAAGTCTGTAATGAAATCCATCGACAAGTGGGTCCATGGTCGACGGGGAACGGATAGTGGAACCAGTTGCCCCGCAGGCGACTGGCGGGATACTTTATGTTGGGCACACTTTGGGCAAGATGCAATAAACTCCAAGACGTCCTTTTTCAGAGTTGGCCACCAATAGGACCTAGAGATAAACTCCAGGGTTTTTTGGATACCTGTATGTCCGGCAAAACGGGAAGCATGGGCCCAATGCATGAGCTTCTTCCTTAGCATCGGCTTCACAAAACTTTTCCCTGATGGGGGCGTAGAGTCCATCCCTACCGTGGAGAATGCCAACGGATTTATAATAGGATGCTTGTCTGAAGACTCTGACTCATTTTCTTGCTCCCATGAGCGGGAAAGGGCATCGGCCTTGCGATTCTGAGAGCCCGGACAGAACTGGAGTTTAAAGTCGAACCTGGAAAAGAAAAGTGCCCATCTGGCCTGACGAGGGTTGAGACATTGTGCGCCCTTCAGGTATAAAAGGTTCTTGTGGTCTGTAAGTATGGTGATTGAATGAGAAGCTCCCTCCAACAGATACCTCCACTCTTCTAGAGCGAGCTTGATGGCTAGCAACTCCTGGTCGCCAATGGCATAGTTGCGCTCAGCTGGGGAGAACTTCCGGGAGAAGAAACTGCAAGGGTGTAAATGGCCATCTTTAGCCCTCTGAGATAACACCGCTCCTACTCCAACGGAGGAGGCATCCACCTCTAAGATGAAAGGAGAGTCGATGTCAGGCTGTTTCAGAACAGGCGCAGAGATGAACCTTTGTTTTAAAAGATGAAATGCTTGCATGGCTTCTTCAGACCACTTGGACGGGTTAGCACCCTTCTTAGTGAAAGCAGTAATAGGCGCCACAATGGTGGAAAAGTCTCGTATAAACTTTCGGTAATAGTTGGCGAACCCTAAGAACCTCTGGACCCCTTTGAGGGTTAAGGGTACCGGCCAATTTTGGATTGCTTGTAGTTTCTCAGGATCCATCTCTAGTCCGGAACCGGACACAATGTACCCTAGAAACGGAATGGACTTGACTTCAAAGACGCATTTTTCTAATTTGCAATAGAGATGATTGACACGGAGACGGGACAGAACCTCTTTAACCCAAAAACGATGTTCCTCTAAATCGTTGGCAAAAATGAGGATATCGTCTAGACAGACCACGACATGACGGTATAGAATGTCTCTGAAGATCTCATTGACAAAATGCTGGAAGACAGCTGGAGCATTGCTCAATCCGAAGGGCATGACGAGGTACTCATAATGTCCGTCACGGGTGTTAAAGGCGGTCTTCCACTCGTCACCCTCACGGATCCGGATGAGATTGTATGCACCTCGCAAGTCCAGCTTTGTAAAGATGGTAGCTCCGCTAACTCTGTCAAAGAGCTCAGTAATCAGGGGTAAAGGATAACGGTTCTTGATGGTAATGTCGTTCAAACCTCTGTAGTCGATGCACGGCCGCAGACCACCATCTTTCTTTTTTACAAAAAAGAAGCCTGCGCCGGCTGGAGAAGAAGAAGGTCGAATGAACCCCTTTGCTAGGTTCTCTTTAATATATTCCTCCATAGAATGCGTCTCAGGCAGAGACAACGGATAAGTTCGGCCTCGAGGTGGAACCTTCCCTGGAACGAGATCAATCGGACAGTCCCATTCTCTATGAGGAGGAAGGATATCAGCAGAAGCTTTACTGAACACATCCGTGAAATCTTGATATGGAGGAGGTGGAACATCAGACGACCTGGGGGAGGAAGAACAGACAGGCAATACTTTAAACAAACATGTCTCAGCACAGGAGGAACCCCATGCCAGGATTTGCGTAGTCGTCCAATCAATTGTAGGATTGTGAAGACGGAGCCATGGAAGGCCCAGGACCACAGGATGTGTGGCTCTTGGAATCACTAAAAAAGAAATAAGTTCGGAATGAAGAACTCCCACTCTCAGACGAACTGGTAGAGTCCTTAAAGAAATAACTGCATCAAAAATTTTGCTGCCATCCACGGCAGTTAAAGAAATGGACGAAGAAAGTCTCTCGGTGGGTAGGGACCACCGTTTAACATAGGCTTCGGTAATAAAGTTCCCAGCTGCTCCGGAATCAAGGAGGGCAATGACGTTCCGATAACGTTGAGCAACTTGAAGCGAGACTGGGAGATTACAATCTTGAGGAGATGGAGAGGAGATCATTACTCCTAGCCGGCCCTCTCCTTGGCGAGCTAGGATTTGGAGTTTCCCGGACGTTTGGGACAGGCATTAATGGTGTGAGACGGAGCTGCACAATAGAGACAGAGAAACTCGGAGAGACGTCTTCGGCGCTCAGCAGGAGTTAAACGGGAATGGCCAAGTTGCATGGGCTCATCTTTAGATGGTGACAGTTGACGAGGAGGAGGAGCAGAAGATTTTGGAGCAGATGATCTTCCACGCTCAGTTGCTCTCTCTCTGAAACGTAAATCAACTTTCGTGCAGAGTGAGATTAGCTCATCTAACTTAGAAGGTAAGTCTCTGGTAGCTAACTCATCTTTAATACGCTCAGATAAGCCATGCCAGAATGCAGCATACAGGGCCTCGTCGTTCCATGCCAGTTCGGATGCCAGGATCTGGAACTGTATCAGATATTGTCCTACAGTACGTGACCCCTGGCGTAAACGGAGAATCTCGGATGAAGCTGAGGTTACCCGGCCTGGCTCGTCGAAGATGCGCCTGAATGTTGACACGAAGGCAGTGTAGGAAGATAGCAGGGTGTCGGACCTCTCCCATAACGGTGATGCCCAATCAAGGGCTGAGCCACTGAGAAGAGAAATAATGTAGGCAATTTTTGTACGGTCACTGGGAAAATTGCCAGGTTGTAGCTCAAACTGAATCTCACACTGGTTGAGAAATCCCCTGCAGAATCTTGGAGATCCGTCAAATTTTGCTGGCGTTGGAAGATGAAGACGTGGAGCAGAAATGGGTAAGGTGGGTGGGGTTATAGCTGGAGTCACTGTGGTTGACGCACCAGACGCGCCTGATCCACGGAGAGTTGTCTGAATCCCATCCAGCCGAGTAGAGAGATCCTGGAGACAGCGGATGATGTGGCCCTGTGCAGCCTCCTGATGTTCTAGTCGGGCTGCCAGTTCTTGCATCGGCCTGGCCGCTTGATCCTGGTCTCCGGCTGGATTCATTAGGTCAGTGCTTACTGTCACAACTGAGGGCCTGAGCTGACGGGAGGCAGCCTCAGTTGTAGGGGCTGAGATGTACCGGAACCTGGGAGGCTGTATCAGACCCCTGGACATGTAAGTAACATGAATAATAACTGACCGAAGGCGTGACCACGACAACTTGGATAAAAGTCAATGATGTTTATTATGACAACTCCGCAACACAGCAGCAGTAAAAGAAAACGTAAAAGTCAGCAAAGAATAAATACAGTTCCTGGGTACTACAGGATGGCAGGAGCCACAGGGCACTGGTAGTGTGAGATAGTTCTTATGATCTTCTAGATGGAAAGTCCTTACCAGGCCCGACTGTAGCAATGGAGATAACCCAGGATTGTGCCAGCTGGTGTTCCAGGAAAAGCTGGGTTGCTGAAGATAAAACAGCTGCTGTGGATACTGGCTGGAACCAGACTGTTGTTAGCACGGAGTGGATACTGGCTGGAACCAGTTAAATAATAAATGAACTTGGGAGCGATGAAATATGAACTGAAATGTAGAACTTGAGAGCGGAGAAATAATAATACCGGTGGAGAGTGGTAAAGTGTAGAAAGGACACCGGCCCTTTAAGGGAAGCTGTACTCTGCTGGAAGCTGAGCTGGAAGCAGGTAATGTTGTAGCTGGAAACAGATGAATCCACAATGGATTGGAGAGTCAGGCTACACCGCAGGTGGAATGCTGGTGCGGGTCTCTATGGTGGAAGTCTTGAGACAGGAGCTGGAACCTGGAAGACAATCACAGGAGAGAGACAAACAGGAACTAGGTTTGACAACCAAAGCACTGACGCCTTCCTTGCTCAGGCACAGTGTATTTATACCTGCAGCAAGGAAGGGATTGGCTAGGCAATTATGCAGATTATCAATACTGAGAACAGATTGGTGGAAATGATCAGCTGACAGAATCCAAGATGGCTGCGCCCATGCAGACACTTGGAGGGAAGTTTGGTTTGTAATCCATGTGGTAATGAAAACAGTAATGGCGGCGCCAGCCACCGGAGACAGGAGGCGCCAGGCTGACAGATGCACATCCAACCACGCGGACACAGCGGAGGCCGCGGCTGACGTAATCGCCACTCAGACACTCTGCATGCAGAAGTTCAGGGACGGCGGCGGAGGCCGCGGGAGACGCCATGCCAGGTGTAATATGGCGTTTACTGTGACAGCGTCCCAGAGTGACAGGAGAGGATACAGGAATGTACACATCAGGATAACAGATGGGATCCGGTCCTGGAGCGCTGAGCCAACCTTAGGAGGCATCTGATGGGTAAGAAATGGCGTCCAGATACCCGGATCGTGACAGGGAGAAGGAAGATAGAGAGGGGGTAGAGAGAAAGTAGAGAGGGAGGGAGAAGTCCCATGGGCCCAGCACTGGTGGTAGCAACTGCGCCCAGTCGCTTGCACGTCCCTCGAGCTGGCCCTGCATCAGAGGCCTGGCAAGTCAAGTAGTATCAGAGAGGAGGGCAGGGGAGGGGCCCCCCTCCGATACTCCGGTCACAGACCGCCTCCTCCTACTTTGTTACAGCCTGCGGCCGGCTGCAGCCTACTGCGACCTCCTTCACTGCTACTTTTTAAATAAAAAAATGGCAGAAACAGAGGGGCCATGTTCCCTCCCCATCCCTGGATCAGCTAGTGCACACATACATAGATTTTATAGGGGAACACTGACAAAGATTGTACAGGTCCCAGGGGCACACTGACACACCCACACAGGGACCAGAAGCACACTGACACAAACACATTGTACAGGGGCACACTGACTCACATTGTACAGGGGGGCTAGCAGCCATGCAGAGGCGCATACTGTACCTTCCAAGTTCCCACCTCTGCCATAGGGCGGCTCCAGCTCCCCCTTGTCACCAGATACTGTACTGAGTCCCTGTTGCTTCTAACAATATATAAAGCCATTCTGGGGTTCACGAGTGTGCAGTGGCGCAAGACTGGGTCATTGGATTGGCGATTGTTTTATTATGTGACACTTTAGCCCACGTACACCGCGGAAGACACTTCTTGGAGTGGAGGGATCTGATTTCTGTTGGTTTTATGTCTTTGCTAACCACGGGCAGCTGTGCATTAGAGATTTGGAGGATAGTGAGTGCAGCGCTCGGGATTGGTACTACCAACTGAGTTGTAATAGAGCCTGTGGCGAGCAAAGCTTGCCACCTGCCATAATGCAATAGCCAAGGAGTGCATGCAATGTCTGTTAACACATCTCCTCTCAGGGGCCACGTGGGGAATGTGATGGTCTGCAATGTGTGGCCCCTGGGGGAGGGGCGTGCAGGGAGGTAGAAATGAGCATGCAGCGAGGGGGCAGAGGGAGGTCTGTGCAGTGCGGGCACGCCGGGCAATGGCCAGACGCACTTTATGGATGGTGCTGACAGGGTGTCTGCATCGCTGGAGGGCTGGGAGGCGGGGGAGGACGCACAGCCGCTTATGAAGGAGCAGTCCAGGGCCGGCGGCAGCGGCACTGCAGACAGTCACTCACTCTCTGCAGCAGCGCCTTTTACATTCCCTGCGTATGTGTCGGACCGGCACAGCAGCGGGGATGCGGGCATAACAAGTGTCTGTGCCTGCAGGGGGGTGCGGTATGAGTGTGGCTCTTTTTGGTGTCACCCCTTGGAGGTGACATCCGGGTGCGGGCCACACCCCCCGCAACCCCCTTGCGACACCTCTGGGCTCTACTATAGTTTAGAAAATAAACAAGGGCCCTATTATAGGTGTAAAATTAACAACTGCTGCAGAGAAGTGTCTCTCCAGAAGCATTGGGACGGGGGCCCCTGCAACATGTTGCTATGGGGCCCACAAAGTTCTGGCTACGCCCCTGCATGCTAGGGTTAATTTTGTACAGAGCCAAGTAACCTACCTGTATATTTTTGGATTGTGGGAGGAAACCAGAGTACCCGGAGGAAACCCACGCAAGTACGGGGAGACTATACAAACTCCACACAGTTAGGACCATGGTGGGAATCGAACCCATGACCTAAGTGCTGTGAGGCAGTAATGCTAACCATTACACCATCCGTACATCCATACTACTTTCCATAGGCAAAAATAGACAAATTAGTGATAGTTTAGTTGTAAAGAGCATAACTGCCAGAATCTACATTTAAAATGCAGTTGTGGCAGAGGCGGAACTACTGCCAGTGCAACCAGTGCGTTGCACTGGGGCCCACCGCTGTCCAGGGGCCCAAAGCATGTAATGAGTCAAACTGTCTCATTACATGCCGCTGTGTGCTGCGGGCAACCGCTGTCCGCAGCACACAGCCGCCCGGAGAGGAGCGCAGCGGCACGGGGGTAAGGAGGAGGAGGGAGGTGGAGGAGGGAGCCGCAGCAGCACTTTGTTACTGGTGGAGGCGCTGCTGCTGCTGCCCCTCTGCTTCACTATAGGCTGTCTTCCGAGAACAGCCTATAGTGAAGCAGAGTGGCAGCAGCATCAGCGCCTCCACCAATAACACAGCGCTGCTGCGGCTCCCTCCTCCACCTCCCTCCTCCTCCTCCTCTCCTGCCCGGGAATCGTCAGAAGCTGCACCGAGGAGCCTGAGCCAGCGGAGAGGGTAAGTATAATTCTTCTTTCTTTCTTTCTTTCTTTCTTTCTTTCTGTCTTTCTTTCTGTCTTTCTTGGGACTGCCTGCCGCAATGTGTAAAAATGGGGAATCTGCCTGTCGCAATGTGTAAAAAGGGGGAATCTGCCTGCCGCAATGTGTAAAAAGGGGGAATCTGCCTGCCGCAATGTGTAAAAAGGGGGAATCTGCCTGCCGCAATGTGTAAAAATGGGGAATCTGCCTGCCGCTATGTGTAAAAATTGGGAATATGCCTGCCGCTATGTGTAAAAAGGGGGAATCTGCCTGCCGCAATGTGTAAAAAAGGGGGAATCTGCCTGCCGCAATGTGTAAAAAAGGGGGAATCTGCCTGCCGTAATGTGTAAAAAGGGGGACGCTGTCTGCCGTAATGTGTAACAAGGGCACGCTCTCTGCCGTAATGTGTAAAAAGGGGACGCTGTCTGCCGTAATGTGTAAAAAGGGGGACGCTGTCTGCCGTTATGTGTAAAAAGTGTACGCTGTCTGCCGCTATGTTTAACAAGGGCACGCTGTCTGCCGCTATGTTTAACAAGGGCACGCTGTCTGCCGTTGTGTTTAAAGTGTACGCTGTCTGCCGCTATGTGTAACAAGGGCACGCTGTCTGCCGTTATGTGTAAAAAGGGGACGCTGTCTGCCGTTATGTGTAAAAAGTGCACGCTGTCTGCCGTAATGTGTAAAAAGTGGGACGCTGTCTGCCGTAATGTGTAAAAAGGGGACACTGTCTGCCGTAATGTGTAAAAAGAGGAATCTGTCCGCCCAGGGCCGTAACTAGGGGGGGGCTAAGGGGTCACGTGCCCCGGGCGCCGGATTTCAAGGGGCGCCGAGAACTCTGCCCGGCTCCCTCGACAATCCTTATGCACCCTCTGACTGCAGTACATGTACATGGAACCCTCCTGACAAGAGCAAATCCCTACCCTCGCCGAGCTACGGAAGAAGGGACCACGAGAACCCGCACCCGGAAGTCAGAGGACGCTTTTCACCAGCCCCATAGCCGGCACAGCAATCCCCTGCACAAACTGAGTGCGGGATCTGGAGAGAGGCGAAAAGGGACCACGAGACTCCCGCACCCGGAAGTCAGAGGGCGCACATTACCTTCTGAGTAGCCGGCGCAGCAATACCCTGCACAGGGATCCGGACTGAGGGTTAGAGCAGTCACCAAGCTCCAGGGACATCAAAGGGAAAAATGCTTCTTGCATGCCACCAGCTATTTCTCCCATTAGGAACAAGGCTCTATCCGGAACGAACTGTCTACACACTGGTGAGTGGAGAGCGATCTCTAGCAGGACCTACCACTTACTTTGTTACATGCTCAGATTTTTCATCAAACTCCACAAATGTTATCTACATTCACTCTAAGGGGACATAGGTCCCAGGATTAGGGGGCCTATGGAATAATGGGAGCCCTAAAAGATATCCTGAAATCTGCCTCAGTGTACTGTAAGTCCCTATAGAGGGACACTGTGCAGCATTAAAGACTTAAGAACAAATGGGATGGCACTGTGCATGAACCGCAACTTTATTCCATAATAAAGAACAGCATTTATTTTATTTCATTTTCACATTCTCCCATCTCTCTCTCCCTCTCCTCTATCTCTCTCCCCCTCTCCTCTCTCTATCTCTCTCCCTCTCTCTCTCCCCCTCTCCCTCTCCTCCCCCCCCCCCCTCTCTCTCTCTCTCTCTCTCTCCTGTGGGTCGATGTAATGTCAGTGAGGGGTACTATTGTGCAGTGTAATAAGAATAAGGTGCACTACTGTGTGGCATTTTGTTTAATGTTATTTATTTATCTTAATTCTTATTTTTTATTTATTTTTATTATTTTGTTGTATTTATTTTATTTTATTATTATTATTTGTTGTTGCTGGTGTGTGTGTGTGTGTGTGTGTGTGTGTGTGTGTGTGTGTGTGTGTGTGTGTGTGTGTGTGTGTGTGTGTGTGTGTGTGTGTGTGTGTGTGTGTGTGTGTGTGTGTGTGTGGGGGGCGCTAAATTACTGCCTTGCCCCGGGTGCCGAAAATCCTAGTTTCGGCCCTGGTCCGCCGTAAGGTGTAAAAGGGTCTCTACCTGGTGTAGTGGTGCTACTGTGCGGCGTAATTTGAATAATGGAGACTACTGTGCACCGTTTTATGAATTGGTATTATTTGTGGCCACACCCCTTCCCCACGAAGCCACGCCACTATGTATTTTTGCGCGCGCCTACGGCGCACACTGCCCCTGTTTTGCATGCAGGGGTGGGGCTCCGATGCCGTTTCTTGCACACAGTGCTAAAATGTCTAGTTACGACACTGTTGCTAGGTAACCATTTCTCTGGCCCTGAGCAGGTCCCCCTCACCAGATCCTCTCCAGGGGTGATGGGGTGGACTTGGATGGGATGGGGGGGGCCAAAGCATTTTGTCGCACCTTGGCCCTCCGCTTGCTAGTTCCGCCACTGAGTTGTGGTGTGATATTTTTGCTATTTGTTGCAATGCGGTAATCAAATTACCGCTAGAATTAATCATGCTTCAGGTTCCGGGACAGAGCATCTGAGAAGCAACTGTCGGAAAAGTTGGAAGAACAGTGATAGTTACCACTATCACTTTGCTTCCTGTTATGGACTTGGTTAGCTAAATGTGCATGGGCAGTTGTCGGGCTGCGCATGCGCAAGTATAGGCTGGCGGGGAGGCGGATGATCCCTCACCAGAAAGCGGTATGATCAGTCGGCTGTTTAGTATCTAAATTTAAACAAGACTTGGCCCTGACCATACTGGCATTACAATACACGCTTTTACTAGCAGAGAAGCGTTTGTAATTATATAATGTTTGACATACAGTGCTACTGGTCCTTAATGTAACACAACTTTGTAAGGGTCCTTAGGTGTGAACACTCTACAGTATGATTGGTGTAACCTGTGCCTTTGCTATTAGCCAATGGGGGGGTCATTCCGAGTTGATCGTAGCTGTGCTAAATAAAGCACAGCTACGATCATCTTCCCTGACATGCGTGGGTCCGCCCCCCCCCCCCCCCCCACCTCTCCGCACAAATACAAAAGCATCGCACAGCATTGATGCTTTTGTATTTGCGGAGTAACTCCCGGCCAGCGCAGCTCCTGCGGCTGGCCGGGAGGTGATCGTCGCTGCCACTGGTGCAGCGGCTGCATGAGATGTCACGCAGCCGCCGCGGCCTGCACCCCCTATGGTCCAGCCACACCTGCGTTGGCCGGACCACGCCCCCTAAACGGTGGCTTAACGCCGCCGTCCAGCCCCCTCCTGCCCTGCGACCGCCTCTGCCTATCAGGCAGAGGCGATCGCTACTGAATGACGGCCTTTGGCTGTCCGGCATGCGCCGGCACATGCGCAATCCCGGCCCGATCACTGCACTGCGATAAACTGCAGCGAGCGATCGGGTCGGAATGACCCCCTATATTGCTGCCACAAGTAGAAACTTTACTGAAGAAGGTAAAAATTACATAATAAAAACTGAAAAGGACTGCATAGACCTTGATAGATACATAATCAACTATTATAAAAGTTTTATATGTGACCTGCCGCCTAATTTGAAAGCGCTCTATCATTACATTAGGAGAGGTTACATTTTAACACTAGACAGAACTAGAGTGCAAATGACACTTGTGTTAAAGCCAGAACAACATCTCCAGCTATTACCCAATACATGTCATAAATACATAAATAGTGACACTAAGATTGTACTGGCATCAGGATTCCTGACTGGTATTACTGACAAAGATCTGGATTATTATTATTATTATTATTATTATTATTATTATTATTATTATTATTTATTTATTTTTCCTTTTAAATGTTAGAGAAGAAACTGATAGGGAAATATTCTAAACTGAGTCTGGTAGGAGGGACATAGAGGAAGGAGCCAGCCAACACTATTAAACTCTTAAAGTGCCCATGGCTCCCAAGGGACCCATCTATACCCCATGGTACTAATGTGGACCCCAGCATCCTCTAGGACGTAAAGGGCCCTACACACTGGCCGACATGACTGCACGATATGAACGATCTCGTTCATTAATGAACGAGATACCGTTCATATCGTGCAGTGTGGAGGCTCCAGCGATGAACGATGCGCGGCCCCGCGCTCGTTCATCGCTGGTCCCCCGTCGGCTGTGCATGCAGGCCAATATGGACGATCTCGTCCATATTTGCCTGCACTTCAATGCAGCCGGGTGACGGGGGGAGTGAAGAAACTTCACTGCCCCCCCCCCCCCCCCCCCCCCGCCACCGGGTCGCCCGTCGGCAGCTCGGTGGCGGATCAGCCAGTGTGTAGGGCCTATAAGAGAATATATAATCTAACTCCTGTAGCGAAGCAAAATGGACACTCTGCAAAGCTCCTTTAATTAGACATCTGAGGGGGATTTGATTCAGTTCAGTGGCCGCTCTTGTTTAGTCTAATGGTGCCCATACACTTGTGAGATAATCGGTGCTATCCTTCGATTTCAACTGCATCTGTGAGAGAAATTGAAGGATTGTATGCACATTTTAGGTACCTTGAGACGTGATGTGCGGGCACGCCGGTCGAATCTCACGTCTCAAGATATTATGTGCTGCACTTAATATTTATCGAATCGCAGTGCGATCACGTGTTTTTAAAAACACATGCTATATATCGCACTGCTATGTGCGATGGGCACCCGCCGGGAGCGGATGGAGGCCGCTCCCACTCGGCGGTGACATGCCCATCATGCAATTACCATGCGATCTATCGCATGATCGCATGGTAATCACTTTGGCAATTTGGTGCGATTTCATCGCACCTGAACTGCCAGTGCGATGCCCCGCGATGTTGCGTCGCTGGGCATCGCACAAGTGTATGGGCACCATTAGCCTTGTTTGTATTCAGCAAAGGATTTCTCATCATAAATGTGCTTTATATAGCTCCAGTTTACCAAATAAAATGAAAGTATTTCAAAGAGTTCAGATATAAACAGCGGAACTAACAAGTAGTAGTCCACTGTTGCCTCTGTTCTCTATTTATGTCAATGAAGACCCTGGCTAAAGCTTAAAGCTATAGCACTACAGAAGGGTCACAGGTAGCTGGGGTAGATCACAGATTAGATACTACTGACATTACAGGGGAAAATGCAGGATTCAAGTGTGGTGTGGAGGGGTGTCCGTATAAATGGGACACACACAAACAGACAGTTAGATACTGTATATCAGGGGCGGATTGGGAACAAAAAGCAGCCCTGGAAAAAATTTGTACTAGCGGCCCCACTTGGGCAGCACCAGAGGTGTAAGGTCTAGCCATGGGCCATGGCAACAGCACCCTCCCCTCCCCCCCCCCCCCCCCCCCCCCCCCGCCCACAAGACTTTCCAGATAATGGGGATGTCTAGCATCGAGGGGAAGTTAAAAGGAAATAAAATTAAATGTTATGAGCACATTATATGATACACCTTCAGAATTTAGGAAACTATATAATTCTTTAGAAAGATATATTTTCTTGCTTATTACACCAACCATATCCCAATCACTATTCACTTAATCTTATACGTCAGCCAAGCAGGCAGACAGAGCATACACTAGATCATCTGCAATCACAGGATAAGTGGCAAAGTAATTTTCATATATGCAAATTGTTTGGCATCTTATTCATTATGTCTATAAATAGGACCACATGTCCTCAAACAAAATAGGCCCCGCTGGTGCGTCGGCCCACCAGGAATCTTCCCTGTAGACCCTATGGCCAATCTGCCTCTGCTGTGTGTATATGTATGTATATATGTATATATATATATATATATATATAGAGAGAGAGAGAGAGAGAGAGAGAGAGAGAGAGAAAGAGAGAGAAATAACATACACACACACACACACATATACACACGTATTTATGTTTATATATAGTAAATAAATATAAACTCCTTTTACTGACTGGCACCACCAATGCTGTCCTTGCTGTGCCCGGTGCACGCCTTAGACCGCCTCCTTAATCTTATACATACTCCACAACAGCAGCACTCGAAGACTAAATAGCATCCACAATACACTTAGCAGTGTTCTTCCAACGTTTCAAAGTGATTTTCTTTTTTGTCAGTGAAGCAAAGTACATTTACAAAGCTTACCTTATATCAATAATATCAAAACTTCCCGCCGGGACCACATACCCGCCTGGCAGAGCACAAATGACGTCATTCCGTTGGTTGCACTGGCCTTCCAGGCCCCGGTTGAAGACGTTTTCTTAGTGAACACCCGTCACCTAGTACCAATAAGACATCAAGATAAAAACACATACTATATGAGCAAAGTTTACAAAAGTTACTATGAAACAGAATACCAGAGTAGTTTGTTATTCTGTTTCATAGTGACTTTTGTAAACTTTGCTCAGAATCTTCCCAAACGTACTTGATCCCCTTAAAGTTAAATGGAAGAATATTGGCATTTCAAACGAGCAATGGTTGCACATTTTGGGCTCTATCAAATATACCACTCCTTGTGTTCGATATCGGCAGGTGTACTTTTATGTTCTTCATAGGGTATATCGTATGCCAGTATTCTTACAGCAAGCTAACCTTAGAGCCGATACCAACTGCCTTAAATATCAAGAGGAAGATTCAGGGTTTTGGCATATGTTGTGGGACTGCCCAAAGGTGTCTCCATTCTGGGATAAAATATGGAGAGATACATTACTCACGGCCCCTCTTCCTCGTCTGAACCCTAGAGTTTGCTTGTTTGGCTTAGAATCAGAGGAATCGCACTCGCGGGTGCTCTATCGTTATACTCTAATCCTTACTACTTTGGCCAAAGTTTTTGAAGTGCAAACTTGGTTTGTGGTTGAACATCCTGATCCTCACAAATGGAGAGCCCAGTCTGAATTAGGCCCAACATGTACCTGTTTGGGGCCAAAGTGATTTTCTTTCCTATATAGGGCCACTGTGTGTTATTTTTTTTTCCTTTTGAGACCAATGTGTTTTATTGTTTTCTGTAATATAAGGCAGTCCTATAGTCTCGTTTGAGATGCCAATAGTTGACACCCACAAACACCTTCTTCCTGTCAATCTCCTTGCAATCGGCTGTGCGAATGGATTCTTCGTTAAACCCATCGCACAGCAACGATGCGCTTTGCACCCATGAGACACGCCTGCGAATTGCGGTGCATACGCATGCGCAGTTCTGACCTGATCACAGCGCAGCAAAAAAAACCTAGCCTGCGATCAGGTCTGAGTGACCCCCCATGTGCACTGCAGGTGAGTCAAATATAGCATGTACAGAGAGAGGTAGATTTGGGTGGGTTATATTGTTTCTGTGCAGAGTAAAAACTGGCTGCTTTATTTTTACACTGCAATTTAGATTTCAGTTTGAACACATCCCACCCAAATCTAACTCTCTCTGCACATGTTACATCTGCCCCACCTGCAGTGCACATGGGGGGTAATTCAGACCTGATTGCTGTGGTGCAACTGTTTCTAGGGAGTGTCCGGAAAAACGCAGGAGGGACCCAGTATTTTGTGGGACGATTCATGACGTCAGCTCCGGCCCCGATCATCGCAGCGGGTGAGTAAGTCCTGGGCTGTGCAGAGACTGCATAAACTGCTGATTGTGCAGTTCTCCAGCACATGCGATCGCATACCAGCATAAACAACAAAAACCTTCTCCTGTAGGCTGCGACTACCTGATCGCAGGACAGCAAAAATCGGTGCCCATCGATCAGATCTGAATTAGCCCCATGGTTTTGCCCATTAGCTAACAAATTTGCTACTGAGATCAAGTCTGAATTAGGCCCCTAGTTAGTGTGAAACTTGTCCAACTCAAATGATTGATTTATTTAGTCCAATTTCCCAAGTTTGAAAGGAGATTGTTTAAAAACATTTTAGTGCCATAACTTCATAACTTTTGTGAACTTATTAGTGGCTCTGGATACAAGTAAAATAGTATTTGTTGCCTCTCTGTAGAATGAAACATGACTTGAATCCAACTAGTTTTTAAACAAGAATAGAAAGTATTCTTTTAACTCTATTTTTAAAAAGTGGGGAAAATAGTATTAATATAGAAAAAAAAACATAAATATATATATATATGTGTATATATATATATATATATATATGTACACAGTGGGGTACATTTACTAACATTCGTAATTCCCGAAAATAGGTCAAAGTTCAATCACGAATGACATCGACAGTGTAAAACTGCAACTTTTTGAATTTATTACGATGGATTTACTAAGCTGTCGTATTCGTGTTTTTCTTTTCTTCCGATGTCGATGTCATTCGTTTTTTTTTACCTAATTTTACGGCAGTGATTAGCAAAACACTGCCTTTTTTTTTTTACAATCAATCTCGGCCGGATCTGTGTGATCCGTGCTGGGGTTCTTTTATTTTTTTATTTTTAATTAAACAATGTAAAATCCCCAAAAAAATTGCGTGGGGTCCCCCCTCCTAAGCATAACCAGCCTCGGGCTCTTTGAGCCGATCCTGGTTGCAGAAATATGGGGAAAAAAATGACAGGGGTTCCCCCATATTTAAGCAACCAGCATCGGGCTCTGCGCCTGGTCCTGGTCCCAAAAATACGGGGGACAAAAAGAGTAGGGGTCCCCCGTATTTTTAAAACCAGCACCGGGCTCCACTAGCTGGACAGATAATGCCACAGCCGGGGGTCACTTTTATATAGTGCCCTGCGGCCGTGGCATCAAAAATCCAACTAGTCACCCCTGGCCGGGTACCCTGGGGGAGTGGGAACCCCTTCAATCAAGGGGTCCCCCCCCCCCCAGCCACCCAAGGGCCAGGGGTGAAGCCCGAGGCTGTCCCCCCCCATCCAATGGGCTGCGGATGGGAGGGCTGATAGCCTTTGTTGTAAAATAAAAGATATTGTTTTTAGTAGCAGTACTACAAGTCCCAGCAAGCCTCCCCCGCATGCTGGTACTTGGAGAACCACAAGTACCAGCAAGCGGCGGAAAAACTGGCCCGCTGGTACCTGTAGTACTACCACTAAAAAAATACCCAAAAAAACACAAGACACACACACCGTGAAAGTATAATTTTATTACATACATACACACATACATACATACTTACCTTATGTTCTCACGCAGGTCGGTCCTCTTCTCCAGTAGAATCCAAGGGGTACCTGTTGAATAAATTCTACTCACGAGATCCAGGGGTCCAGGCTCCTCGGCAAATCCAGGGATAATCCACGTACTTGAATAAAACAAAAAAAACGGTTGCCCGACCACGAACTGAAAGGTGACCCATGTTTGCACATGGGTCACCTTCCCACGAATGCCAGAAACCCACTTTGCCTTCTGGCTAAGTGGGTTTCTTCAGCCAATCAGGGAGTGCCACGTTGTAGCACTCTCCTGATCAGCTGTGTGGTCCTGTCCTCACTGACAGGCAGCACACGGCAGTGTTACAATGTAGCGCCTATGCGCTACATTGTAACCAATGATGGGAACTTTCTGCTCAGCGGTGACGTCACTTTAGGTCAACCGCAGGGCAGAAAGTTCCCATCATTGGTTACAATGTAGCGCATAGGCGCTACATTGTAACACTGCCGTGTGCTGCCTGTCAGTGAGGACAGGAGCACACAGCTGATCAGGAGAGTGCTACAACGTGGCACTCCCTGATTGGCTGAAGAAACCCACTTAGCCAGAAGGCAAAGTGGGTTTCTGGCATTCGTGGGAAGGTGACCCATGTGCAAACATGGGTCACCTTTCAGTTCGTGGTCGGGCAACCGTTTTTTTGTTTTATTCAAGTACGTGGATTATCCCTGGATTTGCCGAGGAGCCTGGACCCCTGGATCTCGTGAGTAGAATTTATTCAACAGGTACCCCTTGGATTCTACTGGAGAAGAGGACCGACCTGCGTGGGAACATAAGGTAAGTATGTATGTATGTATGTGTGTATGTATGTAATAAAATTATACTTTCACGGTGTGTGTGTCTTGTGTTTTTTTGGGTATTTTTTTAGTGGTAGTACTACAGGTACCAGCGGGCCCGTTTTTCCGCCGCATGCTGGTACTTGTGGTTCTCCAAGTACCAGCATGCGGGGGAGGCTTGCTGGGACTTGAGTACTGCTACTAAAAACAATATCTTTTATTTTACAACAAAGGCTATCAGCCCTCCCATCCGCAGCCCATTGGATGGGGGGGGACAGCCTCGGGCTTCACCCCTGGCCCTTGGGTGGCTGGGGGGGGGGACCCCTTGATTGAAGGGGTTCCCACTCCCCCAGGGTACCCCGGCCAGGGGTGACTAGTTGGATTTTTGATGCCACGGCCGCAGGGCGCTGTATAAAAGTGACCCCCGGCTGTGGCATTATCTGTCCAGCTAGTGGAGCCCGGTGCTGGTTTTAAAAATACGGGGGATCCCTACTCTTTTTGTCCCCCGTATTTTTGGGACCAGGACCAGGCGCAGAGCCCGATGCTGGTTGCTTAAATATGGGGGAACCCCTGTCATTTTTTTCACCGTATTTCTGCAACCAGGATCGGCTCAAAGAGCCCGAGGCTGGTTATGCTTAGGAGGGGGGACCCCACGCAATTTTTTTTTTAAAAATAAGCACTTTCCCACCCCTTCCCACTGATATACATGCACGGATCTCATGGATCCGTGCATGCCTATCCAAACACGAATAAAAAAAAAAGTTCTGTTTTTTTTTAGCACTTTTTTACGAGTTGTAATTTTTCACGGCAGTGTTTGTTCTTTTTTTGCTTTGCACTTCTTAGTAAATGACCGAGATTCATACTTAAACAGCCGCGTTTTGACCGATGGTGTATTCATTCGTAATTTTTTACCTGAACTTGCAAAAAATTACGAATGCCCTCATCACTGCCGTGATTAGTGTTTAGTAAATGACCGAGATTAACCGAGATGACACTTTGAAGAAAAAACGGCATCTCGGTCAAAATCGGGAGCTTAGTAAATATACCCCAGTGTATGTGTGTATATACTGTGTGTATGTATGTATGTATATATATATATATATATATATATATATATTGCAGAACAATCAAAATGTTCCACCAAATGTACACTGTATAAATGCAGTACATTGATAATTTCAGTTCAAATAAGTATTTTAGAGGATGCAATGTTAACTGGATCTTTGAACATATTTGTTGGGAATATGGGAATGTCAGTATGTAAAGAACACATTGGAGAGTGTTCAAAAAGTGATAGACATAGCTATTTGCTGATAATTTACAATCCCGGCCCTACAAGCAATACCTGGGGCCAAATGCAATATGGTCTGAGTTTGCCATGATGCGGAATAAACTCACACAAACTCGCAAATTATGCAATGTAATAGGGTCCAAGCCGAGTTTTCAGTGCCAAAAAAAACCTCACATTTGTCCTCTCATGAGATTTCAGACCAGAAAGCTTCCAAGTTTCCAGACCAACCGGAATGCAAATTTAATTATGCGAGTTGCACAGTTAGAAAGTAAGTCACCCAGTGGCACACAAAAGTCCCTGATTTAAGCATCACACACCATATCTAAACCCTGGATCCTCCATTTTGTACTTTAATAGATAGTAAGCGTTTTTGAGAGGAGGTGGTTTCAGAGAGCGTGAGCTTGTTTTGGTGATTTTGGAGTCCTTTTGTGAGAGTTGGAGCGGACATGACATCCAGGATAGTTGTCAGAGAGAGGAGGATGGAAGAGGAGGAGGAGGTCATGTCCCATCAGCAGCCTGAGGGGGACATGTACTAAGCAGTGAGAAAAGTGGAGAAGTGAGCCAGTGGAGAAGTTGCCCATGGCAACCAATCAGCATTGACATAACATTTATAATTTGCATACTATAAAAGTATACAAAGCAGCTGATTGGATGCCATGGGCAACTTCTCCACTGGCTCACTTCTCCACTTTTATCACTGATTAGTACATGTCCCCCTGAGTCTGAAACAGAGCAGGAAGAGAGTGAGGAGCAGGAGGTGGAGGACCGTGATGAGGAAGAGGAGGCTGCTGAACCTGGCAAGATGAAGGCAGGGTGCAATGTCAGATTCTCATACGATGAAAACTGCACCCTGGTTCATGCTATATTGCAGGTATTCCCATGCCTGCTGGGTGCCCAGACACACAAGACCCCTATGTCCCGTAAGGAGGCCATGTAGAGGACGATCCAGGACTTCAAGAGGTTGCTGAAAGGCAGATGGCTGAGAAGTGCCATGAGGGTCGCAGGACAGGAGGAGGACATGCATCACCGGTCCACTACATGTAATTCGAGGAGGAGCTGAAACAGTAAATCCCTCCAGAGGTGTTTCCTTATTTTCATGTAGTGTACACGGACCATCCTGTGTCCCCACCTCGTCCTGGTAAGTAAACACACAAAAATCCCCTTTTAACTATAACAACCTAAATGAGTGTCAACTGTTGATTTTTTTAACCTCTGAAAAACATGCAAGTTTGCATGTTCCTGGACTCAGGGTCGGATTAAGCCTTGGGGGTAGGTTGGCCAATCCCGGGATAGGGATCGTCAGGATCCCGGGATTTAGGCCAAAAAACGTCTGGGATTCAATCCCGGGATTGGAAGCTCCAATCTAGGGGATTGAGGGATCAGGCGGCCCTTGGTTTTTTTAATCTAAGCAGCGTTGAGCATCCTCAGGACATTCAGACGCTGCCCGGCTCCCCCATGCAGCGTGACGTTCAGTCACAGGTCACGCTGCGCCATCCACCGTCACCTGGCGCTGACCGCTGTTGGAGGCCGCAAGACAGACGGATGTTTCCCACCCGATCGCCCCCGTTGTATGGGGAGTTACGTGTGCAGGGCGGGCGGGGTGGGGCGAGGCAAGGTCCAGGTGGGGTCGGGCGAGGCAAGGTCCGCCCCGGACACATAGGGAAAAGCCAAACCCGGGTATCCCAGAATTGACCATTTTTCAATCCCGATACATTTCTTGGCACATGCATGGGAGAGATTCGTGGGTCTCTGGACAAATGGGGGGGGGAGGCAGAGATATGGGGGGTAATTCAGACCCAATCGCTCCTCTGCGAATTTGCAGAGGTTTGCAATTAGATAGTAGCCGCCCAGACAGAGTGAAAATCTGCCCCATGCAAGTCTGCGTAAGCCTTACGAAAATTTCTGCAAACGCCGGTCAGCTGCAAATGCGTTCGCAACTCACTCATCTAATGATTTTTCCAGTCTGTTCGTAGGCCAGGACGTCACACACCCTCCCTGAAAACGATTGGGCATGCCTGTGTTTTTCCTGACACTCCCAGAAAATGGGCAGTTACCACCCCCCAAACGCCGACTTCCTGTCAGTCAACTTGCGTACACCTAGCGATCAAAAAAGACATTATTTTTTCGCAGTTTGGCCTCGCGCGTGCGCATTACGATCCATACGCATGCACAGTCGATCGATAAACAGCGCATTCGATGGATAAACAGCGATCAGGTCTGAATTGGGCCCAAGACTTCTTTTGCCAGCCATGTCCAACCATCTTTGGAAATAGTTATAGCAGTCTCTACACCACCCATATTTGTAATGTTGGTATACACAGGCTGTACATCAGGGCCGTAACTACGTGTGCAAAGTATGCTTTGCACACAGCGCACTTTAGCTGAGGACGTACTGTGCGATGTGACCCCGATTGGCCGCCCTATTTGTGTTGCAGCACTGTCTGCTGTAGGCAGTGCTGGCGAGTTCCCAGGGGGAAGGAGAAGAAGTGTCATGCTCACCTGAAGAGGACTGGAGCATCCATGGAGCTACCTTACCCAGCCGCCAACCAAGTAGAGAGGAAGTGCCGGCAGGAGTTCAGGAGCCAGTGACTGGAGTCTGCAGTGTCAATTACAGCGTACGTGGTGGAGCGGCACCTGCTGCCGGGGTGTCCTTGGGAGTGCCTGCCTGGAAGGAAGTCATCCAGGAGAAGACCAGAGTCCGCGGGAAGAAAAAAGCCACGCAGGAGCGGGGGTAGAGAGGAACAAACTGGTGGAGGAGTCCCCCTTCTTGGGGCCACAGAAGATCCAGCACTGGAGACCAAGGGCGCGTAGGCACCGTGGAAGACAGTCCAACCGGCTTCAAGACCCCGTCAGGGCCTGCGGAATGACACACACAATGAGGCCTGAAAGACCCCCTACAGAGGAGCCTTGGAGAGATGGGTGAGAAAGGAGCGCTATGGTGGGCAGGGGTGTAGTGAGGGTGGCTCCGGCGGAGCCCGAGCTCCAGGCGCCAAAAAAGTTAGAGGGCGCACTGCCACCCACCACGGACCATTGTACTGGCAGCTGCAGAGCAGGAGGAGACGAAGCAGAGGGCCGCACACTGAATCTGACTCGGAGACTAGGGCCCAGATTGATCAAGCCTTGGAGAGTGATAATAAATTGCAGTGAAAAAAGTACCAATCAGCTCCTAACTGTCATTTTTCAAACGCAGCCTGTAACATGGCAGTTCGGAGCTGATTGGTTGGTACAGTACTTTATCACCGTGCAATTTATTACTTTCCAAGGCTTGATAAATCTGGGCCTAGGTATGGAATAGGACAGGCCAGAGACGACAGCAGGATATACTGAAAGCTGGCACATGCCGGAGCTCTGCCCGCCCTCTTTATATGTTTCACTGTCTGCTTGTAGCTGTGCAGCAGGGATACTTCTGTCCTGCTACACCACTCTCTGCCTTGGCTGCTGCAGCACCTCTTTCTGTCCCTGAAACTTTTGCCCTGATCTCCACAAGGTCTAGAACCAGCCCTGTCACTAATTTAGGATTTTTATATATTGTTTCTTTTCAAATGTAACATGCCACCACATATTGACTAGGCTCCCCATTCAGTACAGGGAAGGGGGGCGCCAAAACATATGCTTGCTCCAGGCAATATGGCACCTCGCTACACCTCTGATGGTGGGAGTAGGAACCGTAGGAGTTGAGCCAGCTGCCAGCCAGGATTGGCGAGGACCCTTTGTGCAGCAAGAGCAGCTTGGTGCGGCG